>NW_026529363.1:0-300000 GCF_028500815.1 Rissa tridactyla
GCAGATTGGTCCCCTGCCCAAAGAGCCAGGAGGAAAACTATGCCTTGTTCTAAAGCTCTTTGGGAACCGCTTGTGTAGCCCCACAGACGTGGGGACTGCATGCTTTTGCTGCTGCCTTCAGCATCAAACCACCCTTTCCCACTTGGCGCCGCGCCAGGCACAAAAATGGCCATACGGCTGGAGATGGGTCCCATGCCCCTAAGAGCCACAGGGAAAACTATGCCTTGTTCTAAAGCTCTTTGGAACCGCTTGCGTAGCCCCACAGACCTGGGGGCTGCAGGCTTTGCTGCTGCCTTCAGCCTCGACACCACCCCTTTCCCACTTGCACCGCATCAGGCACAAAAATGGCCATACGGCTGGAGATGGTCCCATACCCACAGAGCAGGCAAGGAAAAACTATGCCTTGTTCTAAAGCTCTTTGGGAACCGCTTGCGTAGCCCCACAGACTGGGGGCTGCGGGCTTTCCTAGCTGCCTTCAGCCTCGACACCACCCTTTCCCACTTGGCGCCCCATCAGGCACAAATAGGCCTATGGCTGGAGATGGGTCCCATGCCCTAAGAGCCAGGAGGGAAAAACTATGCCTTGTTCTAAAGCTCTTTGGGAACAGCTTGCATAGCCCCACAGACGTGGGGACTGCAGGCTTTCCCTGCTGCCCTTCAGCCTCGACACCACCCTTCCCACTTGGCGCTGCGCCAGGCACAAAAATGGCCATACGGCTGGAGATGGGTCCCCCGCCAAAGAGCCAGCAGGGAAAAACTATGCCTTGTTCTAAAGCTCTTTGGGAACCACTTCCGTAGCCCCACAGACCTGGGGGCTGCAGACATTCCTGCCTGCCTTCAGCCTCGACACCACCCTTTCCACTTGGCGCCGCGCCAGGCACAAAAATGGCCATACGGCTGGAGGATGGGTCCCCCGCCCTAAGAGCCAGCAGGGAAAACTATGCCTTGTTCTAAAGCTCTTTGGGAACCGCTTGCGTAGCCCCACAGACCTGGGGGCTGCAGGCTTTCCTGCTGCCTTCAGCCTCGACACCACCCCTTTCCACTTGGCGCCGCGCCAGGCACAAAAATGGCCATACGGCTGGAGATGGGTCCCCCGCCCAAAGAGCCAGCAGGGAAAACTATGCTTGTTCTAAAGCTCTTTGGGAACCGCTTGCGTAGCCCCACAGACCTGGGGGCTGCGGGCTTTCCTGCTGCCTTCAGCCTCGACAACACCCTTTCCCACTTGGGGTCGCGCTAGGCACAAAAATGGCAATATGTCTGGAGATGTGTCTCCCTGCAAAAGAGCCAGCAGGGAAAACTATGCCTTGTTCTAAAGCTCTTTGGGAACCGCTTGCCGTAGCCCACAGACCTGGGGGCTGCGGGCTTTCCTGCTGCCTTCAGCCTCGACACCACCCTTTCCCACTTGGCGCTGCGCAGGCACAAAAAGGGCCTATGGCTGGAGATGGGTCCCCCGCCCAAAGAGCCAGCAGGGAAAACTATGCCTTGTTCTAAAGCTCTTTGGGAACCGCTTGCGTAGCCCCACAGACCTGGGGGCTGCAGGCTTTGCTGCTACCTTCAGCCTCGACAGCACCCTTTCCCACTTCGCGCTGCGCGAGGCACAAAAATGGCCATACGGCTGGAGATGGGTCCCCCGCCCAAAGAGCCAGCAGGAAAACTATGCCTTGTTCTAAAGCTCTTTGGGAACAGCTTGCGTAGCCCCACAGACCTGGGGGCTGCGGGCTTTCCTGCTGCCTTCAGCCTCAAAGCCACCCTTTCCCACTTGGCGCCGCGCCAGCACAAAAATGGCCATACGGCTGGAGATGGGTCCCCCGCCCAAAGACCCAGCAGGGAAAACTATGCCTTTGTTCTAAAGCTCTTTGGGAACCGCTTGCGTAAGCCCCACAGACCTGGGGGCTGCGGCTTTCCTGCTGCCTTCATCCTCGACACCACCGTTTCCCACTTGGCGCCGCGCCAGGCACAAAAATGGCCATACGGCTGGAGATGGGTCCCCCGCCAAAGAGCCAGCAGGGAAAACTATGCCTTGTTCTAAAGCTCTTTGGGAACCGCTTGCGTAGCCCCACAGACCTGGGGGCTGCAGGCTTTCCGGCTGCCTTCAGCCTCGACAGCACCCTTTCCCACTACGCACCTCGCCAGGCACAAAAATGGCCATACGGCTGGAGATGGGTCCCCCGCCCAAAGAGCCAGCAGGAAAACTATGCCTTGTTCTAAAGCTCTTTGGGAACCGCTTGCGTAGCCCCACAGACCTGGGGGCTGCAGCTTTGCTACTACCTTCAGCATCAAAACACCCTTTCCCACTTGGCGCCGCGCCAGGCACAAAAATGCCTATGGCTGGAGATGGGGTCCCCCACCCAAAGAGGCAGGCAAGAAAACTATGCCTTGTTCTAAAGCTCTTTGGGAACCGCTTGCGTAGCCCCACAGACTGGGGGCTGCAGGCTTTCCTGCTGCCTTCAGCCTCAAGCCACCCTTTCCCACTTGGCATCGCGCGAGGCACAAAAATGGCCTATGGCTGGAGATAGGTCCCATGCCCTAAGAGCCAGGCAGGGAAAACTATGCCTTGTTCTAAAGCTCTTTGGGAACCGCTTGCGTAGCCCACAAGACCTGGGGGCTGCAGACTTTCCTGCTGCCTTCAGCCTCGACACCACCCTTTCCCACTTGGCGCCACGCCAGGCACAAAAATGGCCATACGGCTGGAGATGGGTCCCCCGCCCTAAGAGCCAGCAGGGAAAACTATGCCTTGTTCTAAAGCTCTTTGGGAACCGCTTGCGTAGCCCCACAGACCTGGGGGCTGCAGGCTTTGCTTCTGCCTTCAGCCTCAAAACCACCCTTTCCCACTTGGCGCTGCGCCAGGTACAAAAATGGCCATACGGCTGGAGATGGGTCCCCCGCCCAAAGAGCCAGCAGGGAAA
Organism: Rissa tridactyla; assembly: GCF_028500815.1. Classification (NCBI taxonomy): domain Eukaryota; kingdom Metazoa; phylum Chordata; class Aves; order Charadriiformes; family Laridae; genus Rissa; species Rissa tridactyla. The sequence continues at coordinate 2,906 of NW_026529363.1, forward strand.
ACTATGCCTTGTTCTAAAGCTCTTTGGGAACCGCTTGCGTAGCCCCACAGACCTGGCGGCTGCAGGCTCTCCTGCTGCCTTCGGCCTCAAAGCCACCCTTTCCCCACTTGGCGTCGGCGCTAGGCACAAAAATGGCATATGGCTGGAGATGGGTCTCCCCCCCAAAGAGCCAGCAGGGAAAACTATGCCTTGTTCTAAAGCTCTTTGGGAACCGCTTGCATAGCCCCACAGACCTGGGGGCTGCAGGCTTTGCTGCTGCCTTCAGCCTCAAAGCCACCCTTTCACACTTGGCGCCGCGCCAGGCTCAAAAATGGCCATACGGCTGGAGTTGGTTTCCCTGCCGAAAGAGCCAGCAGGGAAATTATGCCTTGTTCTAAGCTCTTTGGGAACCGCTTGCGTAGCCCCACAGACCTGGGGCTGCGGGCTTTCCTGCTGCCTTCAGCCTCAAACACCCTTTCCCACTACGCACCGCGCCAGGCATAAAAATAGCCATACGACTGAGATGGGTCCCCCGCCCAAGAGCCAGCAGGGAAAACTATGCCTTGTTCTAAAGCTCTTTGGGAACCGCTTGCGTAGCCCCACAGACCTGGGGGCTGCAGGCTTTCCTGCTGCCTTCAGCCTCGACAGCACCCTTTCCCACTTGGCACTGCGCCAGGCACAAAAATGGCCTATGGCTTGAGATGGGTCCCCCGCCCAGAGAGCCAGCAGGGAAAATTATGCCTTGTTCTAAAGCTCTTTGGGAACCGCTTGCGTAGCCCCACAGACCTGGGGGCTGCAGGCTTTCCTGCTGCCTTCAGCCTCAAAGCCACCTTTCCCACTTGGCGCCGCATCAGGCACAAAAATGGCCAACGGCTGGAGATGGGTCCCCCGCCCAAAGAGCCAGCAGGGAAACTATGCCTTGTTTCTAAAGCTCTTTGGGAACCGCTTGCGTAGCCCCACAGACCTGGGGGCTGCGGGCTTTCCTGCTGCCTTCAGACTCGACACCACCCTTTCCACATGCGCCGCGCAAGGCACAAAAATGGCCATACGTCTGGAGATGGGTCCCCCGCCCAAAGAGCCAGCAGGGAAAACTATGCCTTGTTCTAAAGCTCTTTGGGAACCGCATGCGTAGCCCCACAGACCTGGGGGCTGCAGGCTTTCCTGCTGCCTTCAGCCTCGACAGCACCCTTTCCCACTACGCACCGCGTCAGGCACAAAAATGGCCATACGGCTGGAGATTGGGTCCCCCCGCCCAAAGAGGCCAGCAGGGAAAACTATGCCTTGTTCTAAAGCTCTTTGGGAACCGCTTGCATAGCCCACAGACCTGGGGGCTGTGGGCTTTCCTGCTGCCTTCAGCCTCGACACCACCCTTCCCACTTGGCGCCGCGCTAGGCACAAAAATGGCCTATGGCTGCAGATTGGTCCCCTGCCCAAAGAGCCAGGAGGGAAAACTATGCCTTGTTCTAAAGCTCTTTGGAACCGCTTGTGTAGCCCCACAGACGTGGGGACTGCATGCTTTGCTGCTGCCTTCAGCATCAAAACCACCCTTTCCCACTTGGCGCCGCGCCAGGCACAAAAATGGCCATACGGCTGGAGATGGGTCCCATGCCCTAAGAGCCACAGGGAAAACTATGCCTTGTTCTAAAGCTCTTGGGAACCGCTTGCGTAGCCCCACAGACCTGGGGGCTGCAGGCTTTGCTGCTGCCTTCAGCCTCGACACCACCCTTTCCCACTTGGCACCGCATCAGGCACAAAAATGGCCATACGGCTGGAGATGGGTCCCATACCCACAGAGCAGGCAAGGAAAACTATGCCTTGTTCTAAAGCTCTTTGGGAACCGCTTGCGTAGCCCCACACACCTGGGGGCTGCAGGCTTCCCTGCTGCCTTCAGCCTCAAAGCACCCTTTACACTTGGCGTCGCGCCAGGCACAAAAACGGCCTATGGCTAGAGAGGGGTACCACGCCCAAGAGCCATCAGGGAAAACTATTGCCTTGTTCTAAAGGCTCTTTGGGAACCGCTTGCGTAGCCCCACATGACCTGGGGGCTGCGGGCTTTCCTGCTGCCTTCAGCCTCAAAGCCACCCTTTCCCACTTGGCATCGCGCCAGGCACAAAAATGGCTATGGCTGGAGATGGGTCCCATGCCCTAAGAAAAAGCAGGGAAAAGTATGCCTTGTTCTAAAGCTCTTTGGGAACCGCTTGCGTATGCCCACAGACGTGGGGAACTGCAGGCTTTGCTGCTGCTTTCAGCAATCAAAACCACCCTTTCCCACTTGGCGCCGCGCCAGGCACAAAAACGGCCATATGGCTGGAGATTGGTCCCCTGCCCAAGGAGCCAGCAGGAAAACTATGCCTTGTTCTAAAGCTCTTTGGGAACCGCTTTGAGTAGCCCAACAGACATGGGGGCTGCGGGCTTTCCTGCTACCTTCATCCTCGACACCACCCTTTCCCACTTGGCGCCGCGCCAGGCACAAAAATGGCCATACGGCTGGAGATTGGTCCCCTGCCCAAGGAGCCAGCAGGGAAAATTATGCCTTGTTCTAAAGCTCTTTGGGAACCGCTTGCGTAGCCCCACAGACCTGGGGGCTGCGGGCTTTCCTGCTGCCTTCAGCCTCAAAACCACCCTTTCCACTTGGCGCTGCGCCAGGCATAAAAATGGCCTATGGCTAGAGATGGGTCCCCCCGCCAAAGAGCCAGCAGGGAAAACTATGCCTTGTTCTAAAGCTCTTTGGAACCACTTGCGTAGCCCCAGAGACGTGGGGGCTGCAGGCTTTCCTGCTGCCTTCAGCCTCAAAACCACCCTTTCCCACTACGCACCGCGCCAGGCATAAAAATAGCCATACGGCTGGAGATGGTCCCCCGCCAAAGAGCCAGCAGGGAAAACTATGCCTTGTTCTAAAGCTCTTTGGGAACCGCTTGCGTAGCCCCACAGACCTGGGGTCTGCGGGCTTTCCTGCTGCCTTCAGCCTCGACACCACCCTTTCCCACCTGGCGCCGCGCTAGGCACAAAAATGGCCATACGGCTGGAGATGGGTCCACCGCCTCCCAAGGAGCCAGCAGGGAAAACTATGCCTTGTTCTAAAGCTCTTTGGGAACCGCTTGCGTAGCCCCAAGACCTGGGGGCTGCAGGCTTTCCTGCTGCCTTCAGCCTGAAGCCACCCTTTCCCACTTGGCGCCGCGCCAGGCTCAAAAATGGCCATACGGCTGGAGATGGGTCCCCCGCCAAGAGCCAGCAGGGAATACTATGCCTTGTTCTAAAGCTCTTTGGGAACCGCTTGCGTAGCCCCACAGACCTGGGGGCTGCGGGCTTTCCTGCTGCCTTCAGCCACAAAGCCACCCTTTCCACTTGGCGCTGCGCTAGGCACAAAAATGGCCTATGGCTGGAGATGGGTCCCCCGCCCAAAGAGCCAGCAGGGAAAACTATGCCTTGTTCTAAAGCTCTTTGGAACCGCTTGCGTAGCCCCACAGACCTGGGGGCTGCGGGCTTTCCTGCTGCCTTCAGCCTCGACACCACCCTTTCCCACTTGGCGCCGTGCCAGGCACAAAAATGGCCATACGGCTGGAGATGGGTCCCCCGCCCAAGATGCCAGCAGGGAAAACTATGCCTTGTTCTAAAGCTCTTTGGGAACCGCATGCGTAGCCCCACCGACCTGGGGGCTGCAGGCTTTCCTGCTGCCTTCAGCCTCGACAGCACCCTTTCCCACTACGCACCGCGCCAGGCACAAAAATGGCCATACGGCTGGAGATGGGTCGCCCGCCCAAAGAGCCAGCAGGGAAAACTATGCCTTGTTCTAAAGCTCTTTGGGAACCGCTTGCGTAGCCCCACAGACCTGGGGGCTGCGGGCTTTCCTGCTGCCTTCAGCCTCGACAGCACCCTTTCCCACTTGGCACTGCGCCAGGCACAAAAATGGCCATACGGCTGGAGATGGTCCCAGGCCCAAAGAGCCAGCAGGGAAAACTATGCCTTGTTCTAAAGCTCTTTGGGAACCGCTTGCGTAGCCCCACAGACCTGGGGGCTGCAGGCTTTGCTGCTGCCTTCAGCATCGACAGCACCCTTTCCCACTACGCACCGCGCCAGGCATAAAAATAGCCCATACGGGCTGGAGATGGGTCCCCCGCCCAGAGAGCCAGCAGGGAAAACTATGCCTTGTTCTAAAGCTCTTTGGGAATCGCTTGCGTAGCCCCACAGACCTGGGGGCTGCAGGCTTTCCTGCTGCCTTCAGCCTCAAACCACCCTTTCCCACTTGGCGCCGCGCCAGGCACAAAAATGGCCATACGGCTGGAGATGGGTCCCCCGCCCAAAGAGCCAGCAGGGAAAACTATGCCTTGTTCTAAAGCTCTTTGGGAACCGCTTGCGTAGCCCCACAGACCTGGGGGCTGCGGGCTTTCCTGCTGCCTTGAGCCTCAAAGCCACCCTTTCCCACTAGGCACCGCGCCAGTCATAAAAATAGCCAAACGACTGGAGATGGGTCCCCGCCCAAAGAGCCAGCAGGGAAAATTATGCCTTGTTCTAAAGCTCTTTGGGAACCGCTTGCGTAGCCCCACAGACTTGGGGCTGCGGGCTTTCCTGCTGCCTTCAGCCTCAAAGCCACCCCTTTCCCACTTGGCACCGCGCCAGCACAATAATGGGCTTATGGCTGGAGATGGGTCCCATGCCCTAAGAGCCAGCAGGAAACTATGCCTTGTTCTAAAGCTCTTTTGGGAACCGCTTGCGTAGCCCACAGACCTGGGGGCTGCAGGGCTTTGCTGCTGCCTCAGCCTCAAAGCCACCCTTTTCCCACTTGCGCCGCGCCAGGCTCAAAATGGCCATACGGCGGAGATGTGTCCCCCCGCCCTAAGAGCCAGCAGGGAAAACTATGCCTTGTTCTAAAGCTCTTTGGGAACCGCTTGCGTAGCCCCACAGACCTGGGGGCTGCGGGCTTTCCTGCTGCCTTCAGCCTCGAGCACCACCCTTTCCCACTTGGCGCCGCGCCAGGCACATAAATGGCCTATGGCTGGAGATGGGACCCCGCCCAAGGAGCCAGCAGGGAAAACTATGCCTTGTTCTAAAGCTCTTTGGGAACCGCTTGCGTAGCCCCACAGACCTGGGGCTGCGGGCTTTCTGCTGCCTTCAGCCTCAAAGCCACCCTTTCCCACCTGGCGCGCGCTAGGCACAAAAAATGGCCTATGGCTGGAGATGGGTCCCCTGCCAAAAGAGCCAGCAGGGAAAATTATGCCTTGTTCTAAAGCTCTTTGGGACCGCTTGCGTAGCCCCACAGACCTGGGGGCTGCGGGCTTTCCTGCTGCCCTTCAGACCTCGACACCACCCTTTCCCAACTTGGCACTGCGCCAGGCACAAAAATGGCCTATGGCTGGAGATGGGTCCCCCGCCCAAAGAGCCAGCAGGGAAAACTATGCCTTGTTCTAAAGCTCATTGGGAACCGCTTGCGTAGCCCCACAGACTGGGGGCTGCGGGCTTTCCTGCTGCCTTCAGACTCGACACCACCCTTTCCCACTTGGCGCCGCGCCAGGCACAAAAATGGCCTATGGCTGGAGATGGGTCCCATGCCCTAAGAGCCAGCAGGGAAACTATGCCTTGTTCTAAAGCTCTTTGGGAACAACTTCCGTAGCCCCACAGACCTGGGGCTGCAGGCTTTCCTGCTGCCTTCAGCCTCGACACCACCCTTTCCCACTTGGCGCCGCGCCAGGCACAAAAATGGCCATACGGCTGGAGATGGGTCCCCCCGCCAAAGAGCCAGCAGGGAAAACTATGCCTTGTTCTAAAGCTCTTTGGGAACCGCTTGCGTAGCCCCACAGACCTGGGGGCTGCAGGCTTTCCTGCTGCCTTCAGCCTCGACACCACCCTTTCCCACTTGGCGCTGCGCCAGGCACAAAAATGGCCTATGGCTGGAGATGGGACCCCCGCCCAAGGAGCCAGCAGGGAAAACTATGCCTTGTTCTAAAGCTCTTTGGGAACCGCATGCGTAGCCCCACAGATCTGGGGGCTGCAGGCTTTCCTGCTGCCTTCAGCCTCGACACCACCCTTTCCCACTTGGCGCCGCGCCAGGCACAAAAATGGCCATACGACTGGAGATGGGTCCCCCGCCCAAAGAGCCAGCAGGGAAAACTATGCCTTGTTCTAAAGCTCTTTGGGAACCGCTTGCGTAGCCCCACAGACCTGGGGGCTGCGGGCTTTCCTGCTGCCTTCAGCCTCAAAGCCACCCTTTCCCACTTGGCGCCGCGCCAGGCACAAAAATGGCCATACGGCTGGAGATGGGTCTCCCGCCCAATGAGCCAGCAGGGAAAACTATGCCTTGTTCTAAAGCTCTTTGGGAACCGCTTGCGTAGCCCCACAGATCTGGGGGCTGCAGGCTTTCCTGCTGCCTTCAGCCTCGACACCACCCTTTCCCACTTGGCGCCGCGCCAGGCACAAAAATGGCCATACGACTGGAGATGGGTCCCCCGCCCAAAGAGCCAGCAGGGAAAACTATGCCTTGTTCTAAAGCTCTTTGGGAACCGCTTGCGTAGCCCCACAGACCTGGGGGCTGCGGGCTTTCCTGCTGCCTTCAGCCTCAAAGCCACCCTTTCCCACTTGGCGCCGCGCCAGGCACAAAAATGGCCATACGGCTGGAGATGGGTCTCCCGCCCAATGAGCCAGCAGGGAAAACTATGCCTTGTTCTAAAGCTCTTTGGGAACCGCTTGCGTAGCCCCACAGACCTGGGGGCTGCGGGCTTTCCTGCTGCCTTCAGCCTCGACACCACCCTTTCCCACCTGGCGCCGCGCTAGGCACAAAAATGGCCATACGGCTGGAGATGGGTCCCCCGCCCAAAGAGCCAGCAGGGAAAACTATGCCTTGTTCTAAAGCTCTTTGGGAACCGCTTGCGTAGCCCCACAGACCTGGGGGCTGCAGGCTTTCCTGCTGCCTTCAGCCTCAATGCCACCCTTTCCCACTTGGCGCCGCGCTAGGCACAAAAATGGCCTATGGCTGCAGATTGGTCCCCTGCCCAAAGAGCCAGGAGGGAAAACTATGCCTTGTTCTAAAGCTCTTTGGGAACCGCTTGTGTAGCCCCACAGACGTGGGGACTGCATGCTTTGCTGCTGCCTTCAGCATCAAAACCACCCTTTCCCACTTGGCGCCGCGCCAGGCACAAAAATGGCCATACGGCTGGAGATGGGTCCCATGCCCTAAGAGCCACAGGGAAAACTATGCCTTGTTCTAAAGCTCTTTGGGAACCGCTTGCGTAGCCCCACAGACCTGGGGGCTGCAGGCTTTGCTGCTGCCTTCAGCCTCGACACCACCCTTTCCCACTTGGCACCGCATCAGGCACAAAAATGGCCATACGGCTGGAGATGGGTCCCATACCCACAGAGCAGGCAAGGAAAACTATGCCTTGTTCTAAAGCTCTTTGGGAACCGCTTGCGTAGCCCCACACACCTGGGGGCTGCAGGCTTTCCTGCTGCCTTCAGCCTCAAAGCCACCCTTTACACTTGGCGTCGCGCCAGGCACAAAAACGGCCTATGGCTAGAGAGGGGTACCACGCCCAAAGAGCCATCAGGGAAAACTATGCCTTGTTCTAAAGCTCTTTGGGAACCGCTTGCGTAGCCCCACAGACCTGGGGGCTGCGGGCTTTCCTGCTGCCTTCAGCCTCAAAGCCACCCTTTCCCACTTGGCATCGCGCCAGGCACAAAAATGGCCTATGGCTGGAGATGGGTCCCATGCCCTAAGAACAAGCAGGGAAAAGTATGCCTTGTTCTAAAGCTCTTTGGGAACCGCTTGCGTAGCCCCACAGACGTGGGGACTGCAGGCTTTGCTGCTGCTTTCAGCATCAAAACCACCCTTTCCCACTTGGCGCCGCGCCAGGCACAAAAACGGCCATATGGCTGGAGATTGGTCCCCTGCCCAAGGAGCCAGCAGGGAAAACTATGCCTTGTTCTAAAGCTCTTTGGGAACCGCTTGAGTAGCCCAACAGACATGGGGGCTGCGGGCTTTCCTGCTACCTTCATCCTCGACACCACCCTTTCCCACTTGGCGCCGCGCCAGGCACAAAAATGGCCATACGGCTGGAGATTGGTCCCCTGCCCAAGGAGCCAGCAGGGAAAATTATGCCTTGTTCTAAAGCTCTTTGGGAACCGCTTGCGTAGCCCCACAGACCTGGGGGCTGCGGGCTTTCCTGCTGCCTTCAGCCTCAAAACCACCCTTTCCCACTTGGCGCTGCGCCAGGCATAAAAATGGCCTATGGCTAGAGATGGGTCCCCCGCCCAAAGAGCCAGCAGGGAAAACTATGCCTTGTTCTAAAGCTCTTTGGGAACCACTTGCGTAGCCCCAGAGACGTGGGGGCTGCAGGCTTTCCTGCTGCCTTCAGCCTCAAAACCACCCTTTCCCACTACGCACCGCGCCAGGCATAAAAATAGCCATACGGCTGGAGATGGGTCCCCCGCCCAAAGAGCCAGCAGGGAAAACTATGCCTTGTTCTAAAGCTCTTTGGGAACCGCTTGCGTAGCCCCACAGACCTGGGGTCTGCGGGCTTTCCTGCTGCCTTCAGCCTCGACACCACCCTTTCCCACCTGGCGCCGCGCTAGGCACAAAAATGGCCATACGGCTGGAGATGGGTCCCCCGCCCAAGGAGCCAGCAGGGAAAACTATGCCTTGTTCTAAAGCTCTTTGGGAACCGCTTGCGTAGCCCCACAGACCTGGGGGCTGCAGGCTTTCCTGCTGCCTTCAGCCTGAAAGCCACCCTTTCCCACTTGGCGCCGCGCCAGGCTCAAAAATGGCCATACGGCTGGAGATGGGTCCCCCGCCCAAAGAGCCAGCAGGGAATACTATGCCTTGTTCTAAAGCTCTTTGGGAACCGCTTGCGTAGCCCCACAGACCTGGGGGCTGCGGGCTTTCCTGCTGCCTTCAGCCACAAAGCCACCCTTTCCCACTTGGCGCTGCGCTAGGCACAAAAATGGCCTATGGCTGGAGATGGGTCCCCCGCCCAAAGAGCCAGCAGGGAAAACTATGCCTTGTTCTAAAGCTCTTTGGGAACCGCTTGCGTAGCCCCACAGACCTGGGGGCTGCGGGCTTTCCTGCTGCCTTCAGCCTCGACACCACCCTTTCCCACTTGGCGCCGTGCCAGGCACAAAAATGGCCATACGGCTGGAGATGGGTCCCCCGCCCAAAGAGCCAGCAGGGAAAACTATGCCTTGTTCTAAAGCTCTTTGGGAACCGCATGCGTAGCCCCACAGACCTGGGGGCTGCAGGCTTTCCTGCTGCCTTCAGCCTCGACAGCACCCTTTCCCACTACGCACCGCGCCAGGCACAAAAATGGCCATACGGCTGGAGATGGGTCGCCCGCCCAAAGAGCCAGCAGGGAAAACTATGCCTTGTTCTAAAGCTCTTTGGGAACCGCTTGCGTAGCCCCACAGACCTGGGGGCTGCGGGCTTTCCTGCTGCCTTCAGCCTCGACAGCACCCTTTCCCACTTGGCACTGCGCCAGGCACAAAAATGGCCATACGGCTGGAGATGGGTCCCAGGCCCAAAGAGCCAGCAGGGAAAACTATGCCTTGTTCTAAAGCTCTTTGGGAACCGCTTGCGTAGCCCCACAGACCTGGGGGCTGCAGGCTTTGCTGCTGCCTTCAGCATCGACAGCACCCTTTCCCACTACGCACCGCGCCAGGCACAAAAATGGCCATACGGCTGGAGATGGGTCGCCCGCCCAAAGAGCCAGCAGGGAAAACTATGCCTTGTTCTAAAGCTCTTTGGGAACCGCTTGCGTAGCCCCACAGACGTGGGGACTGCAGGCTTTGCTGCTGCCTTCAGCATCAAAACCACCCTTTCCCACTTGGCGCCGCGCCAGGCACAAAAACTGCCATACGGCTGGAGATTGGTCCCCTACCCAAGGAGCCAGCAGGGAAAATTATGCCTTGTTCTAAAGCTCTTTGGGAACCGCTTGCGTAGCCCCACAGACCTGGGGGCTGCGGGCTTTCCTGCTGCCTTCAGCCTCGACACCACCCTTTCCCACTTGGCGCCGCGCTAGGCACAAAAATGGCCATACGGCTGGAGATGGGTCCCCCGCCCTAAGAGCCAGCAGGGAAAACTATGCCTTGTTCTAAAGCTCTTTGGGAACCGCTTGCGTAGCCCCACAGACGTGGGGGCTGCAGGCTTTCCTGCTGCCTTCAGCCTCAAAACCACCCTTTCCCACTACGCACCGCGCCAGGCATAAAAATAGCCATACGGCTGGAGATGGGTCCCCCGCCCAGAGAGCCAGCAGGGAAAACTATGCCTTGTTCTAAAGCTCTTTGGGAATCGCTTGCGTAGCCCCACAGACCTGGGGGCTGCAGGCTTTCCTGCTGCCTTCAGCCTCAAAACCACCCTTTCCCACTTGGCGCCGCGCCAGGCACAAAAATGGCCATACGGCTGGAGATGGGTCCCCCGCCCAAAGAGCCAGCAGGGAAAACTATGCCTTGTTCTAAAGCTCTTTGGGAACCGCTTGCGTAGCCCCACAGACCTGGGGGCTGCGGGCTTTCCTGCTGCCTTGAGCCTCAAAGCCACCCTTTCCCACTAGGCACCGCGCCAGTCATAAAAATAGCCAAACGACTGGAGATGGGTCCCCCGCCCAAAGAGCCAGCAGGGAAAATTATGCCTTGTTCTAAAGCTCTTTGGGAACCGCTTGCGTAGCCCCACAGACTTGGGGGCTGCGGGCTTTCCTGCTGCCTTCAGCCTCAAAGCCACCCTTTCCCACTTGGCACCGCGCCAGGCACAATAATGGCTTATGGCTGGAGATGGGTCCCATGCCCTAAGAGCCAGCAGGGAAAACTATGCCTTGTTCTAAAGCTCTTTGGGAACCGCTTGCGTAGCCCCACAGACCTGGGGGCTGCAGGCTTTGCTGCTGCCTTCAGCCTCAAAGCCACCCTTTCCCACTTGGCGCCGCGCCAGGCTCAAAAATGGCCATACGGCTGGAGATGTGTCCCCCGCCCTAAGAGCCAGCAGGGAAAACTATGCCTTGTTCTAAAGCTCTTTGGGAACCGCTTGCGTAGCCCCACAGACCTGGGGGCTGCGGGCTTTCCTGCTGCCTTCAGCCTCGACACCACCCTTTCCCACTTGGCGCCGCGCCAGGCACATAAATGGCCTATGGCTGGAGATGGGACCCCGCCCAAGGAGCCAGCAGGGAAAACTATGCCTTGTTCTAAAGCTCTTTGGGAACCGCTTGCGTAGCCCCACAGACCTGGGGGCTGCGGGCTTTCCTGCTGCCTTCAGCCTCAAAGCCACCCTTTCCCACCTGGCGCCGCGCTAGGCACAAAAATGGCCTATGGCTGGAGATGGGTCCCCTGCCAAAAGAGCCAGCAGGGAAAATTATGCCTTGTTCTAAAGCTCTTTGGGAACCGCTTGCGTAGCCCCACAGACCTGGGGGCTGCGGGCTTTCCTGCTGCCTTCAGCCTCGACACCACCCTTTCCCACTTGGCACTGCGCCAGGCACAAAAATGGCCTATGGCTGGAGATGGGTCCCCCGCCCAAAGAGCCAGCAGGGAAAACTATGCCTTGTTCTAAAGCTCATTGGGAACCGCTTGCGTAGCCCCACAGACCTGGGGGCTGCGGGCTTTCCTGCTGCCTTCAGACTCGACACCACCCTTTCCCACTTGGCGCCGCGCCAGGCACAAAAATGGCCTATGGCTGGAGATGGGTCCCATGCCCTAAGAGCCAGCAGGGAAAACTATGCCTTGTTCTAAAGCTCTTTGGGAACAACTTCCGTAGCCCCACAGACCTGGGGGCTGCAGGCTTTCCTGCTGCCTTCAGCCTCGACACCACCCTTTCCCACTTGGCGCCGCGCCAGGCACAAAAATGGCCATACGGCTGGAGATGGGTCCCCCGCCCAAAGAGCCAGCAGGGAAAACTATGCCTTGTTCTAAAGCTCTTTGGGAACCGCTTGCGTAGCCCCACAGACCTGGGGGCTGCAGGCTTTCCTGCTGCCTTCAGCCTCGACACCACCCTTTCCCACTTGGCGCTGCGCCAGGCACAAAAATGGCCTATGGCTGGAGATGGGACCCCCGCCCAAGGAGCCAGCAGGGAAAACTATGCCTTGTTCTAAAGCTCTTTGGGAACCGCATGCGTAGCCCCACAGATCTGGGGGCTGCAGGCTTTCCTGCTGCCTTCAGCCTCGACACCACCCTTTCCCACTTGGCGCCGCGCCAGGCACAAAAATGGCCATACGACTGGAGATGGGTCCCCCGCCCAAAGAGCCAGCAGGGAAAACTATGCCTTGTTCTAAAGCTCTTTGGGAACCGCTTGCGTAGCCCCACAGACCTGGGGGCTGCGGGCTTTCCTGCTGCCTTCAGCCTCAAAGCCACCCTTTCCCACTTGGCGCCGCGCCAGGCACAAAAATGGCCATACGGCTGGAGATGGGTCTCCCGCCCAATGAGCCAGCAGGGAAAACTATGCCTTGTTCTAAAGCTCTTTGGGAACCGCTTGCGTAGCCCCACAGATCTGGGGGCTGCAGGCTTTCCTGCTGCCTTCAGCCTCGACACCACCCTTTCCCACTTGGCGCCGCGCCAGGCACAAAAATGGCCATACGACTGGAGATGGGTCCCCCGCCCAAAGAGCCAGCAGGGAAAACTATGCCTTGTTCTAAAGCTCTTTGGGAACCGCTTGCGTAGCCCCACAGACCTGGGGGCTGCGGGCTTTCCTGCTGCCTTCAGCCTCAAAGCCACCCTTTCCCACTTGGCGCCGCGCCAGGCACAAAAATGGCCATACGGCTGGAGATGGGTCTCCCGCCCAATGAGCCAGCAGGGAAAACTATGCCTTGTTCTAAAGCTCTTTGGGAACCGCTTGCGTAGCCCCACAGACCTGGGGGCTGCGGGCTTTCCTGCTGCCTTCAGCCTCGACACCACCCTTTCCCACCTGGCGCCGCGCTAGGCACAAAAATGGCCATACGGCTGGAGATGGGTCCCCCGCCCAAAGAGCCAGCAGGGAAAACTATGCCTTGTTCTAAAGCTCTTTGGGAACCGCTTGCGTAGCCCCACAGACCTGGGGGCTGCAGGCTTTCCTGCTGCCTTCAGCCTCAATGCCACCCTTTCCCACTTGGCACCGCGCCAGGCACAAAAATGGCCATACGGCTGGAGATTAGTCCCCTGCCCAAAGAGCCAGCAGGGAAAACAATACCTTGTTCTAAAGCTCTTTGGGAACCGCTTGCGTAGCCCCACAGACCTGGGGGCTGCGGCCTTTCCTGCTGCCTTCAGCCTCAAAGCCACCCTTTCCCACTTGGCGCCGCGCTAGGCATAAAAATGGCCATACGACTGGAGATGGGTCCCCCGCCCAAAGAGCCAGCAGGGAAAACTATGCCTTGTTCTAAAGCTCTTTGGGAACCGCTTGAGTAGCCCAACAGACCTGGGGGCTGCGGGCTTTCCTGCTGCCTTCATCCTCGACACCACCCTTTCCCACTTGGCGCCGCGCCAGGCACAAAAATGGCCATACGGCTGGAGATTGGTCCCCTGCCCAAGGAGCCAGCAGGGAAAATTATGCCTTGTTCTAAAGCTCTTTGGGAACCGCTTGCGTAGCCCCACAGACCTGGGGGCTGCGGGCTTTCCTGCTGCCTTCAGCCTCAAAGCCACCCTTTCCCACTTGGCGCCGCGCCAGGCACAAAAATGGCCTATGGCTGGAGATGGGTCCCCCGCCCAAAGAGCCAGCAGGGAAAACTATGCCTTGTTCTAAAGCTCTTTGGGAACCGCTTGCGTAGCCCCACAGACCTGGGGGCTGCGGGCTTTCCTGCTGCCTTCAGCCTCGACACCACCCTTTCCCACCTGGCGCCGCGCTAGGCACAAAAATGGCCATACGGCTGGAGATGGGTCCCCCGCCCAAAGAGCCAGCAGGGAAAACTATGCCTTGTTCTAAAGCTCTTTGGGAACCGCTTGCGTAGCCCCACAGACCTGGGGGCTGGAGGCTTTGCTGCTGCCTTCAGCCTCAAAGCCACCCTTTCCCACTTGGCGCCGCGCCAGGCTCAAAAATGGCCATACGGCTGGAGATGGGTCCCCCGCCCAAAGAGCCAGCAGGGAAAACTATGCCTTGTTCTAAAGCTCTTTGGGAACCGCTTGCGTAGCCCCACAGACCTGGGGGCTGCGGCCTTTCCTGCTGCCTTCAGCCTCAAAACCACCCTTTCCCCCTACGCACCGCGCCAGGCATAAAAATAGCCATACGACTGGAGATGGGTCCCCCGCCCAAAGAGCCAGCAGGGAAAACTATGCCTTGTTCTAAAGCTCCTTGGGAACCGCTTGCGTAGCCCCACAGACCTGGGGGCTGTGGGCTTTCCTGCTGCCTTCAGCCTCAAAGCCACCCTTTCACACTTGGCGCCGCGCCAGGCTCAAAAATGGCCATACGTCTGGAGATGGGTCCCCCGCCCAAAGAGCCAGCAGGGAAAACTATGCCTTGTTCTAAAGCTCTTTGGGAACCGCTTGCGTAGCCCCACAGACCTGGGGGCTGCGGCCTTTCCTGCTGCCTTCAGCCTCAAAGCCACCCTTTCCCACTTGGCGCGGCGCCAGGCATAAAAATGGCCATACGACTGGAGATGGGTCCCCCGCCCAAAGAGCCAGCAGGGAAAACTATGCCTTGTTCTAAAGCTCTTTGGGAACCGCTTGCGTAGCCCCACAGACCTGGGGGCTGCGGGCTTTCCTGCTGCCTTCAGCTTCAAAACCACCCTTTCCCACTTGGCGCTGCGCCAGGCACAAAAATGGCCTATCGCTGGAGATGGGTCCCCCTCCCAAAGAGCCAGCAGGGAAAACTATGCCTTGTTCTAAAGCTCTTTGGGAACCGCTTGCGTAGCCCCACAGACCTGGGGGCTGCGGGCTTTCCTGCTGCCTTCAGACTCGACACCACCCTTTCCCACTTGGCGCCGCGCCAGGCACAAAAATGGCCATACGGCTGGAGATGGGTCCCCCGCCCAAAGAGCCAGCAGGGAAAACTATGCCTTGTTCTAAAGCTCTTTGGGAACCGCATGCGTAGCCCCACAGACCTGGGGGCTGCAGGCTATCCTGCTGCCTTCAGCCTCGACAGCACCCTTTCCCACTTGGCACCGCGCCAGGCACAAAAATGGCCATACGGCTGGAGATGGGTCCCCCGCCCAAAGAGCCAGCAGGGAAAACTATGCCTTGTTCTAAAGCTCTTTGGGAACCGCTTGCGTAGCCCCACAGACCTGGGGGCTGCGGGCTTTCCTGCTGCCTTCAGCCTCGACACCACCCTTTCCCACTTGGCGCCGCGCTAGGCACAAAAATGGCCATACGGCTGGAGATGGGTCCCACGACCAAAGAGCCAGCAGGGAAAACTATGCCTTGTTCTAAAGCTCTTTGGGAACCGCTTGCATAGCCCCACAGACCTGGGGGCTGCGGGCTTTCCTGCTGCCTTCAGCCTCAAAACCACCCTTTCCCACTACGCACCGCGCCAGGCATAAAAATAGCCATACGACTGCAGATGGGTCCCAGGCCCAAAGAGCCAGCAGGGAAAACTATGCCTTGTTCTAAAGCTCTTTGGGAACCGCTTCCGTAGCCCCACAGACCTGGGGGCTGGAGGCTTTCCTGCTGCCTTCAGCCTCGACAGCACCCTTTCCCACTACGCACCGTGCCAGGCACAAAAATGGCCATACGGCTGGAGATGGGTCGCATGTCCAAAGAGCAGGCAAGGAAAACTATGCCTTGTTCTAAAGCTCTTTGGGAACCGCTTGCGTAGCCCCACAGACCTGGGAGCTGCGGGCTTTCCTGCTGCCTTCAGCCTCGACAACACCCTTTCCGACTTGGCGCCGCGCCAGGCACAAAAATGGCCTATGGCTGGAGATGGGTCCCATGCCCTAAGAGCCAGCAGGGAAAACTATGCCTTGTTCTAAAGCTCTTTGGGAACCGCTTGCGTAGCCCCACAGACGTGGGGGCTGCAGGCTTTCCTGCTGCCTTCAGCCTCAAAACCACCCTTTCCCACTACGCACCGCGCCAGGCATAAAAATAGCCATACGGCTGGAGATGGGTCCCCTGCCCAAAGAGCCAGCAGGGAAAACTATGCCTTGTTCTAAAGCTCTTTGGGAACCGCTTGCGTAGCCCCACAGACCTGGGGGCTGCGGGCTTTCCTGCTGCCTTCAGACTCGACACCACCCTTTCCCACCTGGCGCCGCGCTAGGCACAAAAATGGCCATACGGCTGGAGATGGGTCCCCCGCCCAAGGAGCCAGCAGGGAAAACTATGCCTTGTTCTAAAGCTCTGTGGGAACCACTTCCGTAGCCCCACAGACCTGGGGGCTGCAGGCTTTGCTGCTGCCTTCAGCCTCAAAGCCACCCTTTCCCACTTGGCGCCGCGCCAGGCTCAAAAATGGCCATACGGCTGGAGATGGTCCCCCGCCCAAAGAGCCAGCAGGGAAAACTATGCCTTGTTCTAAAGCTCTTTGGGAACCGCTTGCGTAGCCCCACAGACCTGGGGGCTGCGGGCTTTCCTGCTGCCTTCAGCCTCAAAACCACCCTTTCCCACTACGCACCGCGCCAGGCATAAAAATAGCCATACGACTGGAGATGGGTCCCCCGCCCAAAGAGCCAGCAGGGAAAACTATGCCTTGTTCTAAAGCTCCTTGGGAACCGCTTGCATAGCCCCACAGACCTGGGGGCTGTGGGCTTTCCTGCTGCCTTCAGCCTCAAAGCCACCCTTTCCAATTTGGCGCCGCGCCAGGATCAAAAATGGCCATACGTCTGGAGATGGGTCACCCGCCCAAAGAGCCAGCAGGGAAAACTATGCCTTGTTCTAAAGCTCTTTGGGAACCGCTTGCGTAGCCCCACAGACCTGGGGGCTGCGGGCTTTCCTGCTGCCTTCAGCTTCAAAACCACCCTTTCCCACTTGGCGCTGCGCCAGGCACAAAAATGGCCTATCGCTGGAGATGGGTCCCCCTCCCAAAGAGCCAGCAGGGAAAACTATGCCTTGTTCTAAAGCTCTTTGGGAACCGCTTGCGTAGCCCCACAGACCTGGGGGCTGCGGGCTTTCCTGCTGCCTTCAGACTCGACACCACCCTTTCCCACTTGGCGCCGCGCCAGGCACAAAAATGGCCATACGGCTGGAGATGGGTCCCCCGCCCAAAGAGCCAGCAGGGAAAACTATGCCTTGTTCTAAAGCTCTTTGGGAACCGCTTGCGTAGCCCCACAGACCTGGGGGCTGCGGGCTTTCCTGCTGCCTTCAGCCTCGACACCACCCTTTCCCACTTGGCGCCGCGCTAGGCACAAAAATGGCCATACGGCTGGAGATGGGTCCCCCGCCCAAAGAGCCAGCAGGGAAAACTATGCCTTGTTCTAAAGCTCTTTGGGAACCGCTTGCATAGCCCCACAGACCTGGGGGCTGCGGGCTTTCCTGCTGCCTTCAGCCTCAAAACCACCCTTTCCCACTACGCACCGCGCCAGGCATAAAAATAGCCATACGACTGCAGATGGGTCCCAGGCCCAAAGAGCCAGCAGGGAAAACTATGCCTTGTTCTAAAGCTCTTTGGGAACCGCTTGCGTAGCCCCACAGACCTGGGGGCTGGAGGCTTTCCTGCTGCCTTCAGCCTCGACAGCACCCTTTCCCACTACGCACCGTGCCAGGCACAAAAATGGCCATACGGCTGGAGATGGGTCCCATGTCCAAAGAGCAGGCAAGGAAAACTATGCCTTGTTCTAAAGCTCTTTGGGAACCGCTTGCGTAGCCCCACAGACCTGGGAGCTGCGGGCTTTCCTGCTGCCTTCAGCCTCGACAACACCCTTTCCCACTTGGCGCCGCGCCAGGCACAAAAATGGCCTATGGCTGGAGATGGGTCCCATGCCCTAAGAGCCAGCAGGGAAAACTATGCCTTGTTCTAAAGCTCTTTGGGAACAACTTCCGTAGCCCCACAGACCTGGGGGCTGCAGGCTTTCCTGCTGCCTTCAGCCTCGACACCACCCTTTCCCACTTGGCGCCGCGCCAGGCACAAAAATGGCCATACGGCTGGAGATGGGTCCCCCGCCCAAAGAGCCAGCAGGGAAAACTATGCCTTGTTCTAAAGCTCTTTGGGAACCGCTTGCGTAGCCCCACAGACCTGGGGGCTGCAGGCTTTCCTGCTGCCTTCAGCCTCGACACCACCCTTTCCCACTTGGCGCTGCGCCAGGCACAAAAATGGCCTATGGCTGGAGATGGGACCCCCGCCCAAGGAGCCAGCAGGGAAAACTATGCCTTGTTCTAAAGCTCTTTGGGAACCGCATGCGTAGCCCCACAGATCTGGGGGCTGCGGGCTTTCCTGCTGCCTTCAGCCTCGACACCACCCTTTCCCACTTGGCGCCGCACCAGGCACAAAAATGGCCATACGACTGGAGATGGGTCCCCCGCCCAAAGAGCCAGCAGGGAAAACTATGCCTTGTTCTAAAGCTCATTGGGAACCGCTTGTGTAGCCCCACAGACCTGGGGGCTGCGGGCTTTCCTGCTGCCTTCAGCCTCAAAGCCACCCTTTCCCACTTGGCGCCGCGCCAGGCACAAAAATGGCCATACGGCTGGAGATGGGTCTCCCGCCCAATGAGCCAGCAGGGAAAACTATGCCTTGTTCTAAAGCTCTTTGGGAACCGCTTGCGTAGCCCCACAGACCTGGGGGCTGCGGGCTTTCCTGCTGCCTTCAGCCTCGACAGCACCCTTTCCCACTTGGCGCCGCGCCAGGCACAAAAATGGCCTATGGCTGGAGATGGGTCCCCCGCCCAAAGAGCCAGCAGGGAAAACTATGCCTTGTTCTAAAGCTCTTTGGGAACCGCTTGCGTAGCCCCACAGACCTGGGGGCTGCAGGCTTTCCTGCTGCCTTCAGCCTCGACACCACCCTTTCCCACCTGGCGCCGCGCTAGGCACAAAAATGGCCATACGGCTGGAGATGGGTCCCCCGCCCAAAGAGCCAGCAGGGAAAACTATGCCTTGTTCTAAAGCTCTTTGGGAACCGCTTGCGTAGCCCCACAGACTTGGGGGCTGCGGGCTTTCCTGCTGCCTTCAGCCTCAATGCCACCCTTTCCCACTTGGCACCGCGCCAGGCACAAAAATGGCCATACGGCTGGAGATTAGTCCCCTGCCCAAAGAGCCAGCAGGGAAAACAATACCTTGTTCTAAAGCTCTTTGGGAACCGCTTGCGTAGCCCCACAGACCTGGGGGCTGCGGGCTTTCCTGCTGCCTTCAGCCTCAAAGCCACCCTTTCCCACTTGGCGCCGCACCAGGCACAAAAATAGCCATACGACTGGAGATGGGTCCCCCGCCCAAAGAGCCAGCAGGGAAAACTATGCCTTGTTCTAAAGCTCTTTGGGAACCGCTTGAGTAGCCCAACAGACCTGGGGGCTGCGGGCTTTCCTGCTGCCTTCAGCCTCAAAACCACCCTTTCCCACTACGCACCGCGCCAGGCATAAAAATGGCCATACGGCTGGAGATTGGTCCCCTGCCCAAGGAGCCAGCAGGGAAAATTATGCCTTGTTCTAAAGCTCTTTGGGAACCGCTTGCGTAGCCCCACAGACCTGGGGGCTGCGGGCTTTCCTGCTGCCTTCAGCCTCAAAGCCACCCTTTCCCACTTGGCGCCGCGCCAGGCACAAAAATGGCCTATGGCTGGAGATGGGTCCCCCGCCCAAAGAGCCAGCAGGGAAAACTATGCCTTGTTCTAAAGCTCTTTGGGAACCGCTTGCGTAGCCCCACAGACCTGGGGGCTGCGGGCTTTCCTGCTGCCTTCAGCCTCGACACCACCCTTTCCCACCTGGCGCCGCGCTAGGCACAAAAATGGCCATACGGCTGGAGATGGGTCCCCCGCCCAAGGAGCCAGCAGGGAAAACTATGCCTTGTTCTAAAGGTCTTTGGGAACCGCTTGCGTAGCCCCACAGACCTGGGGGCTGCAGGCTTTGCTGCTGCCTTCAGCCTCAAAGCCACCCTTTCCAACTTGGCGCCGTGCCAGGCTCAAAAATGGCCATACGGCTGGAGATGGGTCCCCCGCCCAAAGAGCCAGCAGGGAAAACTATGCCTTGTTCTAAAGCTCTTTGGGAACCGCTTGCGTAGCCCCACAGACCTGGGGGCTGCGGCCTTTCCTGCTGCCTTCGGCCTCAAAACCACCCTTTCCCACTACGCACCGCGCCAGGCATAAAAATAGCCATACGACTGGAGATGGGTCCCCCGCCCAAAGAGCCAGCAGGGAAAACTATGCCTTGTTCTAAAGCTCTTTGGGAACCGCTTGCGTAGCCCCACAGACCTGGGGGCTGTGGGCTTTCCTGCTGCCTTCAGCCTCAAAGCCACCCTTTCACACTTGGTGCCGCGCCAGGCTCAAAAATGGCCATACGTCTGGAGATGGGTCCCCCGCCCAAAGAGCCAGCAGGGAAAACTATGCCTTGTTCTAAAGCTCTTTGGGAACCGCTTGCGTAGCCCCACAGACCTGGGGACTGCGGCCTTTCCTGCTGCCTTCAGCCTCAAAGCCACCCTTTCCCACTTGGCGCGGCGCCAGGCATAAAAATGGCCATACGACTGGAGATGGGTCCCCCGCCCAAAGAGCCAGCAGGGAAAACTATGCCTTGTTCTAAAGCTCTTTGGGAACCGCTTGCGTAGCCCCACAGACCTGGGGGCTGCGGGCTTTCCTGCTGCCTTCAGCCTCGACAGCACCCTTTCCCACTTGGCGCCGCGCCAGGCACAAAAATGGCCTATGGCTGGAGATGGGTCCCCCGCCCAAAGAGCCAGCAGGGAAAACTATGCCTTGTTCTAAAGCTCTTTGGGAACCGCTTGCGTAGCCCCACAGACCTGGGGGCTGCAGGCTTTCCTGCTGCCTTCAGCCTCGACACCACCCTTTCCCACCTGGCGCCGCGCTAGGCACAAAAATGGCCATACGGCTGGAGATGGGTCCCCCGCCCAAAGAGCCAGCAGGGAAAACTATGCCTTGTTCTAAAGCTCTTTGGGAACCGCTTGCGTAGCCCCACAGACTTGGGGGCTGCGGGCTTTCCTGCTGCCTTCAGCCTCAATGCCACCCTTTCCCACTTGGCACCGCGCCAGGCACAAAAATGGCCATACGGCTGGAGATTAGTCCCCTGCCCAAAGAGCCAGCAGGGAAAACAATACCTTGTTCTAAAGCTCTTTGGGAACCGCTTGCGTAGCCCCACAGACCTGGGGGCTGCGGCCTTTCCTGCTGCCTTCAGCCTCAAAGCCACCCTTTCCCACTTGGCGCCGCGCCAGGCATAAAAATAGCCATACGACTGGAGATGGGTCCCCCGCCCAAAGAGCCAGCAGGGAAAACTATGCCTTGTTCTAAAGCTCTTTGGGAACCGCTTGAGTAGCCCAACAGACCTGGGGGCTGCGGGCTTTCCTGCTGCCTTCATCCTCGACACCACCCTTTCCCACTTGGCGCCGCGCCAGGCACAAAAATGGCCATACGGCTGGAGATTGGTCCCCTGCCCAAGGAGCCAGCAGGGAAAATTATGCCTTGTTCTAAAGCTCTTTGGGAACCGCTTGCGTAGCCCCACAGACCTGGGGGCTGCGGGCTTTCCTGCTGCCTTCAGCCTCAAAGCCACCCTTTCCCACTTGGCGCCGCGCCAGGCACAAAAATGGCCTATGGCTGGAGATGGGTCCCCCGCCCAAAGAGCCAGCAGGGAAAACTATGCCTTGTTCTAAAGCTCTTTGGGAACCGCTTGCGTAGCCCCACAGACCTGGGGGCTGCGGGCTTTCCTGCTGCCTTCAGCCTCGACACCACCCTTTCCCACCTGGCGCCGCGCTAGGCACAAAAATGGCCATACGGCTGGAGATGGGTCCCCCGCCCAAGGAGCCAGCAGGGAAAACTATGCCTTGTTCTAAAGCTCTTTGGGAACCGCTTGCGTAGCCCCACAGACCTGGGGGCTGCAGGCTTTGCTGCTGCCTTCAGCCTCAAAGCCACCCTTTCCAACTTGGCGCCGCGCCAGGCTCAAAAATGGCCATACGGCTGGAGATGGGTCCCCCGCCCAAAGAGCCAGCAGGGAAAACTATGCCTTGTTCTAAAGCTCTTTGGGAACCGCTTGCGTAGCCCCACAGACCTGGGGGCTGCGGCCTTTCCTGCTGCCTTCAGCCTCAAAACCACCCTTTCCCACTACGCACCGCGCCAGGCATAAAAATAGCCATACGACTGGAGATGGGTCCCCCGCCCAAAGAGCCAGCAGGGAAAACTATGCCTTCTTCTAAAGCTCTTTGGGAACCGCTTGCGTAGCCCCACAGACCTGGGGGCTGTGGGCTTTCCTGCTGCCTTCAGCCTCAAAGCCACCCTTTCACACTTGGCGCCGCGCCAGGCTCAAAAATGGCCATACGTCTGGAGATGGGTCCCCCGCCCAAAGAGCCAGCAGGGAAAACTATGCCTTGTTCTAAAGCTCTTTGGGAACCGCTTGCGTAGCCCCACAGACCTGGGGGCTGCGGGCTTTCCTGCTGCCTTCAGCCTCAAAGCCACCCTTTCCCACTTGGCGCGGCGCCAGGCATAAAAAATGGCCATACGACTGGAGATGGGTCCCCCGCCCAAAGAGCCAGCAGGGAAAACTATGCCTTGTTCTAAAGCTCTTTGGGAACCGCTTGCGTAGCCCCACAGACCTGGGGGCTCGGGCTTTCCTGCTGCCTTCAGCCTCAAAACCACCCTTTCCCACTACGCACCGCGCCAGGCATAAAAATAGCCATACGACTGCAGATGGGTCCCCCGCCCAAAGAGCCAGCAGGGAAAACTATGCCTTGTTCTAAAGCTCTTTGGGAACCGCTTGCGTAGCCCCACAGACCTGGGGGCTGCAGGCTTTCCTGCTGCCTTCAGCCTCGACAGCACCCTTTCCCACTACGCACCGCGCCAGGCACAAAAATGGCCATACGGCTGGAGATGGGTCGCCCGCCCAAAGAGCCAGCAGGGAAAACTATGCCTTGTTCTAAAGCTCTTTGGGAACCGCTTGCGTAGCCCCACAGACGTGGGGACTGCAGGCTTTGCTGCTGCCTTCAGCCTCAAAGCCACCCTTTCCCACTTGGCGCTGCGCCAGGCACAAAAATGGCCTATGGCTGGAGATGGGTCCCCCGCCCAAAGAGCCAGCAGGGAAAACTATGCCTTGTTCTAAAGCTCTTTGGGAACCGCTTGCGTAGCCCCACAGACGTGGGGGCTGCAGGCTTTCCTGCTGCCTTCAGCCTCAAAACCACCCTTTCCCACTACGCACCGCGCCAGGCATAAAAATAGCCATACGGCTGGAGATGGGTCCCCTGCCCAAAGAGCCAGCAGGGAAAACTATGCCTTGTTCTAAAGCTCTTTGGGAACCGCTTGCGTAGCCCCACAGACCTGGGGGCTGCGGGCTTTCCTGCTGCCTTCAGACTCGACACCACCCTTTCCCACCTGGCGCCGCGCTAGGCACAAAAATGGCCATACGGCTGGAGATGGGTCCCCCGCCCAAGGAGCCAGCAGGGAAAACTATGCCTTGTTCTAAAGCTCTTTGGGAACCACTTCCGTAGCCCCACAGACCTGGGGGCTGCAGGCTTTCCTGCTGCCTTCAGCCTCAAAGCCACCCTTTCCCACTTGGCGCCGCGCCAGGCTCAAAAATGGCCATACGGCTGGAGATGGGTCCCCCGCCCAAAGAGCCAGCAGGGAAAACTATGCCTTGTTCTAAAGCTCTTTGGGAACCGCTTGCGTAGCCCCACAGACCTGGGGGCTGCGGGCTTTCCTGCTGCCTTCAGCCTCAAAACCACCCTTTCCCACTACGCACCGCGCCAGGCATAAAAATAGCCATACGACTGGAGATGGGTCCCCCGCCCAAAGAGCCAGCAGGGAAAACTATGCCTTGTTCTAAAGCTCTTTGGGAACCGCTTGCGTAGCCCCACAGACCTGGGGGCTGTGGGCTTTCCTGCTGCCTTCAGCCTCAAAGCCACCCTTTCCAACTTGGCGCGGCGCCAGGCTCAAAAATGGCCATACGGCTGGAGATGGGTCCCCCGCCCAAAGAGCCAGCAGGGAAAACTATGCCTTGTTCTAAAGCTCTTTGGGAACCGCTTGCGTAGCCCCACAGACCTGGGGGCTGCAGGCTTTCCTGCTGCCTTCAGCCTCGACAGCACCCTTTCCCACTACGCACCGCGCCAGGCACAAAAATGGCCATACGGCTGGAGATGGGTCGCCCGCCCAAAGAGCCAGCAGGGAAAACTATGCCTTGTTCTAAAGCTCTTTGGGAACCGCTTGCGTAGCCCCACAGACGTGGGGACTGCAGGCTTTGCTGCTGCCTTCAGCATCAAAACCACCCTTTCCCACTTGGCGCAACGCCAGGCATAAAAACGGCCATACGGCTGGAGATTGGTCCCCTGCCCAAGGAGCCAGCAGGGAAAATTATGCCTTGTTCTAAAGCTCTTTGGGAACCGCTTGCGTAGCCCCACAGACCTGGGGGCTGCGGGCTTTCCTGCTGCCTTCAGCCTCAAAGCCACCCTTTCCCACTTGGCGCTGCGCCAGGCACAAAAATGGCCTATGGCTGGAGATGGGTCCCCCGCCCAAAGAGCCAGCAGGGAAAACTATGCCTTGTTCTAAAGCTCTTTGGGAACCGCTTGCGTAGCCCCACAGACGTGGGGGCTGCAGGCTTTCCTGCTGCCTTCAGCCTCAAAACCACCCTTTCCCACTACGCACCGCGCCAGGCATAAAAATAGCCATACGGCTGGAGATGGGTCCCCTGCCCAAAGAGCCAGCAGGGAAAACTATGCCTTGTTCTAAAGCTCTTTGGGAACCGCTTGCGTAGCCCCACAGACCTGGGGGCTGCGGGCTTTCCTGCTGCCTTCAGACTCGACACCACCCTTTCCCACCTGGCGCCGCGCTAGGCACAAAAATGGCCATACGGCTGGAGATGGGTCCCCCGCCCAAGGAGCCAGCAGGGAAAACTATGCCTTGTTCTAAAGCTCTTTGGGAACCACTTCCGTAGCCCCACAGACCTGGGGGCTGCAGGCTTTGCTGCTGCCTTCAGCCTCAAAGCCACCCTTTCCCACTTGGCGCCGCGCCAGGCTCAAAAATGGCCATACGGCTGGAGATGGGTCCCCCGCCCAAAGAGCCAGCAGGGAAAACTATGCCTTGTTCTAAAGCTCTTTGGGAACCGCTTGCGTAGCCCCACAGACCTGGGGGCTGCGGGCTTTCCTGCTGCCTTCAGCCTCAAAACCACCCTTTCCCACTACGCACCGCGCCAGGCATAAAAATAGCCATACGACTGGAGATGGGTCCCCCGCCCAAAGAGCCAGCAGGGAAAACTATGCCTTGTTCTAAAGCTCTTTGGGAACCGCTTGCATAGCCCCACAGACCTGGGGGCTGTGGGCTTTCCTGCTGCCTTCAGCCTCAAAGCCACCCTTTCCAACTTGGCGCCGCGCCAGGCTCAAAAATGGCCATACGGCTGGAGATGGGTCCCCCGCCCAAAGAGCCAGCAGGGAAAACTATGCCTTGTTCTAAAGCTCTTTGGGAACCGCTTGCGTAGCCCCACAGACCTGGGGGCTGCGGGCTTTCCTGCTGCCTTCAGCTTCAAAACCACCCTTTCCCACTTGGCGCTGCGCCAGGCACAAAAATGGCCTATGGCTGGAGATGGGTCCCCCGCCCAAAGAGCCAGCAGGGAAAACTATGCCTTGTTCTAAAGCTCTTTGGGAACCGCTTGCGTAGCCCCACAGACCTGGGGGCTGCAGGCTTTCCTGCTGCCTTCAGCCTCGACAGCACCCTTTCCCACTACGCACCGCGCCAGGCACAAAAATGGCCATACGGCTGGAGATGGGTCCCCCGCCCAAAGAGCCAGCAGGGAAAACTATGCCTTGTTCTAAAGCTCTTTGGGAACCGCTTGCGTAGCCCCACAGACCTGGGGGCTGCGGGCTTTCCTGCTGCCTTCAGCCTCGACACCACCCTTTCCCACTTGGCGCCGCGCCAGGCACAAAAATGGCCATACGGCTGGAGATGGGTCCCACGACCAAAGAGCCAGCAGGGAAAACTATGCCTTGTTCTAAAGCTCTTTGGGAACCGCTTGCATAGCCCCACAGACCTGGGGGCTGCGGGCTTTCCTGCTGCCTTCAGCCTCAAAACCACCCTTTCCCACTACGCACCGCGCCAGGCATAAAAATAGCCATACGACTGCAGATGGGTCCCAGGCCCAAAGAGCCAGCAGGGAAAACTATGCCTTGTTCTAAAGCTCTTTGGGAACCGCTTGCGTAGCCCCACAGACCTGGGGGCTGCAGGCTTTCCTGCTGCCTTCAGCCTCGACAGCACCCTTTCCCACTACGCACCGCGCCAGGCACAAAAATGGCCATACGGCTGGAGATTGGTCCCCTGCCCAAGGAGCCAGCAGGGAAAATTATGCCTTGTTCTAAAGCTCTTTGGGAACCGCTTGCGTAGCCCCACAGACCTGGGCGCTGCGGGCTTTCCTGCTGCCTTCAGCCTCAAAACCACCCTTTCCCACTTGGCGCTGCGCCAGGCACAAAAATGGCCTATGGCTGGAGATGGGTCCCCCGCCCAAAGAGCCAGCAGGGAAAACTATGCCTTGTTCTAAAGCTCTTTGGGAACCACTTGCGTAGCCCCACAGACGTGGGGGCTGCAGGCTTTCCTGCTGCCTTCACCCTCAAAACCACCCTTTCCCACTACGCACCTCGCCAGGCATAAAAATAGCCATACGGCTGGAGATGGGTCCCCCGCCCAAAGAGCCAGCAGGGAAAACTATGCCTTGTTCTAAAGCTCTTTGGGAACCGCTTGCGTAGCCCCAGAGACCTGGGGGCTGCGGGCTTTCCTGCTGCCTTCAGCCTCGACACCACCCTTTCCCACTTGGCGACGCGCCAGGCACAAAAATGGCCATACGGCTGGAGATGGGTCCCCCGCCCAAAGAGCCAGCAGGGAAAACTATGCCTTGTTCTAAAGCTCTTTGGGAACCGCTTGCGTAGCCCCACAGACCTGGGAGCTGCGGGCTTTCCTGCTGCCTTCAGACTCGACACCACCCTTTCCCACTTGGCGCCGCGCCAGGCACAAAAATGGCCGTACGGCTGGAGATGGGTCGCCCGCCCTAAGAGCCAGCAGGGAAAACTATGCCTTGTTCTAAAGCTCTTTGGGAACCCCTTGCGTAGCCCCACAGACCTGGGGGCTGCGGGCTTTCCTGCTGCCTTCAGCCTCGACAGCACCCTTTCCCACTTGGCGCCGCGCCAGGCACAAAAATGGCCTATGGCTGGAGATTGGTCCCCTGCCCAAAGAGCCAGGAGGGAAAACTATGCCTTGTTCTAAAGCTCTTTGGGAACCGCTTGCGTAGCCCCACAGACCTGGGGGCTGCGGGCTTTCCTGCTGCCTTCAGCATCAAAACCACCCTTTCCCACTTGGCGTCGCGCCAGGCACAAAAACGGCCATACGGCTGGAGATTGGTCCCCTGCCCAAGGAGCCAGCAGGGAAAATTATGCCTTGTTCTAAAGCTCTTTGGGAACCGCTTGCGTAGCCCAAGAGACCTGGGGGCTGCGGGCTTTCCTGCTGCCTTCAGCCTCGACAGCACCCTTTCCCACTTGGCGCCGCACCAGGCACAAAAATGGCCTATGGCTGGAGATGGGTCCCATGCCCAAAGAGCCAGCAGGGAAAACTATGCCTTGTTCTAAAGCTGTTTGGGAACCGCTTGCGTAGCCCCACAGACGTGGGGGCTGCAGGCTTTCCTGCTGCCTTCAGCCTCAAAACCACCCTTTCCCACTACGCACCGCGCCAGGCATAAAAATAGCCATACGGCTGGAGATGGGTCCCCCGCCCAAAGAGCCAGCAGGGAAAACTATGCCTTGTTCTAAAGCTCTTTGGGAACCGCTTGCGTAGCCCCACAGACCTGGGGGCTGCAGGCTTTGCTGCTGCCTTCAGCCTCGACAGCATCCTTTCCCACTTGGCACCGGGCAAGACACAAAAATGGCCATACGGCTGGAGATGGGTCCCCTGCCCAAAGAGCCAGCAGGGAAAACTATGCCTTGTTCTAAAGCTCTTTGGGAACCACTTGCGTAGCCCCACAGACGTGGGGGCTGCAGGCTTTCCTGCTGCCTTCAGCCTCAAAACCACCCTTTCCCACTACGCACCGCGCCAGGCATAAAAATAGCCATACGGCTGGAGATGGGTCCCCCGCCCAAAGAGCCAGCAGGGAAAACTATGCCTTGTTCTAAAGCTCTTTGGGAACCGCTTGCGTAGCCCTACAGACCTGGGGGCTGCAGGCTTTCCTGCTGCCTTCAGCCTCAAAACCACCCTTTCCCACTTGGCGCCGCGCCAGGCACAAAAATGGCCATACGGCTGGAGATGGGTCCCCCGCCCAAAGAGCCAGCAGGGAAAACTATGCCTTGTTCTAAAGCTCTTTGGGAACCGCTTGCGTAGCCCCACAGACCTGGGGGCTGCGGGCTTTCCTGCTGCCTTCAGCCTCGACACCACCCTTTCCCACTTGGCACCGCGCCAGGCACAAAAATGGCCTATGGCTGGAGATGGGTCCCATGCCGAAGGAGCCAGCAGGGAAAACTATGCCTTGTTCTAAAGCTCTTTGGGAACCGCTTGCGTAGCCCCACAGACCTGGGGGCTGCAGGCTTTGCTGCTGCCTTCAGCCTCAAAGCCACCCTTTCCCACTTGGCGCCGCGCCAGGCACAAAAATGGCCATACGGCTGGAGATGTGTCCCCCGCCCTAAGAGCCAGCAGGGAAAACTATGCCTTGTTCTAAAGCTCTTTGGGAACCGCTTGCGTAGCCCCACAGACCTGGGGGCTGCGGGCTTTCCTGCTGCCTTCAGCCTCGACACCAACCTTTCCCACTTGGCGCCGCGCCATGCACAAAAATGGCCTATGGCTGGAGATGGGACCCCGCCCAAGGAGCCAGCAGGGAAAAATATGCCTTGTTCTAAAGCTCTTTGGGAACCGCTTGCGTAGCCCCACAGACCTGGGGGCTACGGGCTTTCCTGCTGCCTTCAGCCTCAAAGCCACCCTTTCCCACCTGGCGCCGCGCTAGGCACAAAAATAGCCTATGGCTGGAGATGGGTCCCCCGCCCAAGGAGCCAGCAGGGAAAACTATGCCTTGTTCTAAAGCTCTTTGGGAACCGCTTGCGTAG
Organism: Rissa tridactyla; assembly: GCF_028500815.1. NCBI lineage: Eukaryota > Metazoa > Chordata > Aves > Charadriiformes > Laridae > Rissa > Rissa tridactyla. The sequence goes on from NW_026529363.1 coordinate 31,856, forward strand.
CCCCACAGACCTGGGGGCTGCGGGCTTTCCTGCTGCCTTCAGCCTCAAAAACACCCTTTCCCACTACGCACCGCGCCAGGCATAAAAATAGCCATACGACTGGAGATGGGTCCCCCGCCCAAAGAGCCAGCAGGGAAAACTATGCCTTGTTCGAAAGCTCTTTGGGAACCGCTTGCGTAGCCCCACAGACGTGGGGGCTGCAGGCTTTCCTGCTGCCTTCAGCCTCGACAGCACCCTTTCCCACTTGGCGCCGCGCTAGGTACAAAAATGGCCTATGGCTGGAGATGGGTCCCCTGCCAAAAGAGCCAGCAGGGAAAACTATGCCTTGTTCTAAAGCTCTTTGGGAACCGCTTGCGTAGCCCCACAGACCTGGGGGCTGCGGGCTTTCCTGCTGCCTTCAGCCTCGACACCACCCTTTCCCACTTGGCACTGCGCCAGGCACAAAAATGGGCTATGGCTGGAGATGGGTCCCCCGCCCAAAGAGCCAGCAGGGAAAATTATGCCTTGTTCTAAAGCTCTTTGGGAACCGCTTGCGTAGCCCCACAGACCTGGGGGCTGCGGGCTTTCCTGCTGCCTTCAGCCTCGACAGCACCCTTTCCCACTTGGCGCCGCGCCAGGCACAAAAATGGCCATACGGCTGGAGATGGGTCCCCCGCCCAAAGAGCCAGCAGGGAAAACTATGCCTTGTTCTAAAGCTCTTTGGGAACCGCTTGCGTAGCCCCACAGACCTGGGGGCTGCGGGCTTTCCTGCTGCCTTCAGCCTCGACAGCACCCTTTCCCACTTGGCACCGCGCCAGGCACAAAAATGGCCATACGGCTGGAGATGGGTCCCCCGCCCAAAGAGCCAGCAGGGAAAACTATGCCTTGTTCTAAAGCTCTTTGGGAACCGCTTGCGTAGCCCCACAGACCTGGGGGCTGCAGGCTTTCCTGCTGCCTTCATCCTCGACAGCACCCTTTCCCACTTGGCACCGCGCCAGGCACAAAAATGGCCATACGGCTGGAGATGGTTCGCCCGCCCAAAGAGCCAGCAGGGAAAACTATGCCTTGTTCTAAAGCTCTTTGGGAACCGCTTGCGTAGCCCCACAGACGTGGGGACTGCAGGCTTTGCTGCTGCCTTCAGCATCAAAACCACCCTTTCCCACTTGGCGCAACGCCAGGCATAAAAACGGCCATACGGCTGGAGATTGGTCCCCTGCCCAAGGAGCCAGCAGGGAAAATTATGCCTTGTTCTAAAGCTCTTTGGGAACCGCTTGCGTAGCCCCACAGACCTGGGGGCTGCGGGCTTTCCTGCTGCCTTCAGCCTCAAAGCCACCCTTTCCCACTTGGCGCCGCGCCAGGCACAAAAATGGCCTATGGCTGGAGATGGGTCCCCCCGCCCAAAGAGCCAGCAGGGAAAACTATGCCTTGTTCTAAAGCTCTTTGGGAACCGCTTGCGTAGCCCCACAGACCTGGGGGCTGCGGGCTTTCCTGCTGCCTTCAGCCTCAAAACCACCCTTTCCCACTACGCACCGCGCCAGGCATAAAAATAGCCATACGACTGGAGATGGGTCCCCCGCCCAAAGAGCCAGCAGGGAAAACTATGCCTTGTTCTAAAGCTCTTTGGGAACCGCTTGCATAGCCCCACAGACCTGGGGGCTGCGGGCTTTCCTGCTGCCTTCAGCCTCAAAGCCACCCTTTCCAACTTGGCGCCGCGCCAGGCTCAAAAATGGCCATACGGCTGGAGATGGGTCCCCCGCCCAAAGAGCCAGCAGGGAAAACTATGCCTTGTTCTAAAGCTCTTTGGGAACCGCTTGCGTAGCCCCACAGACCTGGGGGCTGCGGGCTTTCCTGCTGCCTTCAGACTCGACACCACCCTTTCCCACTTGGCGCCGCGCCAGGCACAAAAATGGCCATACGGCTGGAGATGGGTCCCCCGCCCAAAGAGCCAGCAGGGAAAACTATGCCTTGTTCTAAAGCTCTTTGGGAACCGCATGCGTAGCCCCACAGACCTGGGGGCTGCAGGCTTTCCTGCTGCCTTCAGCCTCGACAGCACCCTTTCCCACTACGCACCGCGCCAGGCACAAAAATGGCCATACGGCTGGAGATGGGTCCCCCCGCCCAAAGAGCCAGCAGGGAAAACTATGCCTTGTTCTAAAGCTCTTTGGGAACCGCTTGCGTAGCCCCACAGACCTGGGGCCTGCGGGCTTTCCTGCTGCCTTCAGCCTCGACACCACCCTTTCCCACTTGGCGCCGCGCCAGGCACAAAAATGGCCATACGGCTGGAGATGGGTCCCACGACCAAAGAGCCAGCAGGGAAAACTATGCCTTGTTCTAAAGCTCTTTGGGAACCGCTTGCATAGCCCCACAGACCTGGGGGCTGCGGGCTTTCCTGCTGCCTTCAGCCTCAAAACCACCCTTTCCCACTACGCACCGCGCCAGGCATAAAAATAGCCATACGACTGCAGATGGGTCCCAGGCCCAAAGAGCCAGCAGGGAAAACTATGCCTTCTTCTAAAGCTCTTTGGGAACCGCTTGCGTAGCCCCACAGACCTGGGGGCTGCAGGCTTTCCTGCTGCCTTCAGCCTCGACAGCACCCTTTCCCACTTGGCGCCGCGCCAGGCACAAAAATGGCCTATGGCTGGAGATTGGTCCCCTGCCCAAAGAGCCAGGAGGGAAAACTATGCCTTGTTCTAAAGCTCTTTGGGAACCGCTTGCGTAGCCCCACAGACCTGGGGGCTGCGGGCTTTCCTGCTGCCTTCAGCATCAAAACCACCCTTTCCCACTTGGCGTCGCGCCAGGCACAAAAACGGCCATACGGCTGGAGATTGGTCCCCTGCCCAAGGAGCCAGCAGGGAAAATTATGCCTTGTTCTAAAGCTCTTTGGGAACCGCTTGCGTAGCCCAAGAGACCTGGGGGCTGCGGGCTTTCCTGCTGCCTTCAGCCTCGACAGCACCCTTTCCCACTTGGCGCCGCACCAGGCACAAAAATGGCCTATGGCTGGAGATGGGTCCCATGCCCAAAGAGCCAGCAGGGAAAACTATGCCTTGTTCTAAAGCTGTTTGGGAACCGCTTGCGTAGCCCCACAGACGTGGGGGCTGCAGGCTTTCCTGCTGCCTTCAGCCTCAAAACCACCCTTTCCCACTACGCACCGCGCCAGGCATAAAAATAGCCATACGGCTGGAGATGGGTCCCCCGCCCAAAGAGCCAGCAGGGAAAACTATGCCTTGTTCTAAAGCTCTTTGGGAACCGCTTGCGTAGCCCCACAGACCTGGGGGCTGCAGGCTTTGCTGCTGCCTTCAGCCTCGACAGCATCCTTTCCCACTTGGCACCGGGCAAGACACAAAAATGGCCATACGGCTGGAGATGGGTCCCCTGCCCAAAGAGCCAGCAGGGAAAACTATGCCTTGTTCTAAAGCTCTTTGGGAACCACTTGCGTAGCCCCACAGACGTGGGGGCTGCAGGCTTTCCTGCTGCCTTCAGCCTCAAAACCACCCTTTCCCACTACGCACCGCGCCAGGCATAAAAATAGCCATACGGCTGGAGATGGGTCCCCCGCCCAAAGAGCCAGCAGGGAAAACTATGCCTTGTTCTAAAGCTCTTTGGGAACCGCTTGCGTAGCCCTACAGACCTGGGGGCTGCAGGCTTTCCTGCTGCCTTCAGCCTCAAAACCACCCTTTCCCACTTGGCGCCGCGCCAGGCACAAAAATGGCCATACGGCTGGAGATGGGTCCCCCGCCCAAAGAGCCAGCAGGGAAAACTATGCCTTGTTCTAAAGCTCTTTGGGAACCGCTTGCGTAGCCCCACAGACCTGGGGGCTGCGGGCTTTCCTGCTGCCTTCAGCCTCGACACCACCCTTTCCCACTTGGCACCGCGCCAGGCACAAAAATGGCCTATGGCTGGAGATGGGTCCCATGCCGAAGGAGCCAGCAGGGAAAACTATGCCTTGTTCTAAAGCTCTTTGGGAACCGCTTGCGTAGCCCCACAGACCTGGGGGCTGCAGGCTTTGCTGCTGCCTTCAGCCTCAAAGCCACCCTTTCCCACTTGGCGCCGCGCCAGGCACAAAAATGGCCATACGGCTGGAGATGTGTCCCCCGCCCTAAGAGCCAGCAGGGAAAACTATGCCTTGTTCTAAAGCTCTTTGGGAACCGCTTGCGTAGCCCCACAGACCTGGGGGCTGCGGGCTTTCCTGCTGCCTTCAGCCTCGACACCAACCTTTCCCACTTGGCGCCGCGCCATGCACAAAAATGGCCTATGGCTGGAGATGGGACCCCGCCCAAGGAGCCAGCAGGGAAAAATATGCCTTGTTCTAAAGCTCTTTGGGAACCGCTTGCGTAGCCCCACAGACCTGGGGGCTACGGGCTTTCCTGCTGCCTTCAGCCTCAAAGCCACCCTTTCCCACCTGGCGCCGCGCTAGGCACAAAAATAGCCTATGGCTGGAGATGGGTCCCCCGCCCAAGGAGCCAGCAGGGAAAACTATGCCTTGTTCTAAAGCTCTTTGGGAACCGCTTGCGTAGCCCCACAGACCTGGGGGCTGCGGGCTTTCCTGCTGCCTTCAGCCTCAAAAACACCCTTTCCCACTACGCACCGCGCCAGGCATAAAAATAGCCATACGACTGGAGATGGGTCCCCCGCCCAAAGAGCCAGCAGGGAAAACTATGCCTTGTTCTAAAGCTCTTTGGGAACCGCTTGCGTAGCCCCACAGACGTGGGGGCTGCAGGCTTTCCTGCTGCCTTCAGCCTCGACAGCACCCTTTCCCACTTGGCGCCGCGCTAGGTACAAAAATGGCCTATGGCTGGAGATGGGTCCCCTGCCAAAAGAGCCAGCAGGGAAAACTATGCCTTGTTCTAAAGCTCTTTGGGAACCGCTTGCGTAGCCCCACAGACCTGGGGGCTGCGGGCTTTCCTGCTGCCTTCAGCCTCGACACCACCCTTTCCCACTTGGCACTGCGCCAGGCACAAAAATGGGCTATGGCTGGAGATGGGTCCCCCGCCCAAAGAGCCAGCAGGGAAAATTATGCCTTGTTCTAAAGCTCTTTGGGAACCGCTTGCGTAGCCCCACAGACCTGGGGGCTGCGGGCTTTCCTGCTGCCTTCAGCCTCGACAGCACCCTTTCCCACTTGGCACTGCGCCAGACACAAAAATGGCCATACGGCTGGAGATGGGTCCCCCGCCCAAAGAGCCAGCAGGGAAAACTATGCCTTGTTCTAAAGCTCTTTGGGAACCGCTTGCGTAGCCCCACAGACCTGGGGGCTGCGGGCTTTCCTGCTGCCTTCAGCCTCGACAGCACCCTTTCCCACTTGGCACCGCGCCAGGCACAAAAATGGCCATACGGCTGGAGATGGGTCCCCCGCCCAAAGAGCCAGCAGGGAAAACTATGCCTTGTTCTAAAGCTCTTTGGGAACCGCTTGCGTAGCCCCACAGACGTGGGGGCTGCAGGCTTTCCTGCTGCCTTCATCCTCGACAGCACCCTTTCCCACTTGGCACCGCGCCAGGCACAAAAATGGCCATACGGCTGGAGATGGTTCGCCCGCCCAAAGAGCCAGCAGGGAAAACTATGCCTTGTTCTAAAGCTCTTTGGGAACCGCTTGCGTAGCCCCACAGACGTGGGGACTGCAGGCTTTGCTGCTGCCTTCAGCATCAAAACCACCCTTTCCCACTTGGCGCAACGCCAGGCATAAAAACGGCCATACGGCTGGAGATTGGTCCCCTGCCCAAGGAGCCAGCAGGGAAAATTATGCCTTGTTCTAAAGCTCTTTGGGAACCGCTTGCGTAGCCCCACAGACCTGGGGGCTGCGGGCTTTCCTGCTGCCTTCAGCCTCAAAGCCACCCTTTCCCACTTGGCGCTGCGCCAGGCACAAAAATGGCCTATGGCTGGAGATGGGTCCCCCGCCCAAAGAGCCAGCAGGGAAAACTATGCCTTGTTCTAAAGCTCTTTGGGAACCGCTTGCGTAGCCCCACAGACGTGGGGGCTGCAGGCTTTCCTGCTGCCTTCACCCTCAAAACCACCCTTTCCCACTACGCACCGCGCCAGGCATAAAAATAGCCATACGGCTGGAGATGGGTCCCCTGCCCAAAGAGCCAGCAGGGAAAACTATGCCTTGTTCTAAAGCTCTTTGGGAACCGCTTGCGTAGCCCCACAGACCTGGGGGCTGCGGGCTTTCCTGCTGCCTTCAGACTCGACACCACCCTTTCCCACCTGGCGCCGCGCTAGGCACAAAAATGGCCATACGGCTGGAGATGGGTCCCCCGCCCAAGGAGCCAGCAGGGAAAACTATGCCTTGTTCTAAAGCTCTTTGGGAACCACTTCCGTAGCCCCACAGACCTGGGGGCTGCAGGCTTTGCTGCTGCCTTCAGCCTCAAAGCCACCCTTTCCCACTTGGCGCCGCGCCAGGCTCAAAAATGGCCATACGGCTGGAGATGGGTCCCCCGCCCAAAGAGCCAGCAGGGAAAACTATGCCTTGTTCTAAAGCTCTTTGGGAACCGCTTGCGTAGCCCCACAGACCTGGGGGCTGCGGGCTTTCCTGCTGCCTTCAGCCTCAAAACCACCCTTTCCCACTACGCACCGCGCCAGGCATAAAAATAGCCATACGACTGGAGATGGGTCCCCCGCCCAAAGAGCCAGCAGGGAAAACTATGCCTTGTTCTAAAGCTCTTTGGGAACCGCTTGCATAGCCCCACAGACCTGGGGGCTGCGGGCTTTCCTGCTGCCTTCAGCCTCAAAGCCACCCTTTCCAACTTGGCGCCGCGCCAGGCTCAAAAATGGCCATACGGCTGGAGATGGGTCCCCCGCCCAAAGAGCCAGCAGGGAAAACTATGCCTTGTTCTAAAGCTCTTTGGGAACCGCTTGCGTAGCCCCACAGACCTGGGGGCTGCGGGCTTTCCTGCTGCCTTCAGACTCGACACCACCCTTTCCCACTTGGCGCCGCGCCAGGCACAAAAATGGCCATACGGCTGGAGATGGGTCCCCCGCCCAAAGAGCCAGCAGGGAAAACTATGCCTTGTTCTAAAGCTCTTTGGGAACCGCATGCGTAGCCCCACAGACCTGGGGGCTGCAGGCTTTCCTGCTGCCTTCAGCCTCGACAGCACCCTTTCCCACTACGCACCGCGCCAGGCACAAAAATGGCCATACGGCTGGAGATGGGTCCCCCGCCCAAAGAGCCAGCAGGGAAAACTATGCCTTGTTCTAAAGCTCTTTGGGAACCGCTTGCGTAGCCCCACAGACCTGGGGCCTGCGGGCTTTCCTGCTGCCTTCAGCCTCGACACCACCCTTTCCCACTTGGCGCCGCGCCAGGCACAAAAATGGCCATACGGCTGGAGATGGGTCCCACGACCAAAGAGCCAGCAGGGAAAACTATGCCTTGTTCTAAAGCTCTTTGGGAACCGCTTGCATAGCCCCACAGACCTGGGGGCTGCGGGCTTTCCTGCTGCCTTCAGCCTCAAAACCACCCTTTCCCACTACGCACCGCGCCAGGCATAAAAATAGCCATACGACTGCAGATGGGTCCCAGGCCCAAAGAGCCAGCAGGGAAAACTATGCCTTCTTCTAAAGCTCTTTGGGAACCGCTTGCGTAGCCCCACAGACCTGGGGGCTGCAGGCTTTCCTGCTGCCTTCAGCCTCGACAGCACCCTTTCCCACTACGCACCGCGCCAGGCACAAAAATGGCCATACGGCTGGAGATTGGTCCCCTGCCCAAGGAGCCAGCAGGGAAAATTATGCCTTGTTCTAAAGCTCTTTGGGAACCGCTTGCGTAGCCCCACAGACCTGGGCGCTGCGGGCTTTCCTGCTGCCTTCAGCCTCAAAACCACCCTTTCCCACTTGGCGCTGCGCCAGGCACAAAAATGGCCTATGGCTGGAGATGGGTCCCCTGCCCAAAGAGCCAGCAGGGAAAACTATGCCTTGTTCTAAAGCTCTTTGGGAACCACTTGCGTAGCCCCACAGACGTGGGGGCTGCAGGCTTTCCTGCTGCCTTCAGCCTCAAAACCACCCTTTCCCACTACGCACCTCGCCAGGCATAAAAATAGCCATACGGCTGGAGATGGGTCCCCCGCCCAAAGAGCCAGCAGGGAAAACTATGCCTTGTTCTAAAGCTCTTTGGGAACTGCTTGCGTAGCCCCACAGACCTGGGGGCTGCGGGCTTTCCTGCTGCCTTCAGCCTCAAAGCCACACTTTCCCACTTGGCGCCGCGCCAGGCTCAAAAATGGCCATACGGCTGGAGATGGGTCCCCCGCCCAAAGAGCCAGCAGGGAAAACTATGCCTTGTTCTAAAGCTCTTTGGGAACCACTTGCGTAGCCCCAGAGACCTTGGGGCTGCGGGCTTTCCTGCTGCCTTCAGCCTCGACACCACCCTTTCCCACTTGGCGCCGCGCCAGGCACAAAAATGGCCATACGGCTGGAGATGGGTCCCCCGCCCAAAGAGCCAGCAGGGAAAACTATGCCTTGTTCTAAAGCTCTTTGGGAACCGCTTGCGTAGCCCCACAGACCTGGGGGCTGCGGGCTTTCCTGCTGCCTTCAGACTCGACACCACCCTTTCCCACTTGGCGCCGCGCCAGGCACAAAAATGGCCGTACGGCTGGAGATGGGTCCCCCGCCCTAAGAGCCAGCAGGGAAAACTATGCCTTGTTCTAAAGCTCTTTGGGAACCGCTTGCGTAGCCCCACAGACCTGGGGGCTGCGGGCTTTCCTGCTGCCTTCAGCCTCGACACCACCCTTTCCCAATTGGCGCCGCGCCATGCACAAAAATGGCCTATGGCTGGAGATTGGTCCCCTGCCCAAAGAGCCAGGAGGGAAAACTATGCCTTGTTCTAAAGCTCTTTGGGAACCGCTTGCGTAGCCCCACAGACCTGGGGGCTGCGGGCTTTCCTGCTGCCTTCAGCATCAAAACCACCCTTTCCCACTTGGCGCCGCGCCAGGCACAAAAACGGCCATACGGCTGGAGATTGGTCCCCTGCCCAAGGAGCCAGCAGGGAAAATTATGCCTTGTTCTAAAGCTCTTTGGGAACCGCTTGCGTAGCCCCAGAGACCTGGGGGCTGCGGGCTTTCCTGCTGCCTTCAGCCTCGACAGCACCCTTTCCCACTTGGCGCCGCGCCAGGCACAAAAATGGCCTATGGCTGGAGATGGGTCCCATGCCCAAAGAGCCAGCAGGGAAAACTATGCCTTGTTCTAAAGCTGTTTGGGAACCGCTTGCGTAGCCCCACAGACGTGGGGGCTGCAGGCTTTCCTGCTGCCTTCAGCCTCAAAACCACCCTTTCCCACTTGGCGCCGCGCCATGCACAAAAATGGCCTATGGCTGGAGATGGGACCCCGCCCAAGGAGCCAGCAGGGAAAAATATGCCTTGTTCTAAAGCTCTTTGGGAACCGCTTGCGTAGCCCCACAGACCTGGGGGCTACGGGCTTTCCTGCTGCCTTCAGCCTCAAAGCCACCCTTTCCCACCTGGCGCCGCGCTAGGCACAAAAATAGCCTATGGCTGGAGATGGGTCCCCCGCCCAAGGAGCCAGCAGGGAAAACTATGCCTTGTTCTAAAGCTCTTTGGGAACCGCTTGCGTAGCCCCACAGACCTGGGGGCTGCGGGCTTTCCTGCTGCCTTCAGCCTCAAAAACACCCTTTCCCACTACGCACCGCGCCAGGCATAAAAATAGCCATACGACTGGAGATGGGTCCCCCGCCCAAAGAGCCAGCAGGGAAAACTATGCCTTGTTCGAAAGCTCTTTGGGAACCGCTTGCGTAGCCCCACAGACGTGGGGGCTGCAGGCTTTCCTGCTGCCTTCAGCCTCGACAGCACCCTTTCCCACTTGGCGCCGCGCTAGGTACAAAAATGGCCTATGGCTGGAGATGGGTCCCCTGCCAAAAGAGCCAGCAGGGAAAACTATGCCTTGTTCTAAAGCTCTTTGGGAACCGCTTGCGTAGCCCCACAGACCTGGGGGCTGCGGGCTTTCCTGCTGCCTTCAGCCTCGACACCACCCTTTCCCACTTGGCACTGCGCCAGGCACAAAAATGGGCTATGGCTGGAGATGGGTCCCCCGCCCAAAGAGCCAGCAGGGAAAATTATGCCTTGTTCGAAAGCTCTTTGGGAACCGCTTGCGTAGCCCCACAGACCTGGGGGCTGCGGGCTTTCCTGCTGCCTTCAGCCTCGACAGCACCCTTTCCCACTTGGCGCCGCGCCAGGCACAAAAATGGCCATACGGCTGGAGATGGGTCCCCCGCCCAAAGAGCCAGCAGGGAAAACTATGCCTTGTTCTAAAGCTCTTTGGGAACCGCTTGCGTAGCCCCACAGACCTGGGGGCTGCGGGCTTTCCTGCTGCCTTCAGCCTCGACAGCACCCTTTCCCACTTGGCACCGCGCCAGGCAGAAAAATGGCCATACGGCTGGAGATGGGTCCCCCGCCCAAAGAGCCAGCAGGGAAAACTATGCCTTGTTCTAAAGCTCTTTGGGAACCGCTTGCGTAGCCCCACAGACGTGGGGGCTGCAGGCTTTCCTGCTGCCTTCATCCTCGACAGCACCCTTTCCCACTTGGCACCGCGCCAGGCACAAAAATGGCCATACGGCTGGAGATGGGTCCCCCGCCCAAAGAGCCAGCAGGGAAAACTATGCCTTGTTCTAAAGCTCTTTGGGAACCGCTTGCGTAGCCCCACAGACCTGGGGGCTGCGGGCTTTCCTGCTGCCTTCAGCCTCGACACCACCCTTTCCCACTTGGCACCGCGCCAGGCACAAAAATGGCCATACGGCTGGAGATGGGTCCCCCGCCCAAAGAGCCAGCAGGGAAAACTATGCCTTGTTCTAAAGCTCTTTGGGAACCGCTTGCGTAGCCCCACAGACGTGGGGGCTGCAGGCTTTCCTGCTGCCTTCATCCTCGACAGCACCCTTTCCCACTTGGCACCGCGCCAGGCACAAAAATGGCCATACGGCTGGAGATGGGTCCCTCGCCCAAAGAGCCAGCAGGGAAAACTATGCCTTGTTCTAAAGCTCTTTGGGAACCGCTTGCGTAGCCCCACAGACCTGGGGGCTGCGGGCTTTCCTGCTGCCTTCAGCCTCGACACCACCCTTTCCCACTTGGCGCCGTGCCAGGCACAAAAATGGCCATACGGCTGGAGATGGGTCCCCAGCCCAAAGAGCCAGCAGGGAAAACTATGCCTTGTTCTAAAGCTCTTTGGGAACCGCTTGCGTAGCCCCACAGACCTGGGGGCTGCGGGCTTTCCTGCTGCCTTCAGCCTCGACAGCACCCTTTCCCACTTGGCGCCGCGCCAGGCTCAAAAATGGCCATACGGCTGGAGATGGGTCCCCCACCCAAAGAGCCAGCAGGGAAAACTATGCCTTGTTCTAAAGCTCTTTGGGAACCGCTTGCGTAGCCCCACAGACCTGGGGGCTGCAGGCTTTCCTGCTGCCTTCAGCCTCGACACCACCCTTTCCCACTTGGCGCCGCGCCAGGCACAAAAATGGCCATACGGCTCGAGATGGGTCTCCCGCCCAAGGAGCCAGCAGGGAAAACTATGCCTTGTTCTAAAACTCCTTGGGAACCGCTTGCTTGGCCCCACAGACCTGGGGGCTGCAGGCTTTCCTGCTGCCTTCAGCCTCAAAGCCACCCTTTCCCACTGGGCGCTGCACCAGGCACAAAAATGGCCATACGGCTGGAGATGGGTTCCCCGCCCAAAGAGCCCCCAGGGAAAACTATGCCTTGTTCTAAAGCTCTTTGGGAACCGCTTGCATAGCCGCACAGACCTGGGGTCTGCGGGCTTTCCTGCTGCCTTCAGCCTCGACACCACCCTTTCCCACTTGGCGCCGCGCCAGGCACAAATATGGCCATACGGCTGGAGATGGGTCCCCAGCCCAAAGAGCCAGCAGGGAAAACTATGCCTTGTTCTAAAGCTCTTTGGGAACCGCTTTCGTAGCCGCACAGACGTGGGTGCTGCAGGCTTTCCTGCTGCCTTCAGCCTCAAAGCCACCCTTTCCCACTTGGCGTCGTGCCAGGCACAAAAATGGCCTATGGCTAGAGAGGGGTCCCCCGCACAAAGAGCCATCAGGGAAAACTATGCCTTGTTCTAAAGCTCTTTGGGAACCGCTTGCGTAGCCCCACAGACCTGGGGGCTGCGGGCTTTCCTGCTGCCTTCAGCCTCAAAACCACCCTTTCCCACTGGGCGCCGCACCAGGCACAAAAATGGCCTATGGCTGGAGATGGGTCTCCCGCCCAAGGAGCCAGCAGGGAAAACTATGCCTTGTTCTAAAGCTCTTTGGGAACCGCTTGCGTAGCCCCACAGACCTGGGGGCTGCAGGCTTTCCTGCTGCCTTCAGCCTCAAAGCCACCCTTTCCCACTTGGCGTCGTGCCAGGCACAAAAATGGCCTATGGCTGGAGATGGGTCCCCTGCCCAAAGAGCCAGCAGGGAAAACTATGCCTTGTTCTAAAACTCCTTGGGAACCGCTTGCTTGGCCCCACAGACCTGGGGGATGTGGGCTTTCCTGCTGCCTTCAGCCTCGACACCACCCTTTCCCACTTGGCGCCGCGCCAGGTACAAAAATGGCCATACGGCTGGAGATGGGTCCCCCGCCCAAAGAGCCAGCAGGGAAAACTATGCCTTGTTCTAAAGCTCTTTGGGAACCGCTTGCGTAGCCCCATAGACCTGGGGGCTGCAGGCTTTCCTGCTGCCTTCAGCCTCGACACCACCCTTTCCCACTTGGCACCGCGCCAGGCACAAAAATGGCCTATGGCTGGAGGTGGGTCCCCTGCCGAAGGAGCCAGCAGGGAAAACTATGCCTTGTTCTAAAGCTCTTTGGGAACCGCTTGCGTAGCCCCACAGACCTGGGGGCTGCGGGCTTTCCTGCTGCCTTCAGCCTCGACAGCACCCTTTCCCACTTGGCGCCGCGCCAGGCTCAAAAATGGCCATACGGCTGGAGATGGGTCCCCCACCCAAAGAGCCATCAGGGAAAACTATGCCTTGTTCGAAAGCTCTTTGGGAACCGCTTGCGTAGCCCCACAGACGTGGGGGCTGCAGGCTTTCCTGCTGCCTTCAGCCTCGACACCACCCTTTCCCACTTGGAGTCGCGCCAGGCACAAAAACGGCCTATGGCTAGAGAGGGGACCCACGCCCAAAGAGCCAGCAGGGAAAACTATGCCTTGTTCTAAAGCTCTTTGGGAACCGCTTGCGTAGCCCCACAGACCTGGGGGCTGCAGGATTTCCTGCTGCCTTCAGCCTCAAAGCCACCCTTTCCCACTTCGCGCCGCACCAGGCACAAAAATGGCCTATGGCTAGAGAGGGGTCCCCCGCACAAAGAGCCATCAGGGAAAACTATGCCTTTTTCTAAAGCTCTTTGGGAACCGCTTGCGTAGCCCCACAGACCTGGGGGCTGCGGGCTTTCCTGCTGCCTTCAGCCTCGACACCACCCTTTCCCACTTGGCACCGGGTCAGGCACAAAAATGGCCTATGGCTGGAGATGGGTCCCCTGCCGAAGGAGCTGGCAGGGAAAACTATGCCTTGTTCTAAAGCTCTTTGGGAACCGCTTGCGTATCCCCACAGACCTGGGGGCTGCGGGCTTTCCTGCTGCCTTCAGCCTCGACAGCACCCTTTCCCACTTGGCGCCGCGCCAGGCTCAAAAATGGCGATACGGCTGGAGATGGGTCCCCCACCCAAAGAGCCATCAGGGAAAACTATGCCTTGTTCGAAAGCTCTTTGGGAACCGCTTGCGTAGCCCCACAGACCTGGGGTCTGCGGGCTTTCCTGCTGCCTTCAGCCTCGACACCACCCTTTCCCACTTGGCGCCGCGCCAGGCACAAAAATGGCCATACGGCTGGAGATGTGTCCCCCGCCCAAAGAGCCAGCAGGGAAAACTATGCCTTGTTCTAAAGCTCTTTGGGAACCGCTTGCGTAGCCGCACAGACCTGGGGTCTGCGGGCTTTCCTGCTGCCTTCAGCCTCGACACCACCCTTTCCCACTTGTCGCCGCGCCAGGTACAAAAATGGCCATACGGCTGGAGATGGGTCCCCTACCCAAGGAGCCAGCAGGGAAAACTATGCCTTGTTCTAAAGCTCTTTGGGAACCGCTTGCGTAGCCCCACAGACCTGGGGGCTGCAGGCTTTCCTGCTGCCTTCAGCCTCGACACCACCCTTTCCCACTTGGCACCGCGCCAGGCACAAAAATGGCCTGTGGCTGGAGATGGGTCCCATGCCCAAAGAGCTAGCAGGGAAAACTATGCCTTGTTCTAAAGCTCTTTGGGAACCGCTTGCGTAGCCCCACAGACCTGGGGGCTGCGGGCTTTCCTGCTGCCTTCAGCCTCGACACCACCCTTTCCCACTTGGCGCCGCGCCAGGCTCAAAAATGGCCATACGGCTAGAGATGGGTCCCCCACCCAAAGAGCCAGCAGGGAAAACTATGCCTTGTTCGAAAGCTCTTTGGGAACCGCTTGCGTAGCCCCACAGACCTGGGGGCTGCAGGCTTTGCTGCAGCTTCAGCCTCGACACCACCCTTTCCCACTTGGAGTCGCGCCAGGCACAAAAACGGCTTATGGCTAGAGAGGGGTCCCACGCCCAAAGAGCCATCAGGGAAAACTATGCCTTGTTCTAAAGCTCTTTGGGAACCGCTTGCGTAGCCCCACAGACCTGGGGGCTGCAGGGTTTCCTGCTGCCTTCAGCCTCGACACCACCCTTTCCCACTTGGCGCCGCGCCAGGCACAAAAATGGCCATACGGCTGGAGATGTGTCCCCCGCCCAAAGAGCCAGCAGGGAAAAATATGCCTTGTTCTAAAGCTCTTTGGGAACCGCTTGCGTAGCCGCACAGACCTGGGGTCTGCGGGCTTTCCTGCTGCCTTCAGCCTCGACACCACCCTTTCCCACTTGGCGCCGCGCCAGGTACAAAAATGGCCATACGGCTGGAGATGGGTCCCCTACCCAAGGAGCCAGCAGGGAAAACTATGCCTTGTTCTAAAGCTCTTTGGGAACCGCTTGCGTAGCCCCACAGACCTGGGGGCTGCAGGCTTTCCTGCTGCCTTCAGCCTCGACACCACCCTTTCCCACTTGGCGCCGCGCCAGGCACAAAAATGGCCATACGGCTGGAGATGGGTCCCCCGCCCTAAGAGCCAGCAGGGAAAACTATGCCTTGTTCTAAAGCTCTTTGGGAACCGCTTGCGTAGCCCCACAGACCTGGGGGCTGCGGGCTTTCCTGCTGCCTTCAGCCTCGACACCACCCTTTCCCACTTGGCGCCGCGCCAGGCTCAAAAATGGCCATACGGCTAGAGATGGGTCCCCCACCCAAAGAGCCAGCAGGGAAAACTATGCCTTGTTCGAAAGCTCTTTGGGAACCGCTTGCGTAGCCCCACAGACCTGGGGGCTGCAGGCTTTGCTGCAGCTTCAGCCTCGACACCACCCTTTCCCACTTGGAGTCGCGCCAGGCACAAAAACGGCTTATGGCTAGAGAGGGGTCCCCCGCCCAAAGAGCCATCAGGGAAAACTATGCCTTGTTCTAAAGCTCTTTGGGAACCGCTTGCGTAGCCCCACAGACCTGGGGGCTGCAGGCTTTCCTGCTGCCTTCAGCCTCAAAGCCACCCTTTCCCACTTGACGCCGCACCAGGCACAAAAATGGCCTATGGCTAGAGAGGGGTCCCCCGCACAAAGAGCCATCAGGGAAAACTATGCCTTGTTCTAAAGCTCTTTGGGAACCGCTTGCGTAGCCCCACAGACCTGGGGGCTGCGGGCTTTCCTGCTGCCTTCAGCCTCGACAGCACCCTTTCCCACTTGGCACCGGGTCAGGCACAAAAATGGCCATACGGCTGGAGATGGGTCCCCCGCCCAAAGAGCCAGCAGGGAAAACTATGCCTTGTTCTAAAGCTCTTTGGGAACCGCTTGCGTAGCCCCACAGACCTGGGGGCTACGGGCTTTCCTGCTGCCTTCAGCCTCTACACAACCCTTTCCCACTTGGCGCCGCGCCAGGTACAAAAATGGCCATGCGGCTGGAGATGGGTCCCCCGCCCAAAGAGCCAGCAGGGAAAACTATGCCTTGTTCTAAAGCTCTTTGGGAACCGCTTGCGTAGCCCCATAGACCTGGGGGCTGCAGGCTTTCCTGCTGCCTTCAGCCTCGACAACACCCTTTCCCACTTGGCACCGCTCCAGGCACAAAAATGGCCTATGGCTGGAGATGGGTCCCCTGCCGAAGGAGCCAGCAGGGAAAACTATGCCTTGTTCTAAAGCTCTTTGGGAACCGCTTGCGTAGCCCCACAGACCTGGGGGCTGCGGGCTTTCCTGCTGCCTTCAGCCTCGACAGCACCCTTTCCCACTTGGCGCCGCGCCAGGCACAAAAATGGCGATACGGCTGGAGATGGGTCCCCCACCCAAAGAGCCATCAGGGAAAACTATGCCTTGTTCGAAAGCTCTTTGGGAACCGCTTGCGTAGCCCCACAGACCTGGGGTCTGCGGGCTTTCCTGCTGCCTTCAGCCTCGACACCACCCTTTCCCACTTGGCGCCGCGCCAGGCACAAAAATGGCCATACGGCTGGAGATGTGTCCCCCGCCCAAAGAGCCAGCAGGGAAAAATATGCCTTGTTCTAAAGCTCTTTGGGAACCGCTTGCGTAGCCGCACAGACCTGGGGTCTGCGGGCTTTCCTGCTGCCTTCAGCCTCGACACCACCCTTTCCCACTTGGCGCCGCGCCAGGTACAAAAATGGCCATTACGGCTGGAGATGGGTCCCCTACCCAAGGAGCCAGCAGGGAAAACTATGCCTTGTTCTAAAGCTCTTTGGGAACCGCTTGCGTAGCCCCACAGACCTGGGGGCTGCAGGCTTTCCTGCTGCCTTCAGCCTCGACACCACCCTTTCCCACTTGGCACCGCGCCAGGCACAAAAATGGCCTGTGGCTGGAGATGGGTCCCATGCCCAAAGAGCTAGCAGGGAAAACTATGCCTTGTTCTAAAGCTCTTTGGGAACCGCTTGCGTAGCCCCACAGACCTGGGGGCTGCGGGCTTTCCTGCTGCCTTCAGCCTCGACACCACCCTTTCCCACTTGGCGCCGCGCCAGGCTCAAAAATGGCCATACGGCTAGAGATGGGTCCCCCACCCAAAGAGCCAGCAGGGAAAACTATGCCTTGTTCGAAAGCTCTTTGGGAACCGCTTGCGTAGCCCCACAGACCTGGGGGCTGCAGGCTTTGCTGCAGCTTCAGCCTCGACACCACCCTTTCCCACTTGGAGTCGCGCCAGGCACAAAAACGGCTTATGGCTAGAGAGGGGTCCCACGCCCAAAGAGCCATCAGGGAAAACTATGCCTTGTTCTAAAGCTCTTTGGGAACCGCTTGCGTAGCCCCACAGACCTGGGGGCTGCGGGCTTTCCTGCTGCCTTCAGCCTCGACACCACCCTTTCCAACTTGGCGCCGCGCCAGGTACAAAAATGGCCATACGGCTGGAGATGGGTCCCCCGCCCAAAGAGCCAGCAGGGAAAACTATGCCTTGTTCTAAAGCTCTTTGGGAACCGCTTGCGTAGCCCCATAGACCTGGGGGCTGCAGGCTTTCCTGCTGCCTTCAGCCTCGACAACACCCTTTCCCACTTGGCACCGCGCCAGGCACAAAAATGGCCTATGGCTGGAGATGGGTCCCCTGCCGAAGGAGCTGGCAGGGAAAACTATGCCTTGTTCTAAAGCTCTTTGGGAACCGCTTGCGTAGCCCCACAGACCTGGGGGCTGCGGGCTTTCCTGCTGCCTTCAGCCTCGACAGCACCCTTTCCCACTTGGCGCCGCGCCAGGCTCAAAAATGGCGATACGGCTGGAGATGGGTCCCCCACCCAAAGAGCCATCAGGGAAAACTATGCCTTGTTCGAAAGCTCTTTGGGAACCGCTTGCGTAGCCCCACAGACCTGGGGTCTGCGGGCTTTCCTGCTGCCTTCAGCCTCGACACCACCCTTTCCCACTTGGCGCCACACCAGGCACAAAAATGGCCATACGGCTGGAGATGGGTCCCCCCGCCCAAAGAGCCAGCAGGGAAAAATATGACTTGTTCTAAAGCTCTTTGGGAACCGCTTGCGTAGCCGCACAGACCTGGGGTCTGCGGGCTTTCCTGCTGCCTTCAGCCTCGACACCACCCTTTCCCACTTGGCACCGCGCCAGGCACAAAAATGGCCTGTGGCTGGAGATGGGTCCCCCGCCCAAAGAGCTAGCAGGGAAAACTATGCCTTGTTCTAAAGCTCTTTGGGAACCGCTTGCGTAGCCCCACAGACCTGGGGGCTGCGGGCTTTCCTGCTGCCTTCAGCCTCGACACCACCCTTTCCCACTTGGCGCCGCGCCAGGCTCAAAAATGGCCATACGGCTAGAGATGGGTCCCCCACCCAAAGAGCCAGCAGGGAAAACTATGCCTTGTTCGAAAGCTCTTTGGGAACCGCTTGCGTAGCCCCACAGACCTGGGGGCTGCAGGCTTTCCTGCTGCCTTCAGCCTCGACACCACCCTTTCCCACTTGGCACCGCGCCAGGCACAAAAATGGCCTGTGGCTGGAGATGGGTCCCATGCCCAAAGAGCTAGCAGGGAAAACTATGCCTTGTTCTAAAGCTCTTTGGGAACCGCTTGCGTAGCCCCACAGACCTGGGGGCTGCGGGCTTTCCTGCTGCCTTCAGCCTCGACACCACCCTTTCCCACTTGGCGCCGCGCCAGGCTCAAAAATGGCCATACGGCTAGAGATGGGTCCCCCACCCAAAGAGCCAGCAGGGAAAACTATGCCTTGTTCGAAAGCTCTTTGGGAACCGCTTGCGTAGCCCCACAGACCTGGGGGCTGCAGGCTTTGCTGCAGCTTCAGCCTCGACACCACCCTTTCCCACTTGGAGTCGCGCCAGGCACAAAAACGGCTTATGGCTAGAGAGGGGTCCCACGCCCAAAGAGCCATCAGGGAAAACTATGCCTTGTTCTAAAGCTCTTTGGGAACCGCTTGCGTAGCCCCACAGACCTGGGGGCTGCAGGCTTTCCTGCTGCCTTCAGCCTCAAAGCCACCCTTTCCCACTTGACGCCGCGCCAGGCACAAAAATGGCCTATGGCAAGAGAGGGGTCCCCCGCACAAAGAGCCATCAGGGAAAACTATGCCTTGTTCTAAAGCTCTTTGGGAACCGCTTGCGTAGCCCCACAGACCTGGGGGCTGCGGGCTTTCCTGCTGCCTTCAGCCTCGACAGCACCCTTTCCCACTTGGCACCGGGTCAGGCACAAAAATGGCCATACGGCTGGAGATGGGTCCCCCGCCCAAAGAGCCAGCAGGGAAAACTATGCCTTGTTCTAAAGCTCTTTGGGAACCGCTTGCGTAGCCCCACAGACCTGGGGGCTGCGGGCTTTCCTGCTGCCTTCAGCCTCGACACCACCCTTTCCCACTTGTCGCCTGGCCAGGTACAAAAATGGCCATACGGCTGGAGATGGGTCCCCCGCCCAAAGAGCCAGCAGGGAAAACTATGCCTTGTTCTAAAGCTCTTTGGGAACCGCTTGCGTAGCCCCATAGACCTGGGGGCTGCAGGCTTTCCTGCTGCCTTCAGCCTCGACAACACCCTTTCCCACTTGGCACCGCGCCAGGCACAAAAATGGCCTATGGCTGGAGATGGGTCCCCTGCCGAAGGAGCTGGCAGGGAAAAATATGCCTTGTTCTAAAGCTCTTTGGGAACCGCTTGCGTAGCCCCACAGGCCTGGGGGCTGCGGGCTTTCCTGCTGCCTTCAGCCTCGACAGCACCCTTTCCCACTTGGCGCCGCGCCAGGCTCAAAAATGGCGATACGGCTGGAGATGGGTCCCCCACCCAAAGAGCCATCAGGGAAAACTATGCCTTGTTCGAAAGCTCTTTGGGAACCGCTTGCGTAGCCCCACAGACCTGGGGGCTGCAGGGTTTCCTGCTGCCTTCAGCCTCGACACCACCCTTTCCCACTTGGCGCCGCGCCAGGCACAAAAATGGCCATACGGCTGGAGATGGGTCCCCCCGCCCAAAGAGCCAGCAGGGAAAAATATGCCTTGTTCTAAAGCTCTTTGGGAACCGCTTGCGTAGCCGCACAGACCTGGGGTCTGCGGGCTTTCCTGCTGCCTTCAGCCTCGACACCACCCTTTCCCACTTGGCGCCGCGCCAGGTACAAAAATGGCCATACGGCTGGAGATGGGTCCCCTACCCAAGGAGCCAGCAGGGAAAACTATGCCTTGTTCTAAAGCTCTTTGGGAACCGCTTGCGTAGCCCCACAGACCTGGGGGGCTGCGGGCTTTCCTGCTGCCTTCAGCCTCGACAGCACCCTTTCCCACTTGGCGCCGCGCCAGGCTCAAAAATGGCCATTACGGCTGGAGATGGGTCCCCCACCCAAAGAGCCAGCAGGGAAAACTATGCCTTGTTCGAAAGCTCTTTGGGAACCGCTTGCGTAGCCCCACAGACCTGGGGGCTGCGGGCTTTCCTGCTGCCTTCAGCCTCGACACCACCCTTTCCCACTTGTCGTCTGGCCAGGCACAAAAGTGGCCATACGGCTGGAGATGGGTCCCCCACCCAAAGAGCCAGCTGGGAAAACTATGCCTTGTTCTAAAGCTCTTTGGGAACCGCTTGCGTAGCCCCACAGACGTGGGGGCTGCGGGCTTTCCTGCTGCCTTCAGCCTCAAAGCCACTCTTTCCCACTTGGCGTCGTGCCAGGCACAAAAACGGCCTATGGTTGGAGATGGGTCCCATGCCCAAAGAGCCAGCAGGGAAAACTATGCCTTGTTCTAAAGCTCTTTGGGAACCGCTTGCGTAGCCGCACAGACCTGGGGGCTGCAGGCTTTCCTGCTGCCTTCAGCCTCAAAGCCACCCTTTCCCACTTGGCGCCGCATCAGACACAAAAATGGCCATACGGCTGGAGATGGGTCCCCCGCCCAAAGAGCCAGCAGGGAAAACTATGCCTTGTTCTAAAGCTCTTTGGGAACCGCTTGCATAGCCCCACAGACCTGGGGGCTGCAGGCTTTCCTGCTGCCTTCAGCCTCAAAGCCACTCTTTCCCACTTGGCATCGTGCCAGGCACAAAAATGGCCTATGGCTGGAGATGGGTCCCCCGCCCAAAGAGCCAGCAGGGAAAACTATGCCTTGTTCTAAAACTCCTTGGGAACCGCTTGCATAGCCCCACAGACCTGGGGGCTGCAGGCTTTGCTGCAGCTTCAGCCTCGACACCACCCTTTCCCACTTGGCGCCGCGCCAGGCTCAAAAATGGCCATACGGCTGGAGATGGGTCCCCCACCCAAAGAGCCAGCAGGGAAAACTATGCCTTGTTCGAAAGCTCTTTGGGAACCGCTTGCGTAGCCCCACAGACCTGGGGGGCTGCGGGCTTTCCTGCTGCCTTCAGCCTCGACACCACCCTTTCCCACTTGGAGTCGCGCCAGGCACAAAAACGGCTTATGGCTAGAGAGGGGTCCCACGCCCAAAGAGCCATCAGGGAAAACTATGCCTTGTTCTAAAGCTCTTTGGGAACCGCTTGCGTAGCCGCACAGACCTGGGGGCTGCAGGCTTTCCTGCTGCCTTCAGCCTCAAAGCCACCCTTTCCCACTTGGCGCCGCATCAGACACAAAAAGGGCCTATGGCTGGAGATGGGTCCCCCGCCCAAAGAGCCAGCAGGGGAAAACTATGCCTTGTTCTAAAGCTCTTTGGGAACCGCTTGCATAGCCCCACAGACCTGGGGGCTGCAGGCTTTCCTGCTGCCTTCAGCCTCAAAGCCACTCTTTCCCACTTGGCATCGTGCCAGGCACAAAAATGGCCTATGGCTGGAGATGGGTCCCCCGCCCAAAGAGCCAGCAGGGAAAACTATGCCTTGTTCTAAAACTCCTTGGGAACCGCTTGCATAGCCCCACAGACCTGGGGGCTGCAGGCTTTGCTGCAGCTTCAGCCTCGACACCACCCTTTCCCACTTGGCGCCGCGCCAGGCTCAAAAATGGCCATACGGCTGGAGATGGGTCCCCCACCCAAAGAGCCAGCAGGGAAAACTATGCCTTGTTCGAAAGCTCTTTGGGAACCGCTTGCGTAGCCCCACAGACCTGGGGGCTGCGGGCTTTCCTGCTGCCTTCAGCCTCGACACCACCCTTTCCCACTTGGAGTCGCGCCAGGCACAAAAACGGCTTATGGCTAGAGAGGGGTCCCACGCCCAAAGAGCCATCAGGGAAAACTATGCCTTGTTCTAAAGCTCTTTGGGAACCGCTTGCGTAGCCCCACAGACGTGGGGGCTGCAGGCTTTCCTGCTGCCTTCAGCCTCAAAGCCACCCTTTCCCACTTGACGCCGCACCAAGCACAAAAATGGCCTATGGCTAGAGAGAGGTCCCCCGCACAAAGAGCCATCAGGGAAAACTATGCCTTGTTCTAAAGCTCTTTGGGAACCGCTTGCGTAGCCGCACAGACCTGGGGTCTGCGGGCTTTCCTGCTGCCTTCAGCCTCAAAACCACCCTTTCCCACTTGGCGCCGGGCCAGGCACAAAAATGGCCATACGGCTGGAGATGGGTCCCCCGCCCAAAGAGCCAGCAGGGAAAACTATGCCTTGTTCTAAAGCTCTTTGGGAACCGCTTGCGTAGCCCCACATACCTGGGGTCTGCGGGCTTTCCTGCTGCCTTCAGCCTCGACACCACCCTTTCCCACTTGGCGCCGCGCCAGGTACAAAAATGGCCATACGGCTGGAGATGGGTCCCCCGCACAAAGAGCCAGCAGGGAAAACTATGCCTTTTTCTAAAGCTCTTTGGGAACCGCTTGCTTGGCCCCACAGACCTGGGGGCTGCAGGCTTTGCTGCAGCTTCAGCCTCGACACCACCCTTTCCCACTTGGAGTCGCGCCAGGCACAAAAACGGCCTATGGCTAGAGAGGGGTCCCACGCCCAAAGAGCCACCAGGGAAAACTATGCCTTGTTCTAAAGCTCTTTGGGAACCGCTTGCGTAGCCCCACAGACCTGGGGGCTGCGGGCTTTCCTGCTGCCTTCAGCCTCGACACCACCCTTTCCCACTTGGCGCCTGGCCAAGTACAAAAATGGCCATACGGCTGAAGATGCGTCCCCCACCCAAAGAGCCAGCAGGGAAAACTATGCCTTGTTCTAAAGCTCTTTGGGAACCGCTTGCGTAGCCCCACAGACCTGGGGGCTGCAGGCTTTCCTGCTGCCTTCAGCCTCAAAGCCACCCTTTCCCACTTGACGCCGCACCAAGCACAAAAATGGCCTATGGCTAGAGAGAGGTCCCCCGCACAAAGAGCCATCAGGGAAAACTATGCCTTGTTTTAAAGCTCTTTGGGAACCGCTTGCGTAGCCCCACAGACCTGGGGGCTGTGGGCTTTCCTGCTGCCTTCAGCCTCGACACCACCCTTTCCCACTTTGCGCCGGGCCAGGCACAAAAATGGCCATACGGCTGGAGATGGGTCCCATGCCCAAAGAGCCAGCAGGGAAAACTATGCCTTGTTCTAAAGCTCTTTGGGAACCGCTTGCGTAGCCCCACAGACCTGGGGGCTGCGGGCTTTCCTGCTGCCTTCAGCCTCGACACCACGCTTTCCCACTTTGCGCCGGGCCAGGCACAAAAATGGCCATACGTCTGGAGATGGGTCACCCGCCCAAAGAGCCAGCAGGGAAAACTATGCCTTGTTCTAAAGCTCTTTGGGAACCGCTTGCGTAGCCCCACAGACCTGGGGGCTGCGGGCTTTCCTGCTCCCTTCAGCCTCGACACCACCCTTTCCCACTACGCACCGCGCCAGGTACAAAAATGGCCATACGGCTGGAGATGGGTCCCCCACCCAAAGAGCCACCAGGGAAAACTATGCCTTCTTCGAAAGCTCTTTGGGAACCGCTTGCGTAGCCCCACAGACCTGGGGGCTGCAGGCTTTCCTGCTGCCTTCAGCCTCGACACCACCCTTTCCCACTTGGCACCGCGCCAGGCACAAAAATGGCCTATGGCTGGAGATGGGTCCCCTGCCGAAGGAGCCAGCAGGGAAAACTATGCCTTGTTCTAAAGCTCTTTGGGAACCGCTTGCATAGCCCCACAGACCTGGGGGCTGCAGGCTTTCCTGCTGCCTTCAGCCTCAAAGCCACTCTTTCCCACTTGGCATCGTGCCAGGCACAAAAATGGCCTATGGCTGGAGATGGGTCCCCCGCCCAAAGAGCCAGCAGGGAAAACTATGCCTTGTTCTAAAACTCCTTGGGAACCGCTTGCATAGCCCCACAGACCTGGGGGCTGCAGGCTTTGCTGCAGCTTCAGCCTCGACACCACCCTTTCCCACTTGGCGCCGCGCCAGGCTCAAAAATGGCCATACGGCTGGAGATGGGTCCCCCACCCAAAGAGCCAGCAGGGAAAACTATGCCTTGTTCGAAAGCTCTTTGGGAACCGCTTGCGTAGCCCCACAGACCTGGGGGCTGCGGGCTTTCCTGCTGCCTTCAGCCTCGACACCACCCTTTCCCACTTGGAGTCGCGCCAGGCACAAAAACGGCTTATGGCTAGAGAGGGGTCCCACGCCCAAAGAGCCATCAGGGAAAACTATGCCTTGTTCTAAAGCTCTTTGGGAACCGCTTGCGTAGCCGCACAGACCTGGGGGCTGCAGGCTTTCCTGCTGCCTTCAGCCTCAAAGCCACCCTTTCCCACTTGGCGCCGCATCAGACACAAAAAGGGCCTATGGCTGGAGATGGGTCCCCCGCCCAAAGAGCCAGCAGGGAAAACTATGCCTTGTTCTAAAGCTCTTTGGGAACCGCTTGCATAGCCCCACAGACCTGGGGGCTGCAGGCTTTCCTGCTGCCTTCAGCCTCAAAGCCACTCTTTCCCACTTGGCATCGTGCCAGGCACAAAAATGGCCTATGGCTGGAGATGGGTCCCCCGCCCAAAGAGCCAGCAGGGAAAACTATGCCTTGTTCTAAAACTCCTTGGGAACCGCTTGCATAGCCCCACAGACCTGGGGGCTGCAGGCTTTGCTGCAGCTTCAGCCTCGACACCACCCTTTCCCACTTGGCGCCGCGCCAGGCTCAAAAATGGCCATACGGCTGGAGATGGGTCCCCCACCCAAAGAGCCAGCAGGGAAAACTATGCCTTGTTCGAAAGCTCTTTGGGAACCGCTTGCGTAGCCCCACAGACCTGGGGGCTGCGGGCTTTCCTGCTGCCTTCAGCCTCGACACCACCCTTTCCCACTTGGAGTCGCGCCAGGCACAAAAACGGCTTATGGCTAGAGAGGGGTCCCACGCCCAAAGAGCCATCAGGGAAAACTATGCCTTGTTCTAAAGCTCTTTGGGAACCGCTTGCGTAGCCCCACAGACGTGGGGGCTGCAGGCTTTCCTGCTGCCTTCAGCCTCAAAGCCACCCTTTCCCACTTGACGCCGCACCAAGCACAAAAATGGCCTATGGCTAGAGAGAGGTCCCCCGCACAAAGAGCCATCAGGGAAAACTATGCCTTGTTCTAAAGCTCTTTGGGAACCGCTTGCGTAGCCGCACAGACCTGGGGTCTGCGGGCTTTCCTGCTGCCTTCAGCCTCAAAACCACCCTTTCCCACTTGGCGCCGGGCCAGGCACAAAAATGGCCATACGGCTGGAGATGGGTCCCCCGCCCAAAGAGCCAGCAGGGAAAACTATGCCTTGTTCTAAAGCTCTTTGGGAACCGCTTGCGTAGCCCCACATACCTGGGGTCTGCGGGCTTTCCTGCTGCCTTCAGCCTCGACACCACCCTTTCCCACTTGGCGCCGCGCCAGGTACAAAAATGGCCATACGGCTGGAGATGGGTCCCCCGCACAAAGAGCCAGCAGGGAAAACTATGCCTTTTTCTAAAGCTCTTTGGGAACCGCTTGCTTGGCCCCACAGACCTGGGGGCTGCAGGCTTTGCTGCAGCTTCAGCCTCGACACCACCCTTTCCCACTTGGAGTCGCGCCAGGCACAAAAACGGCCTATGGCTAGAGAGGGGTCCCACGCCCAAAGAGCCACCAGGGAAAACTATGCCTTGTTCTAAAGCTCTTTGGGAACCGCTTGCGTAGCCCCACAGACCTGGGGGCTGCGGGCTTTCCTGCTGCCTTCAGCCTCGACACCACCCTTTCCCACTTGGCGCCTGGCCAAGTACAAAAATGGCCATACGGCTGAAGATGCGTCCCCCACCCAAAGAGCCAGCAGGGAAAACTATGCCTTGTTCTAAAGCTCTTTGGGAACCGCTTGCGTAGCCCCACAGACCTGGGGGCTGCAGGCTTTCCTGCTGCCTTCAGCCTCAAAGCCACCCTTTCCCACTTGACGCCGCACCAAGCACAAAAATGGCCTATGGCTAGAGAGAGGTCCCCCGCACAAAGAGCCATCAGGGAAAACTATGCCTTGTTTTAAAGCTCTTTGGGAACCGCTTGCGTAGCCCCACAGACCTGGGGGCTGTGGGCTTTCCTGCTGCCTTCAGCCTCGACACCACCCTTTCCCACTTTGCGCCGGGCCAGGCACAAAAATGGCCATACGGCTGGAGATGGGTCCCATGCCCAAAGAGCCAGCAGGGAAAACTATGCCTTGTTCTAAAGCTCTTTGGGAACCGCTTGCGTAGCCCCACAGACCTGGGGGCTGCGGGCTTTCCTGCTGCCTTCAGCCTCGACACCACGCTTTCCCACTTTGCGCCGGGCCAGGCACAAAAATGGCCATACGTCTGGAGATGGGTCACCCGCCCAAAGAGCCAGCAGGGAAAACTATGCCTTGTTCTAAAGCTCTTTGGGAACCGCTTGCGTAGCCCCACAGACCTGGGGGCTGCGGGCTTTCCTGCTCCCTTCAGCCTCGACACCACCCTTTCCCACTACGCACCGCGCCAGGTACAAAAATGGCCATACGGCTGGAGATGGGTCCCCCACCCAAAGAGCCACCAGGGAAAACTATGCCTTCTTCGAAAGCTCTTTGGGAACCGCTTGCGTAGCCCCACAGACCTGGGGGCTGCAGGCTTTCCTGCTGCCTTCAGCCTCGACACCACCCTTTCCCACTTGGCACCGCGCCAGGCACAAAAATGGCCTATGGCTGGAGATGGGTCCCCTGCCGAAGGAGCCAGCAGGGAAAACTATGCCTTCTTCTAAAGCTCTTTGGGAACCGCTTGCGTAGCCCCACAGACCTGGGGGCTGCGGGCTTTCCTGCTCCCTTCAGCCTCGACAGCACCCTTTCCCACTTGGCGCCGCGCCAGGCTCAAAAATGGCCATACGGCTGGAGATGGGTCCCCCACCCAAAGAGCCACCAGGGAAAACTATGCCTTCTTCGAAAGCTCTTTGGGAACCGCTTGCGTAGCCCCACAGACCTGGGGGCTGCAGGCTTTCCTGCTGCCTTCAGCCTCGACACCACCCTTTCCCACTTGGAGTCGCGCCAGGCACAAAAACGGCCTATGGCTAGAGAGGGGACCCACGCCCAAAGAGCCAGCAGGGAAAACTATGCCTTGTTCTAAAGCTCTTTGGGAACCGCTTGCGTAGCCCCACAGACCTGGGGGCTGCAGGCTTTGCTGCTACCTTCAGCCTCGACAGCACCCTTTCCCACTTGGCACCGGGTCAGGCACAAAAATGGCCATACGGCTGGAGATGGGTCCCCCGCCCAAAGAGCCAGCAGGGAAAACTATGCCTTGTTCTAAAGCTCTTTGGGAACCGCTTGCGTAGCCCCACAGACCTGGGGGCTGCGGGCTTTCCTGCTGCCTTCAGCCTCGACACAACCCTTTCCCACTTGGCGCCGCGCCAGGTACAAAAATGGCCATACGGCTGGAGATGGGTCCCCCGCCCAAAGAGCCATCAGGGAAAACTATGCCTTGTTCTAAAGCTCTTTGGGAACCGCTTGCGTAGCCCCACAGACCTGGGGGCTGCAGGCTTTCCTGCTGCCTTCAGCCTCGACACCACCCTTTCCCACTTGGCACCGCGCCAGGCACAAAAATGTCCATACGGCTGGAGATGTGTCCCCCGCCCAAAGAGCCAGCAGGAAAAAATATGCCTTGTTCTAAAGCTCTTTGGTAACCGCTTACGTAGCCGCACAGACCTGGGGTCTGCGGGCTTTCCTGCTGCCTTCAGCCTCGACACCACCCTTTCCCACTTGGCGCCGCGCCAGGTATAAAAATGGCCATACGGCTGGAGATGGGTCCCCTACCCAAGGAGCCAGCAGGGAAAACTATGCCTTGTTCTAAAGCTCTTTGGGAACCGCTTGCGTAGCCCCACAGACCTGAGGGCTGCAGGCTTTCCTGCTGCCTTCAGCCTCGACACCACCCTTTCCCACTTGGCACCGCGCCAGGCACAAAAATGGCCTGTGGCTGGAGATGGGTCCCATGCCCAAAGAGCTAGCAGGGAAAACTATGCCTTGTTCTAAAGCTCTTTGGGAACCGCTTGCATAGCCCCACAGACCTGGGGGCTGCGGGCTTTCCTGCTGCCTTCAGCCTCGACAGCACCCTTTCCCACTTGGCGCCGCGCCAGGCTCAAAAATGGCCATACGGCTGGAGATGGGTCCCCCACCCAAAGAGCCATCAGGGAAAACTATGCCTTGTTCGAAAGCTCTTTGGGAACCGCTTGCGTAGCCCCACAGACCTGGGGGCTGCAGGCTTTCCTGCTCCCTTCAGCCTCGACACCACCCTTTCCCACTTGGAGTCGCGCCAGGCACAAAAACGGCCTATGGCTAGAGAGGGGACCCACGCCCAAAGAGCCAGCTGGGAAAACTATGCCTTGTTCTAAAGCTCTTTGGGAACCGCTTGCGTAGCCCCACAGACCTGGGGGCTGCAGGATTTCCTGCTGCCTTCAGCCTCAAAGCCACCCTTTCCCACTTCGCGCCGCACCAGGCACAAAAATGGCCTATGGCTAGAGAGGGGTCCCCCGCACAAAGAGCCAGCAGGGAAAACTATGCCTTGTTCTAAAGCTCTTTGGGAACCGCTTGCGTAGCCCCACAGACCTGGGGGCTGCGGGCTTTCCTGCTGCCTTCAGCCTCGACAGCACCCTTTCCCACTTGGCACCGGGTCAGGCACAAAAATGGCCATACGGCTGGAGACGGGTCCCCCGCCCAAAGAGCCAGCAGGGAAAACTATGCCTTGTTCTAAAGCTCTTTGGGAACCGCTTGCGTAGCCCCACAGACCTGGGGGCTGCGGGCTTTCCTGCTGCCTTCAGCCTCGACACAACCCTTTCCCACTTGGCGCCGCGCCAGGTACAAAAATGGCCATACGGCTGGAGATGGGTCCCCCACCCAAAGAGCCAGCAGGGAAAACTATGCCTTGTTCTAAAGCTCTTTGGGAACCGCTTGCGTAGCCCCATAGACCTGGGGGCTGCAGGCTTTCCGGCTGCCTTCAGCCTCGACACCACCCTTTCCCACTTGGCACCGCGCCAGGCACAAAAATGGCCTATGGCTGGAGATGGGTCCCCTGCCGAAGGAGCTGGCAGGGAAAACTATGCCTTGTTCTAAAGCTCTTTGGGAACCGCTTGCGTAGCCCCACAGACCTGGGGGCTGCGGGCTTTCCTGCTGCCTTCAGCCTCGACACCACCCTTTCCCACTTGGCGCCGCGCCAGGCTCAAAAATGGGGATATGGCTGGAGATGGGTCCCCCACCCAAAGAGCCATCAGGGAAAACTATGCCTTGTTCTAAAGCTCTTTGGGAACCGCTTGCGTAGCCCCACAGACCTGGGGGCTGCGGGCTTTGCTGCTGCC
The DNA here is from genome assembly GCF_028500815.1 of Rissa tridactyla. Lineage (NCBI taxonomy): Eukaryota > Metazoa > Chordata > Aves > Charadriiformes > Laridae > Rissa > Rissa tridactyla. The sequence continues at coordinate 61,348 of NW_026529363.1, forward strand.
TTCAGTCTCGACAGAACCCTTTCCCACTTGGCGCCGCGCCAGGCACAAAAATGGCCATACGGCTGGAGATGTGTCCCCCGCCCAAAGAGCCAGCAGGGAAAAATATGCCTTGTTCTAAAGCTCTTTGGGAACCGCTTGCGTAGCCGCACAGACCTGGGGTCTGCGGGCTTTCCTGCTGCCTTCAGCCTCGACACCACCCTTTCCCACTTGGCGCCGCGCCAGGTACAAAAATGGCCATACGGCTGGAGATGGGTCCCCTACCCAAGGAGCCAGCAGGGAAAACTATGCCTTGTTCTAAAGCTCTTTGGGAACCGCTTGCGTAGCCCCACAGACCTGGGGGCTGCAGGCTTTCCTGCTGCCTTCAGCCTCGACACCACCCTTTCCCACTTGGCACCGCGCCAGGCACAAAAATGGCCTGTGGCTGGAGATGGGTCCCATGCCCAAAGAGCTAGCAGGGAAAACTATGCCTTGTTCTAAAGCTCTTTGGGAACCGCTTGCGTAGCCCCACAGACCTGGGGGCTGCGGGCTTTCCTGCTGCCTTCAGCCTCGACAGCACCCTTTCCCACTTGGCGCCGCGCCAGGCTCAAAAATGGCCATACGGCTGGAGATGGGTCCCCCACCCAAAGAGCCAGCAGGGAAAACTATGCCTTGTTCGAAAGCTCTTTGGGAACCGCTTGCGTAGCCCCACAGACCTGGGGGCTGCAGGCTTTGCTGCAGCTTCAGCCTCGACACCACCCTTTCCCACTTGGAGTCGCGCCAGGCACAAAAACGGCTTATGGCTAGAGAGGGGTCCCCCGCCCAAAGAGCCATCAGGGAAAACTATGCCTTGTTCTAAAGCTCTTTGGGAACCGCTTGCGTAGCCCCACAGACCTGGGGGCTGCAGGCTTTCCTGCTGCCTTCAGCCTCAAAGCCACCCTTTCCCACTTGGCACTGCGCCAGGCACAAAAGTGGCCATACGGCTGGAGATGGGTCCCCCACCCAAAGAGCCAGCTGGGAAAACTATGCCTTGTTCTAAAGCTCTTTGGGAACCGCTTGCGTAGCCCCACAGACGTGGGGGCTGCGGGCTTTCCTACTGCCTTCAGCCTCAAAGCCACTCTTTCCCACTTGGCGTCGTGCCAGGCACAAAAATGGCCTATGGCTGGAGATGGGTCCCCCGCCCAAAGAGCCAGCAGGGAAAACTATGCCTTGTTCTAAAACTCCTTGGGAACCGCTTGCTTGGCCCCACAGACCTGGGGGCTGCAGGCTTTGCTGCAGCTTCAGCCTCGACACCACCCTTTCCCACTTGGAGTCGCGCCAGGCACAAAAACGGCCTATGGCTAGAGAGGGGTCCCACGCCCAAAGAGCCATCAGGGAAAACTATGCCTTGTTCTAAAGCTCTTTGGGAACCGCTTGCGTAGCCCCACAGACCTGGGGGCTGCAGGCTTTCCTGCTGCCTTTAGCCTCAAAGCCACCCTTTCCCACTTGGCGCCGCACCAGGCACAAAAATGGCCTATGGCTAGAGAGGGGTACCACGCCCAAAGAGCCATCAGGGAAAATTATGCCTTGTTCTAAAGCTCTTTGGGAACCGCTTGCGTAGCCCCACAGACCTGGGGGCTGTGGGCTTTCCTGCTGCCTTCAGCCTCGACACCACCCTTTCCCACTATGCGCCGGGCCAGGCACAAAAAGGGCCATACGGCTGGAGATGGGTTCCCCGCCCAAAGAGCCATCAGGGAAAACTATGCCTTGTTCTAAAGCTCTTTGGGAACCGCTTGCGTAGCCCCACAGACCTGGGGGCTGCGGGCTTTCCTGCTCCCTTCAGCCTCGACACCACCCTTTCCCACTTTGCGCCGCGCCAGGCACAAAAATGGCCATACGGCTGGAGATGGGTCCCCCGCCCAAAGAGCCAGCAGGGAAAACTATGCCTTGTTCTAAAGCTCTTTGGGAACCGCTTGCGTAGCCCCACAGACCTGGGGTCTGCGGGCTTTCCTGCTGCCTTCAGCCTCGACACCACCCTTTCCCACTTGGCGCCGCGCCAGGCACAAAAGTGGCCATACGGCTGGAGATGGGTCCCCTGCCCTAAGAGCCAGCAGGGAAAACTATGCCTTGTTCTAAAGCTCTTTGGGAACCGCTTGCGTAGCCCCACAGACCTGGGGTCTGCGGGCTTTCCTGCTGCCTTCAGCCTCGACAGCACCCTTTCCCACTTGGCACCGCGCCAGGCAAAAAAATGGCATATGGCTGGAGATGGGTCCCACGCCCAAAGAGCCAGCTGGGAAAACTATGCCTTGTTCTAAAGCTCTTTGGGAACCGCTTGCGTAGCCCCACAGACCTGGGGGCTGTGGGCTTTCCTGCTGCCTTCAGCCTCGACACCACCCTTTCCCACTATGCGCCGGGCCAGGCACAAAAAGGGCCATACGGCTGGAGATGGGTCCCCCGCCCAAAGAGCCATCAGGGAAAACTATGCCTTGTTCTAAAGCTCTTTGGGAACCGCTTGCGTAGCCCCACAGACCTGGGGGCTGCGGGCTTTCCTGCTCCCTTCAGCCTCGACACCACCCTTTCCACTTTGCGCCGCGCCAGGCACAAAAATGGCCATACGGCTGGAGATGGGTCCCCCGCACAAAGAGCCAGCAGGGAAAACTATGCCTTGTTCTAAAGCTCTTTGGGAACCGCTTGCGTAGCCCCACAGACCTGGGGTCTGCGGGCTTTCCTGCTGCCTTCAGCCTCGACACCACCCTTTCCCACTTGGCGCCGCGCCAGGCACAAAAATGGCCATACGGCTGGAGATGGGTCCCCCGCCCAAAGAGCCAGCAGGGAAAACTATGCCTTGTTCTAAAGCTCTTTGGGAACCGCTTGCGTAGCCGCACAGACCTGGGGGCTGCGGGCTTTCCTGCTGCCTTCAGCCTCGACACCACCCTTTCCCACTTGGCGCCGCGCCAGGCACAAAAGTGGCCATACGGCTGGAGATGGGTCCCCTGCCCTAAGAGCCAGCAGGGAAAACTATGCCTTGTTCTAAAGCTCTTTGGGAACCGCTTGCGTAGCCCCACAGACCTGGGGTCTGCGGGCTTTCCTGCTGCCTTCAGCCTCGACACCACCCTTTCCCACTTGGCGCCGCGCCAGGCACAAAAATGGCCATACGGCTGGAGATGGGTCCCCAGCCCAAAGAGCCAGCAGGGAAAACTATGCCTTGTTCTAAAGCTCTTTGGGAACCGCTTGCGTAGCCCCACAGACCTGGGGGCTGCAGGCTTTCCTGCTGCCTTCAGCCTCAAAGCCACCCTTTCCCACTTGGCGCCGCGCCAGGCACAAAAATGGCCTATGGCTGGAGATGGGTCCCATGCCCAAAGAGCCAGCAGGGAAAACTATGCCTTGTTCTAAAGCTCTTTGGGAACCGCTTGCGTAGCCCCACAGACGTGGGGGCTGCGGGCTTTCCTGCTGCCTTCAGCCTCGACAGCACCCTTTCCCACTTGGCGCCGCGCTAGGCTCAAATATGGCCATACGGCTGGAGATGGGTCCCCCACCCAAAGAGCCAGCAGGGAAAACTATGCCTTGTTCTAAAGCTCTTTGGGAACCGCTTGCGTAGCCCCACAGACCTGGGGGCTGCAGGCTTTGCTGCTGCCTTCAGTCTCGACAGCACCCTTTCCCACTTGGCGCCGCGCTAGGCACAAAAATGGCCTATGGCTTGAGATGGGTCCCATGCCCAAGGACCCAGCAGGGAAATCTATGCCTTGTTCTAAAGCTCTTTGGGAACCGCTTGCGTAGCCCCACAGACCTGGGGGCTGCAGGCTTTCCTGCTGCCTTCAGCCTCGACAGCACCCTTTCCCACTTGGCACCGCGCCAGGCACAAAAATGGCCTATGGCTGGAGATGGGTCCCATGCCCAAAGAGCCAGCAGAAAAAACTATGCCTTGTTCTAAAGCTCTTTGGGAACCGCTTGCGTAGCCCCACAGACCTGGGGGCTGCAGGCTTTCCTGCTGCCTTCAGCCTCAAAGCCACCCTTTCCCACTTGGCACTGCGCCAGTCACAAAAAAGGCCATACGGCTGGAGATGGGTCCCCCGCCCAAAGAGCCAGCAGGGAAAACTATGCCTTGTTCTAAAGCTCTTTGGGAACCGCTTGCGTAGCCCCACAGACCTGGGGGCTGCGGGCTTTCCTGCTGCCTTCAGCCTCAAAGCCACCCTTTCCCACTTGGCGCTGCGCCAGGCACAAAAATGGCCATACGGCTGGAGATGGGTCTCCCGCCCAAAGAGGCAGCAGGGAAAACTATGCCTTGTTCTAAAGCTCTTTGGGAACCGCTTGCATAGCCCCACAGACCTGGGGGCTGCAGGCTTTGCTGCTGCCTTCAGCCTCAAAGCCACCCTTTCCCACTTGGCGCCGCATCAGACACAAAAATGGCCTATGGCTGGAGATGGGTCTCCCGTCCAAAGAGCCAGCAGGGAAAACTATGCCTTGTTCTAAAGCTCTTTGGGAACCGCTTGCGTAGCCCCACAGACCTGGGGGCTGCGGGCTTTCCTGCTGCCTCAGCCTCAAAGCCACCCTTTCCCACTTGGCGTCGTGCCAGGCACAAAAATGGCCATACGGCTGGAGATGGGTCCCCCGCCCAAAGAGCCAGCAGGGAAAATTATTCCTTGTAATAAAACTCCTTGGGAACCGCTTGCTTGGCCCCACAGACCTGGGGGCTGCGGGCTTTCCTGCTGCCTTCAGCCTCGACACCACCCTTTCCCACTTGGCGCCTGGCCAGGCACAAAAATGGCCATATGGCTGGAGATGGGTCCCCCGCCCAAAGAGCCAGCAGGGAAAACTATGCCTTGTTCTAAAGCTCTTTGGGAACCGCTTGCGTAGCCGCACAGACCTGGGGTCTGCGGGCTTTCCTGCTGCCTTCAGCCTCGACACCACCCTTTCCCACTTGGCGCCGCGCCAGGCACAAAAATGGCCATACGGCTGGAGATGGGTCCCCTACCCAAGGAGCCAGCAGGGAAAACTATGCCTTGTTCTAAAGCTCTTTGGGAACCGCTTGCGTAGCCCCACAGACCTGGGGGCTGCAGGCTTTGCTGCTGCCTTCAGCCTTGACACCACCCTTTCCCACTTGGCACCGCGCCAGGCACAAAAATGGCCTGTGGCTGGAGATGGGTCCCCCACCCAAAGAGCCAGCAGGGAAAACTATGCCTTGTTCGAAAGCTCTTTGGGAACCGCTTGCGTAGCCCCACAGACCTGGGGGCTTCAGGCTTTCCTGCTGCCTTCAGCCTCGACACCACCCTTTCCCACTTGGAGTCGCGCCAGGCACAAAAACGGCTTATGGCTAGAGAGGGGTCCCCCGCCCAAAGAGCCAGCAGGGAAAACTATGCCTTGTTCTAAAGCTCTTTGGGAACCGCTTGCGTAGCCCCACAGACCTGGGGGCTGCAGGCTTTCCTGCTGCCTTCAGCCTCAAAGCCACTCTTTCCCACTTGTCGCCTGGCCAGGCACAAAAGTGGCCATACGGCTGGAGATGGGTCCCCCACCCAAAAAGCCAGCAGGGAAAACTATGCCTTGTTCTAAAGCTCTTTGGGAACCGCTTGTTTGGCCCCACAGACCTGGGGGCTGCAGGCTTTGCTGCAGCTTCAGCCTCGACACCACCCTTTCCCACTTGGAGTCGCGCCAGGCACAAAAACGGCCTATGGCTAGAGAGGGGTCCCACGCCCAAAGAGCCATCAGGGAAAACTATGCCTTGTTCTAAAGCTCTTTGGGAACCGCTTGCGTAGCCCCACAGACCTGGGGGCTGCGGGCTTTCCTGCTGCCTTCAGCCTCGACACCACCCTTTCCCACTTGGCGCCGCGCCAGGCACAAAAATGGCCATACGGCTGGAGATGGGTCCCCCGCCCAAAGAGCCAGCAGGGAAAACTATGCCTTGTTCTAAAGCTCTTTGGGAACCGCTTGCGTAGCCCCACAGACCTGGGTGCTGCAGGCTTTCCTGCTGCCTTCAGCCTCGACAGCACCCTTTCCCACTTGGCACCGCGCCAGGCACAAAAATGGCCTATGGCTGGAGATGGGTCCCCTGCCGAAGGAGCCAGCAGGGAAAACTATGCCTTTTTCTAAAGCTCTTTGGGAACCGCTTGCGTAGCCCCACAGACCTGGGGGCTGCAGGCTTTGCTGCAGCTTCAGCCTCGACACCACCCTTTCCCACTTGGAGTCGCGCCAGGCACAAAAACGGCCTATGGCTAGAGAGGGGTCCCACGCCCAAAGAGCCATCAGGGAAAACTATGCCTTGTTCTAAAGCTCTTTGGGAACCGCTTGCGTAGCCCCACAGACCTGGGGGCTGCGGGCTTTCCTGCTGCCTTCAGCCTCGACACCACCCTTTCCCACTTGGCGCCTGGCCAGGCACAAAAATGGCCATATGGCTGGAGATGGGTCCCCCGCCCAAAGAGCCAGCAGGGAAAACTATGCCTTGTTCTAAAGCTCTTTGGTAACCGCTTGCGTAGCCCCACAGACCTGGGGGCTGCGGGCTTTCCTGCTGCCTTCAGCCTCAAAACCACCCTTTCCCACTTGGTGAGGCGCCAGGTAAAAAAATGGCCATACGGCTGGAGATGGGTCCCCTACCCAAGGAGCCAGCAGGGAAAACTATGCCTTGTTCTAAAGCTCTTTGGGAACCGCTTGCGTAGCCCCACAGACCTGGGGGCTGCAGGCTTTGCTGCTGCCTTCATCCTCGACACCACCCTTTCCCACTTGGCACCGCGCCAGGCACAAAAATGGCCTGTTGCTGGAGAATGGTCCCCTGCCGAAGGAGCCAGCAGGGAAAACTATGCCTTGTTCTAAAGCTCTTTGGGAACCGCTTGCGTAGCCCCACAGACCTGGGGGCTGCGGGCTTTCCTGCTGCCTTCAGCCTCGACACCACCCTTTCCCACTTGGCGCCGCGCCAGGCACAAATATGGCCTATGGCTGGAGATGGGTCCCATGCCCAAAGAGCCAGCAGGGAAAACTATGCCCTGTTCTAAAGGTCTTTGGGAACCGCTTGCTTAGCCGCACAGACCTGGGGGCTGCGGGCTTTTCTGCTGCCTTCAGCCTCGACACCACCCTTTCCCACTTGGCGCCGCGCCAGGTACAAAAATGGCCATACGGCTGGAGATGGGTCCCCCGCCCAAAGAGCCAGCAGGGAAAACTATGCCTTGTTCGAAAGCTCTTTGGGAACCGCTTGCGTAGCCCCACAGACCTGGGGGCTGCGGGCTTTCCTGCTGCCTTCATCCTCGACACCACCCTTTCCCACTTGGCACCGCGCCAGGCAGAAAAATGGCCTATGGCTGGAGATGGGTCCCCTGCCGAAGGAGCCAGCAGGGAAAACTATGCCTTGTTCTAAAGCTCTTTGGGAACCGCTTGCGTAGCCCCACAGACGTGGGGGCTGCGGGCTTTCCTGCTGCCTTCAGCCTCAAAGCCACTCTTTCCCACTTGGCGTCGTGCCAGGCACAAAAATGGCCTATGGCTGGAGATGGGTCCCCCGCCCAAAGAGCCAGCAGGGAAAACTATGCCTTGTTCTAAAACTCCTTGGGAACCGCTTGCTTGGCCCCACAGACCTGGGGGCTGCGGGCTTTGCTGCAGCTTCAGCCTCGACAGCACCCTTTCCCACTTGGCGCGGCGCCAGGCACAAAAATGGCCTATGGCTAGAGAGGGGTACCACGCCCAAAGAGCCATCAGGGAAAATTATGCCTTGTTCTAAAGCTCTTTGGGAACCGCTTGCGTAGCCCCACAGACCTGGGGGCTGTGGGCTTTCCTGCTGCCTTCAGCCTCGACACCACCCTTTCCCACTTTGCGCCGCGCCAGGCACAAAAAGGGCCATACGGCTGGAGATGGGTCCCCCGCCCAAAGAGCCATCAGGGAAAACTATGCCTTGTTCTAAAGCTCTTTGGGAACCGCTTGCGTAGCCCCACAGACCTGGGGCATGCGGGCTTTCCTGCTCCCTTCAGCCTCGACACCACCCTTTCCCACTTGGCGCCGCGCCAGGTACAAAAATGGCCATACGGCTGGAGATGGGTCCCCTGCCCTAAGAGCCAGCAGGGAAAACTATGCCTTGTTCTAAAGCTCTTTGGGAACCGCTTGCGTAGCCGCACAGACCTGGGGTCTGCGGGCTTTCCTGCTGCCTTCAGCCTCGACACCACCCTTTCCCACTTGGCGCCGCGCCAGGCACAAAAATGGCCATACGGCTGGAGATGGGTCCCCAGCCCAAAGAGCCATCAGGGAAAACTATGCCTTGTTCTAAAGCTCTTTGGGAACTGCTTGCGTAGCCCCACAGACCTGGGGGCTGCAGGCTTTCCTGCTGCCTTCAGCCTCGACACCACCCTTTCCCACTTGGCGCCGCGCCAGGCTCAAAAATGGCCATACGGCTGGAGATGGGTCCCCCACCCAAAGAGCCAGCAGGGAAAACTATGCCTTGTTCGAAAGCTCTTTGGGAACCGCTTGCGTAGCCCCATAGACCTGGGGGCTGCAGGCTTTGCTGCAGCTTCAGCCTCGACACCACCCTTTCCCACCTGGAGTCGCGCCAGGCACAAAAACGGCGTATGGCTAGAGAGGGGTCCCCCGCCCAAAGAGCCAGCAGGGAAAACTATGCCTTGTTCTAAAGCTCTTTGGGAACCGCTTGCGTAGCCCCACAGACCTGGGGGCTGCAGGCTTTCCTGCTGCCTTCAGCCTCGACAGCACCCTTTCCCACTTGGCACCGCGCCAGGCAAAAAAATGGCATATGGCTGGAGATGGGTCCCCCGCCCAAAGAGCCAGCAGGGAAAACTATGCCTTGTTCTAAAGCTCTTTGGGAACCGCTTGCGTAGCCCCACAGACCTGGGGGCTGCAGGCTTTTCTGCTGCCTTCAGTCTCGACAGCACCCTTTCCCACTTGGCGCCGCGCTAGGCACAAAAATGGCCTATGGCTGGAGATGGGTCCCATGCCCAAGGACCCAGCAGGGAAAACTATGCCTTGTTCTAAAGCTCTTTGGGAACCGCTTGCGTAGCCCCACAGACCTGGGGGCTGCAGGCTTTGCTGCTGCCTTCAGCATCAAAACCACCCTTTCCCACTTGGCACCGCGCCAGGCACAAAAATGGCCTATGGCTGGAGATGGGTCCCATGCCCAAAGAGCCAGCAGAAAAAACTATGCCTTGTTCTAAAGCTCTTTGGGAACCGCTTGCGTAGCCCCACAGACCTGGGGGCTGCAGGCTTTCCTGCTGCCTTCAGCCTCAAAGCCACCCTTTCCCACTTGGCACTGCGCCAGGCACAAAAAAGGCCTATGGCTGGAGATGGGTCCCCCACCCAAAGAGCCAGCAGGGAAAACTATGCCTTGTTCTAAAGCTCTTTGGGAACCGCTTGCGTAGCCCCACAGACCTGGGGGCTGCGGGCTTTCCTGCTGCCTTCAGCCTCGACACCACCCTTTCCCACTTGGCGCCGCGCTAGGCACAAAAATGGCCATACGGCTGGAGATGGGTCTCCCGCCCAAAGAGCCAGCAGGGAAAACTATGCCTTGTTCTAAAGCTCTTTGGGAACCGCTTGCATAGCCCAACAGACCTGGGGGCTGCAGGCTTTGCTGCTGCCTTCAGCCTCAAAGCCACCCTTTCCCACTTGGCGCCGCATCAGACACAAAAATGGCCTATGGCTGGAGATGGGTCTCCCGCCCAAAGAGCCAGAAGGGAAAATTATGCCTTGTTCTAAAGCTCTTTGGGAACCGCTTGCGTAGCCCCACAGACCTGGGGGCTGCGGGCTTTCCTGCTGCCTCAGCCTCAAAGCCACCCTTTCCCACTTGGCGTCGTGCCAGGCACAAAAATGGCCATACGGCTGGAGATGGGTCCCCCGCCCAAAGAGCCAGCAGGGAAAACTATGCCTTGTTCTAAAGCTCTTTGGGAACTGCTTGCGTAGCCCCACAGACCTGGGGGCTGCGGGCTTTCCTGCTGCCTTCAGCCTCGACACCACCCTTTCCCACTTGACGCCGCGCCAGGTACAAAAATGGCCATACGGCTGGCGATGGGTCCCCCGCCCAAAGAGCCAGCAGGGAAAACTATGCCTTGTTCTAAAGCTCTTTGGGAACCGCTTGCGTAGCCCCACAGACCTGGGGGCTGCAGGCTTTGCTGCTGCCTTCAGCCTCAAAGCCACCCTTTCCCACTTGGCACCGCGCCAGGCACAAAAATGGCCTATGGCTGGAGATGGGTCCCCTGCCGAAGGAGCCAGCAGGGAAAACTATGCCTTGTTCTAAAGCTCTTTGGGAACCGCTTGCGTAGCCCCACAGACCTGGGGGCTGCAGGCTTTCCTGCTGCCTTCATCCTCGACACCACCCTTTCCCACTTGGCACCGCGCCAGGCACAAAAATGGCCTATGGCTGGAGAATGGTCCCCTGCCCAAGGAGCCAGCAGGGAAAACTATGCCTTGTTCTAAAGCTCTTTGGGAACTGCTTGCGTAGCCCCACAGACCTGGGGGCTGCGGGCTTTCCTGCTGCCTTCAGCCTCGACACCACCCTTTCCCACTTGGCGCCGCGCCAGGCACAAATATGGCCTATGGCTGGAGATGGGTCCCATGCCCAAAGAGCCAGCAGGGAAAACTATGCCTTGTTCTAAAGCTCTTTGGGAACCGCTTGCTTAGCCGCACAGACCTGGGGGCTGCGGGCTTTCCTGCTGCCTTCAGCCTCGACACCACCCTTTCCCACTTGGCGCCGCGCCAGGTACAAAAATGGCCATACGGCTGGAGATGGGTCCCCCGCCCAAAGAGCCAGCAGGGAAAACTATGCCTTGTTCTAAAGCTCTTTGGGAACCGCTTGCGTAGCCCCACAGACCTGGGGGCTGCGGGCTTTCCTGCTGCCTTCAGCCTCGACACCACCCTTTCCCACTACGCACCGCGCCAGGCATAAAAATGGCCTATGGCTGGAGATGGGTCCCCTGCCGAAGGAGCCAGCAGGGAAAACTATGCCTTGTTCTAAAGCTCTTTGGGAACCGCTTGCGTAGCCCCACAGACCTGGGGGCTGCAGGCTTTGCTGCAGCTTCAGCCTCGACACCACCCTTTCCCACTTGGAGTCGCGCCAGGCACAAAAACGGCCTATGGCTAGAGAGGGGTCCCACGCCCAAAGAGCCATCAGGGAAAACTATGTTTTGTTCTAAAGCTCTTTGGGAACCGCTTGCGTAGCCCCACAGACCTGGGGGCTGCGGGCTTTCCTGCTGCCTTCAGCCTCGACACCACCCTTTCCCACTTGGCGCCGCACCAGGCACAAAAATGGCCATATGGCTGGAGATGGGTCCCCCGCCCAAAGAGCCATCAGGGAAAATTATGCCTTGTTCTAAAGCTCTTTGGGAACCGCTTGCGTAGCCCCACAGACCTGGGGGCTGCAGGCTTTCCTGCTGCCTTCAGCCTCGACAGCACCCTTTCCCACTTGGCACTGCGCCAGGCACAAAAAAGGCCTATGGCTGGAGATGGGTCCCATGCCCAAAGAGCCAGCAGGGAAAACTATGCCTTGTTCTAAAGCTCTTTGGGAACCGCTTGCGTAGCCCCACAGACCTGGGGGCTGTGGGCTTTCCTGCTGCCTTCAGCCTCGACACCACCCTTTCCCACTTTGCGCCGGGCCAGGCACAAAAAGGGCCATACGGCTGGAGATGGGTCCCCCGCCCAAAGAGCCATCAGGGAAAAATATGCCTTGTTCTAAAGCTGTTTGGGAACCGCTTGCGTAGCCCCACAGACCTGGGGGCTGCGGGCTTTCCTGCTCCCTTCAGCCTCGACACCACCCTTTCCCACTTGGCGCCGCGCCAGGCACAAAAATGGTCATACGGCTGGAGATGGGTCCCCCGCCCAAAGAGCCAGCAGGGAAAACTATGCCTTGTTCTAAAGCTCTTTGGGAACCGCTTGCGTAGCCCCACAGACCTGGGGGCTGCGGGCTTTCCTGCTGCCTTCAGCCTCGACACCACCCTTTCCCACTTGGCGCCGCGCCAGGTACAAAAATGGCCATACGGCTGGAGATGGGTCCCCCGCCCAAAGAGCCAGCAGGGAAAACTATGCCTTGTTCTAAAGCTCTTTGGGAACCGCTTGCGTAGCCCCACAGACCTGGGGGCTGCGGGCTTTCCTGCTGCCTTCAGCCTCGACACCACCCTTTCCCACTTGGCACCGCGCCAGGCAGAAAAATGGCCTATGGCTGGAGATGGGTCCCCTGCCGAAGGAGCCAGCAGGGAAAACTATGCCTTGTTCTAAAGCTCTTTGGGAACCGCTTGCGTAGCCCCACAGACCTGGGGGCTGCAGGCTTTGCTGCAGCTTCAGCCTCGACACCACCCTTTCCCACTTGGAGTCGCGCCAGGCACAAAAACGGCCTATGGCTAGAGAGGGGTCCCACGCCCAAAGAGCCATCAGGGAAAACTATGCCTTGTTCTAAAGCTCTTTGGGAACCGCTTGCGTAGCCCCACAGACCTGGGGGCTGCGGGCTTTCCTGCTGCCTTCAGCCTCAAAGCCACCCTTTCCCACTTGTCGCCTGGCCAGGCACAAAAGTGGCCATACGGCTGGAGATGGGTCCCCCACCCAAAGAGCCAGCTGGGAAAACTATGCCTTGTTCTAAAGCTCTTTGGGAACCGCTTGCGTAGCCCCACAGACCTGGGGGCTGCGGGCTTTCCTGCTGCCTTCAGCCTCAAAGCCACTCTTTCCCACTTGGCGTCGTGCCAGGCACAAAAATGGCCTATGGCTGGAGATGGGTCCCCCGCCCAAAGAGCCAGCAGGGAAAACTATGCCTTGTTCTAAAACTCCTTGGGAACCGCTTGCTTGGCCCCACAGACCTGGGGGCTGCAGGCTTTGCTGCAGCTTCAGCCTCGACACCACCCTTTCCCACTTGGAGTCGCGCCAGGCACAAAAACGGCCTATGGCTAGAGAGGGGTCCCACGCCCAAAGAGCCATCAGGGAAAACTATGCCTTGTTCTAAAGCTCTTTGGGAACCGCTTGCGTAGCCCCACAGACCTGGGGGCTGCAGGCTTTCCTGCTGCCTTTAGCCTCAAAGCCACCCTTTCCCACTTGGCGCCGCACCAGGCACAAAAATGGCCTATAGCTAGAGAGGGGTACCACGCCCAAAGAGCCATCAGGGAAAATTATGCCTTGTTCTAAAGCTCTTTGGGAACCGCTTGCGTAGCCCCACAGACCTGGGGGCTGCAGGCTTTCCTGCTGCCTTCAGCCTCGACAGCACCCTTTCCCACTTGGCACTGCGCCAGGCACAAAAAAGGCCTATGGCTGGAGATGGGTCCCATGCCCAAAGAGCCAGCAGGGAAAACTATGCCTTGTTCTAAAGCTCTTTGGGAACCGCTTGCGTAGCCCCACAGACCTGGGGGCTGTGGGCTTTCCTGCTGCCTTCAGCCTCGACACCACCCTTTCCCACTTTGCGCCGGGCCAGGCACAAAAAGGGCCATACGGCTGGAGATGGGTCCCCCGCCCAAAGAGCCATCAGGGAAAAATATGCCTTGTTCTAAAGCTGTTTGGGAACCGCTTGCGTAGCCCCACAGACCTGGGGGCTGCGGGCTTTCCTGCTCCCTTCAGCCTCGACACCACCCTTTCCCACTTGGCGCCGCGCCAGGCACAAAAATGGTCATACGGCTGGAGATGGGTCCCCCGCCCAAAGAGCCAGCAGGGAAAACTATGCCTTGTTCTAAAGCTCTTTGGGAACCGCTTGCGTAGCCCCACAGACCTGGGGTCTGCGGGCTTTCCTGCTGCCTTCAGCCTCGACACCACCCTTTCCCACTTGGCGCCGCGCCAGGCACAAAAATGGCCATACGGCTGGAGATGGGTCCCCAGCCCAAAGAGCCAGCAGGGAAAACTATGCCTTTTTCTAAAGCTCTTTGGGAACCGCTTGCGTAGCCCCACAGACCTGGGGGCTGCGGGCTTTCCTGCTGCCTTCAGCCTCGACACCACCCTTTCCCACTTGGCGCCGCGCCAGGCACAAAAATGGCCATACGGCTGGAGATGGGTCCCCAGCCCAAAGAGCCAGCAGGGAAAACTATGCCTTTTTCTAAAGCTCTTTGGGAACCGCTTGCGTAGCCCCACAGACCTGGGGGCTGCAGGCTTTGCTGCAGCTTCAGCCTCGACACCACCCTTTCCCACTTGGAGTCGCGCCAGGCACAAAAACGGCCTATGTCTAGAGAGGGTTCCCACGCCCAAAGAGCCATCAGGGAAAACTATGCCTTGTTCTAAAGCTCTTTGGGAACCGCTTGCGTAGCCCCACAGACCTGGGGGCTGCGGGCTTTCCTGCTGCCTTCAGCCTCGACACCACCCTTTCCCACTTGTCGCCTGGCCAGGCACAAATATGGCCTATGGCTGGAGATGGGTCCCATGCCCAAAGAGCCAGCAGGGAAAACTATGCCTTGTTCTAAAGCTCTTTGGGAACCGCTTGCTTAGCCGCACAGACCTGGGGGCTGCGGGCTTTCCTGCTGCCTTCAGCCTCGACACCACCCTTTCCCACTTGGCGCCGCGCCAGGTACAAAAATGGCCATACGGCTGGAGATGGGTCCCCCACCCAAAGAGCCAGCAGGGAAAACTATGCCTTGTTCTAAAGCTCTTTGGGAACCGCTTGCGTAGCCCCACAGACCTGGGGGCTGCGGGCTTTCCTGCTGCCTTCATCCTCGACACCACCCTTTCCCACTTGGCACCGCGCCAGGCAGAAAAATGGCCTATGGCTGGAGATGGGTCCCCTGCCGAAGGAGCCAGCAGGGAAAACTATGCCTTTTTCTAAAGCTCTTTGGGAACCGCTTGCGTAGCCCCACAGACCTGGGGGCTGCAGGCTTTGCTGCAGCTTCAGCCTCGACACCACCCTTTCCCAACTGGAGTCGCGCCAGGCACAAAAACGGCCTATGGCTAGAGAGGGGTCCCACGCCCAAAGAGCCATCAGGGAAAACTATGCCTTGTTCTAAAGCTCTTTGGGAACCGCTTGCGTAGCCCCACAGACCTGGGGGCTGCGGGCTTTCCTGCTGCCTTCAGCCTCGACACCACCCTTTCCCACTTGGCGCCGCACCAGGCACAAAAATGGCCATATGGCTGGAGATGGGTCCCCCGCCCAAAGAGCCAGCAGGGAAAACTATGCCTTGTTCTAAAGCTCTTTGGGAACCGCTTGCGTAGCCGCACAGACCTGGGGTCTGCGGGCTTTCCTGCTGCCTTCAGCCTCGACACCACCCTTTCCCACTTGGCGCCGCGCCAGGCACAGAAATGGCCATACGGCTGGAGATGGGTCCCCTACCCAAGGAGCCAGCAGGGAAAACTATGCCTTGTTCTAAAGCTCTTTGGGAACCGCTTGCGTAGCCCCACAGACCTGGGGGCTGCAGGCTTTCCTGCTGCCTTCAGCCTCGACACCACCCTTTCCCACTTGGCACCGCGCCAGGCACAAAAATGGCCTATGGCTGGAGAATGGTCCCCTGCCCAAGGAGCCAGCAGGGAAAACTATGCCTTGTTCTAAAGCTCTTTGGGAACTGCTTGCGTAGCCCCACAGACCTGGGGGCTGCGGGCTTTCCTGCTGCCTTCAGCCTCGACAGAACCCTTTCCCAATTGGCGCCGCGCCAGGCACAAATATGGCCTATGGCTGGAGATGGGTCCCATGCCCAAAGAGCCAGCAGGGAAAACTATGCCTTGTTCTAAAGCTCTTTGGGAACCGCTTGCTTAGCCGCACAGACCTGGGGGCTGCGGGCTTTCCTGCTGCCTTCAGCCTCGACACCACCCTTTCCCACTTGGCGCCGCGCCAGGTACAAAAATGGCCATACGGCTGGAGATGGGTCCCCCGCCCAAAGAGCCAGCAGGGAAAACTATGCCTTGTTCTAAAGCTCTTTGGGAACCGCTTGCGTAGCCCCACAGACCTGGGGGCTGCGGGCTTTCCTGCTGCCTTCAGCCTCGACACCACCCTTTCCCACTTGGCACCGCGCCAGGCAGAAAAATGGCCTATGGCTGGAGATGGGTCCCCTGCCGAAGGAGCCAGCAGGGAAAACTATGCCTTTTTCTAAAGCTCTTTGGGAACCGCTTGCGTAGCCCCACAGACCTGGGGGCTGCAGGCTTTGCTGCAGCTTCAACCTCGACACCACCCTTTCCCACTTGGAGTCGCGCCAGGCACAAAAACGGCCTATGGCTAGAGAGGGGTCCCACGCCCAAAGAGCCATCAGGGAAAACTATGCCTTGTTCTAAAGCTCTTTGGGAACCGCTTGCGTAGCCCCACAGACCTGGGGGCTGCGGGCTTTCCTGCTGCCTTCAGCCTCAAAGCCACCCTTTCCCACTTTGAGCCGGGCCAGGCACAAAAATGGCCATACGGCTGGAGATGGGTCCCCCGCCCAAAGAGCCAGCAGGGAAAACTATGCCTTGTTCTAAAGCTCTTTGGGAACCGCTTGCGTAGCCCCACAGACCTGGGGGCTGCGGGCTTTCCTGCTGCCTTCAGCCTCGACACCACCCTTTCCCACTTGTCGCCTGGCCAGGCACAAAAGTGGCCATACGGCTGGAGATGGGTCCCCCACCCAAAGAGCCAGCTGGGAAAACTATGCCTTGTTCTAAAGCTCTTTGGGAACCGCTTGCGTAGCCCCACAGACGTGGGGGCTGCGGGCTTTCCTGCTGCCTTCAGCCTCAAAGCCACTCTTTCCCACTTGGCGTCGTGCCAGGCTCAAAAATGGCCTATGGCTAGAGAGGGGTCCCACGCCCAAAGAGCCATCAGGGAAAACTATGCCTTGTTCTAAAGCTCTTTGGGAACCGCTTGCGTAGCCCCACAGACCTGGGGGCTGCAGGCTTTCCTGCTGCCTTTAGCCTCAAAGCCACCCTTTCCCACTTGGCGCCGCACCAGGCACAAAAATGGCCTATGGCTAGAGAGGGGTACCACGCCCAAAGAGCCATCAGAGAAAATTATGCCTTGTTCTAAAGCTCTTTGGGAACCGCTTGCGTAGCCCCACAGACCTGGGGGCTGCGGGCTTTCCTGCTGCCTTCAGCCTCGACAGCACCCTTTCCCACTTGGCGCCGCACCAGGCACAAAAAGGGCCATACGGCTGGAGATGGGTCCCCCGCCCAAAGAGCCAGCAGGGAAAACTATGCCTTGTACGAAAGCTCTTTGGGAACCGCTTGCGTAGCCCCACAGACCTGGGGGCTGCAGGCTTTGCTGCAGCTTCAGCCTCGACACCACCCTTTCCCACTTGGAGTCGCGCCAGGCACAAAAACGGCCTATGGCTAGAGAGGGGTCCCACGCCCAAAGAGCCAGCAGGGAAAACTATGCCTTGTTCTAAAGCTCTTTGGGAACCGCTTGCGTAGCCCCACAGACCTGGGGGCTGCAGGCTTTCCTGCTGCCTTCAGCCTCGACAGCACCCTTTCCCACTTGGCACTGCGCCAGGCACAAAAAAGGCCTATGGCTGGAGATGGGTCCCATGCCCAAAGAGCCAGCAGGGAAAACTATGCCTTGTTCTAAAGCTCTTTGGGAACCGCTTGCGTAGCCGCACAGACCTGGGGTCTGTGGGCTTTCCTGCTGCCTTCAGCCTCGACACCACCCTTTCCCACTTTGCGCCGGGCCAGGCACAAAAAGGGCCATACGGCTGGAGATGGGTCCCCCGCCCAAAGAGCCATCAGGGAAAACTATGCCTTGTTCTAAAGCTCTTTGGGAACCGCTTGCGTAGCCCCACAGACCTGGGGGCTGCGGGCTTTCCTGCTCCCTTCAGCCTCGACACCACCCTTTCCCACTTGGCGCCGCGCCAGGCACAAAAATGGTCATACGGCTGGAGATGGGTCCCCCGCCCAAAGAGCCAGCAGGGAAAACTATGCCTTGTTCTAAAGCTCTTTGGGAACCGCTTGCGTAGCCCCACAGACCTGGGGGCTGCGGGCTTTCCTGCTGCCTTCAGCCTCGACACCACCCTTTCCCACTTGGCGCCGTGCCAGGTACAAAAATGGCCATACGGCTGGAGATGGGTCCCCTGCCCTAAGAGCCAGCAGGGAAAACTATGCCTTGTTCTAAAGCTCTTTGGGAACCGCTTGCGTAGCCGCACAGACCTGGGGTCTGCGGGCTTTCCTGCTGCCTTCAGCCTCGACACCACCCTTTCCCACTTGGCGCCGCGCCAGGCACAAAAACGGCCTATGGCTAGAGAGGGGTCCCACGCCCAAAGAGCCATCAGGGAAAACTATGTTTTGTTCTAAAGCTCTTTGGGAACCGCTTGCGTAGCCCCACAGACCTGGGGGCTGCGGGCTTTCCTGCTGCCTTCAGCCTCGACACCACCCTTTCCCACTTGGCGCCGCACCAGGCACAAAAATGGCCATATGGCTGGAGATGGGTCCCCCGCCCAAAGAGCCATCAGGGAAAATTATGCCTTGTTCTAAAGCTCTTTGGGAACCGCTTGCGTAGCCCCACAGACCTGGGGGCTGCAGGCTTTCCTGCTGCCTTCAGCCTCGACAGCACCCTTTCCCACTTGGCACTGCGCCAGGCACAAAAAAGGCCTATGGCTGGAGATGGGTCCCATGCCCAAAGAGCCAGCAGGGAAAACTATGCCTTGTTCTAAAGCTCTTTGGGAACCGCTTGCGTAGCCCCACAGACCTGGGGGCTGTGGGCTTTCCTGCTGCCTTCAGCCTCGACACCACCCTTTCCCACTTTGCGCCGGGCCAGGCACAAAAAGGGCCATACGGCTGGAGATGGGTCCCCCGCCCAAAGAGCCATCAGGGAAAAATATGCCTTGTTCTAAAGCTGTTTGGGAACCGCTTGCGTAGCCCCACAGACCTGGGGGCTGCGGGCTTTCCTGCTCCCTTCAGCCTCGACACCACCCTTTCCCACTTGGCGCCGCGCCAGGCACAAAAATGGTCATACGGCTGGAGATGGGTCCCCCGCCCAAAGAGCCAGCAGGGAAAACTATGCCTTGTTCTAAAGCTCTTTGGGAACCGCTTGCGTAGCCCCACAGACCTGGGGGCTGCGGGCTTTCCTGCTGCCTTCAGCCTCGACACCACCCTTTCCCACTTGGCGCCGCGCCAGGTACAAAAATGGCCATACGGCTGGAGATGGGTCCCCCGCCCAAAGAGCCAGCAGGGAAAACTATGCCTTGTTCTAAAGCTCTTTGGGAACCGCTTGCGTAGCCCCACAGACCTGGGGGCTGCGGGCTTTCCTGCTGCCTTCAGCCTCGACACCACCCTTTCCCACTTGGCACCGCGCCAGGCAGAAAAATGGCCTATGGCTGGAGATGGGTCCCCTGCCGAAGGAGCCAGCAGGGAAAACTATGCCTTGTTCTAAAGCTCTTTGGGAACCGCTTGCGTAGCCCCACAGACCTGGGGGCTGCGGGCTTTCCTGCTGCCTTCAGCCTCAAAGCCACCCTTTCCCACTTGTCGCCTGGCCAGGCACAAAAGTGGCCATACGGCTGGAGATGGGTCCCCCACCCAAAGAGCCAGCTGGGAAAACTATGCCTTGTTCTAAAGCTCTTTGGGAACCGCTTGCGTAGCCCCACAGACCTGGGGGCTGCGGGCTTTCCTGCTGCCTTCAGCCTCAAAGCCACTCTTTCCCACTTGGCGTCGTGCCAGGCACAAAAATGGCCTATGGCTGGAGATGGGTCCCCCGCCCAAAGAGCCAGCAGGGAAAACTATGCCTTGTTCTAAAACTCCTTGGGAACCGCTTGCTTGGCCCCACAGACCTGGGGGCTGCAGGCTTTGCTGCAGCTTCAGCCTCGACACCACCCTTTCCCACTTGGAGTCGCGCCAGGCACAAAAACGGCCTATGGCTAGAGAGGGGTCCCACGCCCAAAGAGCCATCAGGGAAAACTATGCCTTGTTCTAAAGCTCTTTGGGAACCGCTTGCGTAGCCCCACAGACCTGGGGGCTGCAGGCTTTCCTGCTGCCTTTAGCCTCAAAGCCACCCTTTCCCACTTGGCGCCGCACCAGGCACAAAAATGGCCTATAGCTAGAGAGGGGTACCACGCCCAAAGAGCCATCAGGGAAAATTATGCCTTGTTCTAAAGCTCTTTGGGAACCGCTTGCGTAGCCCCACAGACCTGGGGGCTGCAGGCTTTCCTGCTGCCTTCAGCCTCGACAGCACCCTTTCCCACTTGGCACTGCGCCAGGCACAAAAAAGGCCTATGGCTGGAGATGGGTCCCATGCCCAAAGAGCCAGCAGGGAAAACTATGCCTTGTTCTAAAGCTCTTTGGGAACCGCTTGCGTAGCCCCACAGACCTGGGGGCTGTGGGCTTTCCTGCTGCCTTCAGCCTCGACACCACCCTTTCCCACTTTGCGCCGGGCCAGGCACAAAAAGGGCCATACGGCTGGAGATGGGTCCCCCGCCCAAAGAGCCATCAGGGAAAAATATGCCTTGTTCTAAAGCTGTTTGGGAACCGCTTGCGTAGCCCCACAGACCTGGGGGCTGCGGGCTTTCCTGCTCCCTTCAGCCTCGACACCACCCTTTCCCACTTGGCGCCGCGCCAGGCACAAAAATGGTCATACGGCTGGAGATGGGTCCCCCGCCCAAAGAGCCAGCAGGGAAAACTATGCCTTGTTCTAAAGCTCTTTGGGAACCGCTTGCGTAGCCCCACAGACCTGGGGTCTGCGGGCTTTCCTGCTGCCTTCAGCCTCGACACCACCCTTTCCCACTTGGCGCCGCGCCAGGCACAAAAATGGCCATACGGCTGGAGATGGGTCCCCAGCCCAAAGAGCCAGCAGGGAAAACTATGCCTTTTTCTAAAGCTCTTTGGGAACCGCTTGCGTAGCCCCACAGACCTGGGGGCTGCGGGCTTTCCTGCTGCCTTCAGCCTCGACACCACCCTTTCCCACTTGGCGCCGCGCCAGGCACAAAAATGGCCATACGGCTGGAGATGGGTCCCCAGCCCAAAGAGCCAGCAGGGAAAACTATGCCTTTTTCTAAAGCTCTTTGGGAACCGCTTGCGTAGCCCCACAGACCTGGGGGCTGCAGGCTTTGCTGCAGCTTCAGCCTCGACACCACCCTTTCCCACTTGGAGTCGCGCCAGGCACAAAAACGGCCTATGTCTAGAGAGGGTTCCCACGCCCAAAGAGCCATCAGGGAAAACTATGCCTTGTTCTAAAGCTCTTTGGGAACCGCTTGCGTAGCCCCACAGACCTGGGGGCTGCGGGCTTTCCTGCTGCCTTCAGCCTCGACACCACCCTTTCCCACTTGTCGCCTGGCCAGGCACAAATATGGCCTATGGCTGGAGATGGGTCCCATGCCCAAAGAGCCAGCAGGGAAAACTATGCCTTGTTCTAAAGCTCTTTGGGAACCGCTTGCTTAGCCGCACAGACCTGGGGGCTGCGGGCTTTCCTGCTGCCTTCAGCCTCGACACCACCCTTTCCCACTTGGCGCCGCGCCAGGTACAAAAATGGCCATACGGCTGGAGATGGGTCCCCCACCCAAAGAGCCAGCAGGGAAAACTATGCCTTGTTCTAAAGCTCTTTGGGAACCGCTTGCGTAGCCCCACAGACCTGGGGGCTGCGGGCTTTCCTGCTGCCTTCATCCTCGACACCACCCTTTCCCACTTGGCACCGCGCCAGGCAGAAAAATGGCCTATGGCTGGAGATGGGTCCCCTGCCGAAGGAGCCAGCAGGGAAAACTATGCCTTTTTCTAAAGCTCTTTGGGAACCGCTTGCGTAGCCCCACAGACCTGGGGGCTGCAGGCTTTGCTGCAGCTTCAGCCTCGACACCACCCTTTCCCAACTGGAGTCGCGCCAGGCACAAAAACGGCCTATGGCTAGAGAGGGGTCCCACGCCCAAAGAGCCATCAGGGAAAACTATGCCTTGTTCTAAAGCTCTTTGGGAACCGCTTGCGTAGCCCCACAGACCTGGGGGCTGCGGGCTTTCCTGCTGCCTTCAGCCTCGACACCACCCTTTCCCACTTGGCGCCGCACCAGGCACAAAAATGGCCATATGGCTGGAGATGGGTCCCCCGCCCAAAGAGCCAGCAGGGAAAACTATGCCTTGTTCTAAAGCTCTTTGGGAACCGCTTGCGTAGCCGCACAGACCTGGGGTCTGCGGGCTTTCCTGCTGCCTTCAGCCTCGACACCACCCTTTCCCACTTGGCGCCGCGCCAGGCACAGAAATGGCCATACGGCTGGAGATGGGTCCCCTACCCAAGGAGCCAGCAGGGAAAACTATGCCTTGTTCTAAAGCTCTTTGGGAACCGCTTGCGTAGCCCCACAGACCTGGGGGCTGCAGGCTTTCCTGCTGCCTTCAGCCTCGACACCACCCTTTCCCACTTGGCACCGCGCCAGGCACAAAAATGGCCTATGGCTGGAGAATGGTCCCCTGCCCAAGGAGCCAGCAGGGAAAACTATGCCTTGTTCTAAAGCTCTTTGGGAACTGCTTGCGTAGCCCCACAGACCTGGGGGCTGCGGGCTTTCCTGCTGCCTTCAGCCTCGACAGAACCCTTTCCCAATTGGCGCCGCGCCAGGCACAAATATGGCCTATGGCTGGAGATGGGTCCCATGCCCAAAGAGCCAGCAGGGAAAACTATGCCTTGTTCTAAAGCTCTTTGGGAACCGCTTGCTTAGCCGCACAGACCTGGGGGCTGCGGGCTTTCCTGCTGCCTTCAGCCTCGACACCACCCTTTCCCACTTGGCGCCGCGCCAGGTACAAAAATGGCCATACGGCTGGAGATGGGTCCCCCGCCCAAAGAGCCAGCAGGGAAAACTATGCCTTGTTCTAAAGCTCTTTGGGAACCGCTTGCGTAGCCCCACAGACCTGGGGGCTGCGGGCTTTCCTGCTGCCTTCAGCCTCGACACCACCCTTTCCCACTTGGCACCGCGCCAGGCAGAAAAATGGCCTATGGCTGGAGATGGGTCCCCTGCCGAAGGAGCCAGCAGGGAAAACTATGCCTTTTTCTAAAGCTCTTTGGGAACCGCTTGCGTAGCCCCACAGACCTGGGGGCTGCAGGCTTTGCTGCAGCTTCAACCTCGACACCACCCTTTCCCACTTGGAGTCGCGCCAGGCACAAAAACGGCCTATGGCTAGAGAGGGGTCCCACGCCCAAAGAGCCATCAGGGAAAACTATGCCTTGTTCTAAAGCTCTTTGGGAACCGCTTGCGTAGCCCCACAGACCTGGGGGCTGCGGGCTTTCCTGCTGCCTTCAGCCTCAAAGCCACCCTTTCCCACTTTGAGCCGGGCCAGGCACAAAAATGGCCATACGGCTGGAGATGGGTCCCCCGCCCAAAGAGCCAGCAGGGAAAACTATGCCTTGTTCTAAAGCTCTTTGGGAACCGCTTGCGTAGCCCCACAGACCTGGGGGCTGCGGGCTTTCCTGCTGCCTTCAGCCTCGACACCACCCTTTCCCACTTGTCGCCTGGCCAGGCACAAAAGTGGCCATACGGCTGGAGATGGGTCCCCCACCCAAAGAGCCAGCTGGGAAAACTATGCCTTGTTCTAAAGCTCTTTGGGAACCGCTTGCGTAGCCCCACAGACGTGGGGGCTGCGGGCTTTCCTGCTGCCTTCAGCCTCAAAGCCACTCTTTCCCACTTGGCGTCGTGCCAGGCTCAAAAATGGCCTATGGCTAGAGAGGGGTCCCACGCCCAAAGAGCCATCAGGGAAAACTATGCCTTGTTCTAAAGCTCTTTGGGAACCGCTTGCGTAGCCCCACAGACCTGGGGGCTGCAGGCTTTCCTGCTGCCTTTAGCCTCAAAGCCACCCTTTCCCACTTGGCGCCGCACCAGGCACAAAAATGGCCTATGGCTAGAGAGGGGTACCACGCCCAAAGAGCCATCAGAGAAAATTATGCCTTGTTCTAAAGCTCTTTGGGAACCGCTTGCGTAGCCCCACAGACCTGGGGGCTGCGGGCTTTCCTGCTGCCTTCAGCCTCGACAGCACCCTTTCCCACTTGGCGCCGCACCAGGCACAAAAAGGGCCATACGGCTGGAGATGGGTCCCCCGCCCAAAGAGCCAGCAGGGAAAACTATGCCTTGTACGAAAGCTCTTTGGGAACCGCTTGCGTAGCCCCACAGACCTGGGGGCTGCAGGCTTTGCTGCAGCTTCAGCCTCGACACCACCCTTTCCCACTTGGAGTCGCGCCAGGCACAAAAACGGCCTATGGCTAGAGAGGGGTCCCACGCCCAAAGAGCCAGCAGGGAAAACTATGCCTTGTTCTAAAGCTCTTTGGGAACCGCTTGCGTAGCCCCACAGACCTGGGGGCTGCAGGCTTTCCTGCTGCCTTCAGCCTCGACAGCACCCTTTCCCACTTGGCACTGCGCCAGGCACAAAAAAGGCCTATGGCTGGAGATGGGTCCCATGCCCAAAGAGCCAGCAGGGAAAACTATGCCTTGTTCTAAAGCTCTTTGGGAACCGCTTGCGTAGCCGCACAGACCTGGGGTCTGTGGGCTTTCCTGCTGCCTTCAGCCTCGACACCACCCTTTCCCACTTTGCGCCGGGCCAGGCACAAAAAGGGCCATACGGCTGGAGATGGGTCCCCCGCCCAAAGAGCCATCAGGGAAAACTATGCCTTGTTCTAAAGCTCTTTGGGAACCGCTTGCGTAGCCCCACAGACCTGGGGGCTGCGGGCTTTCCTGCTCCCTTCAGCCTCGACACCACCCTTTCCCACTTGGCGCCGCGCCAGGCACAAAAATGGTCATACGGCTGGAGATGGGTCCCCCGCCCAAAGAGCCAGCAGGGAAAACTATGCCTTGTTCTAAAGCTCTTTGGGAACCGCTTGCGTAGCCCCACAGACCTGGGGGCTGCGGGCTTTCCTGCTGCCTTCAGCCTCGACACCACCCTTTCCCACTTGGCGCCGTGCCAGGTACAAAAATGGCCATACGGCTGGAGATGGGTCCCCTGCCCTAAGAGCCAGCAGGGAAAACTATGCCTTGTTCTAAAGCTCTTTGGGAACCGCTTGCGTAGCCGCACAGACCTGGGGTCTGCGGGCTTTCCTGCTGCCTTCAGCCTCGACACCACCCTTTCCCACTTGGCGCCGCGCCAGGCACAAAAATGGCCATACGGCTGGAGATGGGTCCCCAGCCCAAAGAGCCAGCAGGGAAAACTATGCCTTTTTCTAAAGCTCTTTGGGAACCGCTTGCGTAGCCCCACAGACCTGGGGGCTGCAGGCTTTGCTGCAGCTTCAGCCTCGACACCACCCTTTCCCACTTGGAGTCGCGCCAGGCACAAAAACGGCCTATGGCTAGAGAGGGGTCCCACGCCCAAAGAGCCATCAGGGAAAACTATGCCTTGTTCTAAAGCTCTTTGGGAACCGCTTGCGTAGCCCCACAGACCTGGGGGCTGCGGGCTTTCCTGCTGCCTTCAGCCTCGACACCACCCTTTCCCACTTGGCGCCGCACCAGGCACAAAAATGGCCATATGGCTGGAGATGGGTCCCCCGCCCAAAGAGCCAGCAGGGAAAACTATGCCTTGTTCTAAAGCTCTTTGGGAACCGCTTGCGTAGCCGCACAGACCTGGGGTCTGCGGGCTTTCCTGCTGCCTTCATCCTCGACACCACCCTTTCCCACTTGGCGCCGCGCCAGGTACAAAAATGGCCATACGGCTGGAGATGGGTCCCCTACCCAAGGAGCCAGCAGGGAAAACTATGCCTTGTTCTAAAGCTCTTTGGGAACCGCTTGCGTAGCCCCACAGACCTGGGGGCTGCAGGCTTTCCTGCTGCCTTCATCCTCGACACCACCCTTTCCCACTTGGCACCGCGCCAGGCACAAAAATGGCCTATGGCTGGAGAATGGTCCCCTGCCCAAGGAGCCAGCAGGGAAAACTATGCCTTGTTCTAAAGCTCTTTGGGAACTGCTTGCGTAGCCCCACAGACCTGGGGGCTGCGGGCTTTCCTGCTGCCTTCAGCCTCGACACCACCCTTTCCCACTTGGCGCCGCGCCAGGCACAAATATGGCCTATGGCTGGAGATGGGTCCCATGCCCAAAGAGCCAGCAAGGAAAACTATGCCTTGTTCTAAAGCTCTTTGGGAACCGCTTGCTTAGCCCCACAGACCTGGGGTCTGCGGGCTTTCCTGCTGCCTTCAGCCTCGACACCACCCTTTCCCACTTGGCGCCGCGCCAGGTACAAAAATGGCCATACGGCTGGAGATGGGTCCCCCGCCCAAAGAGCCAGCAGGGAAAACTATGCCTTGTTCTAAAGCTCTTTGGGAACCGCTTGCGTAGCCCCACAGACCTGGGGGCTGCAGGCTTTCCTGCTGCCTTCAGCCTCGACAGCACCCTTTCCCACTTGGCACTGCGCCAGGCACAAAAAAGGCCTATGGCTGGAGATGGGTCCCATGCCCAAAGAGCCAGCAGGGAAAACTATGCCTTGTTCTAAAGCTCTTTGGGAACCGCTTGCTTAGCCGCACAGACCTGGGGGCTGCGGGCTTTCCTGCTGCCTTCAGCCTCGACACCACCCTTTCCCACTTGGCGCCGCGCCAGGTACAAAAATGGCCATACGGCTGGAGATGGGTCCCCCGCCCAAAGAGCCAGCAGGGAAAACTATGCCTTGTTCTAAAGCTCTTTGGGAACCGCTTGCGTAGCCCCACAGACCTGGGGGCTGCGGGCTTTCCTGCTGCCTTCATCCTCGACACCACCCTTTCCCACTTGGCACCGCGCCAGGCAGAAAAATGGCCTATGGCTGGAGATGGGTCCCCTGCCGAAGGAGCCAGCAGGGAAAACTATGCCTTTTTCTAAAGCTCTTTGGGAACCGCTTGCGTAGCCCCACAGACCTGGGGGCTGCAGGCTTTGCTGCAGCTTCAGCCTCGACACCACCCTTTCCCACTCGGAGTCGCGCCAGGCACAAAAACGGCCTATGGCTAGAGAGGGGTCCCACGCCCAAAGAGCCATCAGGGAAAACTATGCCTTGTTCTAAAGCTCTTTGGGAACCGCTTGCGTAGCCCCACAGACCTGGGGGCTGCGGGCTTTCCTGCTGCCTTCAGCCTCAAAACCACCCTTTCCCACTTGGCGCCGCACCAGGCACAAAAATGGCCATATGGCTGGAGATGGGTCCCCCGCCCAAAGAGCCAGCAGGGAAAACTATGCCTTGTTCTAAAGCTCTTTGGGAACCGCTTGCGTAGCCGCACAGACCTGGGGTCTGCGGGCTTTCCTGCTGCCTTCAGCCTCGACACCACCCTTTCCCACTTGGCGCCGCGCCAGGTACAAAAATGGCCATACGGCTGGAGATGGGTCCCCTACCCAAGGAGCCAGCAGGGAAAACTATGCCTTGTTCTAAAGCTCTTTGGGAACCGCTTGCGTAGCCCCACAGACCTGGGGGCTGCAGGCTTTCCTGCTGCCTTCAGCCTCGACACCACCCTTTCCCACTTGGCACCGCGCCAGGCACAAAAATGGCCTATGGCTGGAGAATGGTCCCCTGCCCAAGGAGCCAGCAGGGAAAACTATGCCTTGTTCTAAAGCTCTTTGGGAACTGCTTGCGTAGCCCCACAGACCTGGGGGCTGCGGGCTTTCCTGCTGCCTTCAGCCTCGACACCACCCTTTCCCACTTGGCGCCGCGCCAGGCACAAATATGGCCTATGGCTGGAGATGGGTCCCATGCCCAAAGAGCCAGCAGGGAAAACTATGCCTTGTTCTAAAGCTCTTTGGGAACCGCTTGCTTAGCCGCACAGACCTGGGGGCTGCGGGCTTTCCTGCTGCCTTCAGCCTCGACACCACCCTTTCCCACTTGGCGCCGCGCCAGGTACAAAAATGGCCATACGGCTGGAGATGGGTCCCCCGCCCAAAGAGCCAGCAGGGAAACTATGCCTTGTTCTAAAGCTCTTTGGGAACCGCTTGCGTAGCCCCACAGACCTGGGGGCTGCGGCCTTTCCTGCTGCCTTCAGCCTCGACACCACCCTTTCCCACTTGGCACCGCGCCAGGCAGAAAAATGGCCTATGGCTGGAGATGGGTCCCCTGCCGAAGGAGCCAGCAGGGAAAACTATGCCTTTTTCTAAAGCTCTTTGGGAACCGCTTGCGTAGCCCCACAGACCTGGGGGCTGCAGGCTTTGCTGCAGCTTCAACCTCGACACCACCCTTTCCCACTTGGAGTCGCGCCAGGCACAAAAACGGCCTATGGCTAGAGAGGGGTCCCACGCCCAAAGAGCCATCAGGGAAAACTATGCCTTGTTCTAAAGCTCTTTGGGAACCGCTTGCGTAGCCCCACAGACCTGGGGGCTGCGGGCTTTCCTGCTGCCTTCAGCCTCGACACGACCCTTTCCCACTTGTCGCCTGGCCAGGCACAAAAGTGGCCATACGGCTGGAGATGGGTCCCCCACCCAAAGAGCCAGCTGGGAAAACTATGCCTTGTTCTAAAGCTCTTTGGGAACCGCTTGCGTAGCCCCACAGACCTGGGGGCTGCGGGCTTTCCTGCTGCCTTCAGCCTCAAAGCCACTCTTTCCCACTTGGCGTCGTGCCAGGCACAAAAATGGCCTATGGCTGGAGATGGGTCCCCCGCCCAAAGAGCCAGCAGGGAAAACTATGCCTTGTTCTAAAACTCCTTGGGAACCGCTTGCTTGGCCCCACAGACCTGGGGGCTGCAGGCTTTGCTGCAGCTTCAGCCTCGACACCACCCTTTCCCACTTGGAGTCGCGCCAGGCACAAAAACGGCCTATGGCTAGAGAGGGGTCCCACGCCCAAAGAGCCATCAGGGAAAACTATGCCTTGTTCTAAAGCTCTTTGGGAACCGCTTGCGTAGCCCCACAGACCTGGGGGCTGCAGGCTTTCCTGCTGCCTTTAGCCTCAAAGCCACCCTTTCCCACTTGGCGCCGCACCAGGCACAAAAATGGCCTATGGCTAGAGAGGGGTACCACGCCCAAAGAGCCATCAGAGAAAATTATGCCTTGTTCTAAAGCTCTTTGGGAACCGCTTGCGTAGCCCCACAGACCTGGGGGCTGCGGGCTTTCCTGCTGCCTTCAGCCTCGACAGCACCCTTTCCCACTTGGCGCCGCGCCAGGCACAAAAAGGGCCATACGGCTGGAGATGGGTCCCCCGCCCAAAGAGCCAGCAGGGAAAACTATGCCTTGTACGAAAGCTCTTTGGGAACCGCTTGCGTAGCCCCACAGACCTGGGGGCTGCAGGCTTTGCTGCAGCTTCAGCCTCGACACCACCCTTTCCCACTTGGAGTCGCGCCAGGCACAAAAACGGCCTATGGCTAGAGAGGGGTCCCACGCCCAAAGAGCCAGCAGGGAAAACTATGCCTTGTTCTAAAGCTCTTTGGGAACCGCTTGCGTAGCCCCACAGACCTGGGGGCTGCAGGCTTTCCTGCTGCCTTCAGCCTCGACAGCACCCTTTCCCACTTGGCACTGCGCCAGGCACAAAAAAGGCCTATGGCTGGAGATGGGTCCCATGCCCAAAGAGCCAGCAGGGAAAACTATGCCTTGTTCTAAAGCTCTTTGGGAACCGCTTGCGTAGCCGCACAGACCTGGGGTCTGTGGGCTTTCCTGCTGCCTTCAGACTCGACACCACCCTTTCCCACTTTGCGCCGGGCCAGGCACAAAAAGGGCCATACGGCTGGAGATGGGTCCCCCGCCCAAAGAGCCATCAGGGAAAAATATGCCTTGTTCTTAAGCTCTTTGGGAACCGCTTGCGTAGCCCCACAGACCTGGGGGCTGCGGGCTTTCCTGCTCCCTTCAGCCTCGACACCACCCTTTCCCACTTGGCGCCGCGCCAGGCACAAAAATGGTCATACGGCTGGAGATGGGTCCCCCGCCCAAAGAGCCAGCAGGGAAAACTATGCCTTGTTCTAAAGCTCTTTGGGAACCGCTTGCGTAGCCCCACAGACCTGGGGTCTGCGGGCTTTCCTGCTGCCTTCATCCTCGACACCACCCTTTCCCACTTGGCGCCGCGCCAGGCACAAAAATGGCCATACGGCTGGAGATGGGTCCCCAGCCCAAAGAGCCATCAGGGAAAACTATGCCTTTTTCTAAAGCTCTTTGGGAACCGCTTGCGTAGCCCCACAGACCTGGGGGCTGCAGGCTTTGCTGCAGCTTCAGCCTCGACACCACCCTTTCCCACTTGGAGTCGCGCCAGGCACAAAAACGGCCTATGGCTAGAGAGGGGTCCCACGCCCAAAGAGCCATCAGGGAAAACTATGCCTTGTTCTAAAGCTCTTTGGGAACCGCTTGCGTAGCCCCACAGACCTGGGGGCTGCGGGCTTTCCTGCTGCCTTCAGCCTCGACACCACCCTTTCCCACTTGGCGCCGCACCAGGCACAAAAATGGCCATATGGCTGGAGATGGGTCCCCCGCCCAAAGAGCCAGCAGGGAAAACTATGCCTTGTTCTAAAGCTCTTTGGGAACCGCTTGCGTAGCCGCACAGACCTGGGGTCTGCGGGCTTTCCTGCTGCCTTCAGCCTCGACACCACCCTTTCCCACTTGGCGCCGCGCCAGGTACAAAAATGGCCATACGGCTGGAGATGGGTCCCCTACCCAAGGAGCCAGCAGGGAAAACTATGCCTTGTTCTAAAGCTCTTTGGGAACTGCTTGCGTAGCCCCACAGACCTGGGGGCTGCAGGCTTTCCTGCTGCCTTCATCCTCGACACCACCCTTTCCCACTTGGCACCGCGCCAGGCACAAAAATGGCCTATGGCTGGAGAATGGTCCCCTGCCCAAGGAGCCAGCAGGGAAAACTATGCCTTGTTCTAAAGCTCTTTGGGAACTGCTTGCGTAGCCCCACAGACCTGGGGGCTGCGGGCTTTCCTGCTGCCTTCAGCCTCAAAACCACCCTTTCCCACTTGGCGCCGCGCCAGGCACAAATATGGCCTATGGCTGGAGATGGGTCCCATGCCCAAAGAGCCAGCAGGGAAAACTATGCCTTGTTCTAAAGCTCTTTGGGAACCGCTTGCTTAGCCGCACAGACCTGGGGGCTGCGGGCTTTCCTGCTGCCTTCAGCCTCGACACCACCCTTTCACACTTGGCGCCGCGCCAGGTACAAAAATGGCCATACGGCTGGAGATGGGTCCCCCGCCCAAAGAGCCAGCAGGGAAAACTATGCCTTGTTCTAAAGCTCTTTGGGAACCGCTTGCGTAGCCCCACAGACCTGGGGGCTGCGGGCTTTCCTGCTGCCTTCATCCTCGACACCACCCTTTCCCACTTGGCACCGCGCCAGGCACAAAAATGGCCTATGGCTGGAGAATGGTCCCCTGCCCAAGGAGCCAGCAGGGAAAACTATGCCTTGTTCTAAAGCTCTTTGGGAACTGCTTGCGTAGCCCCACAGACCTGGGGGCTGCGGGCTTTCCTGCTGCCTTCAGCCTCGACACCACCCTTTCCCACTTGGCGCCGCGCCAGGCACAAATATGGCCTATGGCTGGAGATGGGTCCCATGCCCAAAGAGCCAGCAGGGAAAACTATGCCTTGTTCTAAAGCTCTTTGGGAACCGCTTGCTTAGCCGCACAGACCTGGGGGCTGCGGGCTTTCCTGCTGCCTTCAGCCTCGACACCACCCTTTCCCACTTGGCGCCGCGCCAGGTACAAAAATGGCCATACGGCTGGAGATGGGTCCCCCGCCCAAAGAGCCAGCAGGGAAAACTATGCCTTGTTCTAAAGCTCTTTGGGAACCGCTTGCGTAGCCCCACAGACCTGGGGGCTGCGGGCTTTCCTGCTGCCTTCATCCTCGACACCACCCTTTCCCACTTGGCACCGCGCCAGGCAGAAAAATGGCCTATGGCTGGAGATGGGTCCCCTGCCCAAGGAGCCAGCAGGGAAAACTATGCCTTTTTCTAAAGCTCTTTGGGAACCGCTTGCGTAGCCCCACAGACCTGGGGGCTGCAGGCTTTGCTGCAGCTTCAGCCTCGACACCACCCTTTCCCACTTGGAGTCGCGCCAGGCACAAAAACGGCCTATGGCTAGAGAGGGGTCCCACGCCCAAAGAGCCATCAGGGAAAACTATGCCTTGTTCTAAAGCTCTTTGGGAACCGCTTGCGTAGCCCCACAGACCTGGGGGCTGCGGGCTTTCCTGCTGCCTTCAGCCTCGACACCACCCTTTCCCACTTGTCGCCTGGCCAGGCACAAAAGTGGCCATACGGCTGGAGATGGGTCCCCCACCCAAAGAGCCAGCTGGGAAAACTATGCCTTGTTCTAAAGCTCTTTGGGAACCGCTTGCGTAGCCCCACAGACGTGGGGGCTGCGGGCTTTCCTGCTGCCTTCAGCCTCAAAGCCACTCTTTCCCACTTGGCGTCGTGCCAGGCACAAAAATGGCCTATGGCTGGAGATGGGTCCCCCGCCCAAAGAGCCAGCAGGGAAAACTATGCCTTGTTCTAAAACTCCTTGGGAACCGCTTGCTTGGCCCCACAGACCTGGGGGCTGCAGGCTTTGCTGCAGCTTCAGCCTCGACACCACCCTTTCCCACTTGGAGTCGCGCCAGGCACAAAAACGGCCTATGGCTAGAGAGGGGTCCCACGCCCAAAGAGCCATCAGGGAAAACTATGCCTTGTTCTAAAGCTCTTTGGGAACCGCTTGCGTAGTCCCACAGACCTGGGGGCTGCAGGCTTTCCTGCTGCCTTTAGCCTCAAAGCCACCCTTTCCCAC
This sequence comes from Rissa tridactyla, assembly GCF_028500815.1. NCBI lineage: Eukaryota > Metazoa > Chordata > Aves > Charadriiformes > Laridae > Rissa > Rissa tridactyla. The sequence continues at coordinate 93,652 of NW_026529363.1, forward strand.
TTGGCGCCGCACCAGGCACAAAAATGGCCTATGGCTAGAGAGGGGTACAACGCCCAAAGAGCCATCAGGGAAAATTATGCCTTGTTCTAAAGCTCTTTGGGAACCGCTTGCGTAGCCCCACAGACCTGGGGGCTGCAGGCTTTCCTGCTGCCTTCAGCCTCGACACCACCCTTTCCCACTTTGCGCCGGGCCAGGCACAAAAAGGGCCATACGGCTGGAGATGGGTCCCCCGCCCAAAGAGCCATCAGGGAAAAATATGCCTTGTTCTAAAGCTCTTTGGGAACCGCTTGCGTAGCCCCACAGACCTGGGGGCTGCGGGCTTTCCTGCTGCCTTCAGCCTCGACACCACCCTTTCCCACTTGGCGCCGCGCCAGGCACAAAAATGGTCATACGGCTGGAGATGGGTCCCCCGCCCAAAGAGCCAGCAGGGAAAACTATGCCTTGTTCTAAAGCTCTTTGGGAACCGCTTGCGTAGCCCCACAGACCTGGGGTCTGCGGGCTTTCCTGCTGCCTTCAGCCTCGACACCACCCTTTCCCACTTGGCGCCGCGCCAGGTACAAAAATGGCCATACGGCTGGAGATGGGTCCCCTGCCCTAAGAGCCAGCAGGGAAAACTATGCCTTGTTCTAAAGCTCTTTGGGAACCGCTTGCGTAGCCGCACAGACCTGGGGTCTGCGGGCTTTCCTGCTGCCTTCATCCTCGACACCACCCTTTCCCACTTGGCGCCGCGCCAGGCACAAAAATGGCCATACGGCTGGAGATGGGTCCCCAGCCCAAAGAGCCAGCAGGGAAAACTATGCCTTGTTCTAAAGCTCTTTGGGAACCGCTTGCGTAGCCCCACAGACCTGGGGGCTGCAGGCTTTCCTGCTGCCTTCAGCCTCGACACCACCCTTTCCCACTTGGCGCCGCGCCAGGCACAAAAATGGCCTATGGCTGGAGATGGGTCCCATGCCCAAGGACCCAGCAGGGAAAACTATGCCTTGTTCTAAAGCTCTTTGGGAACCGCTTGCGTAGCCCCACAGACCTGGGGGCTGCAGGCTTTCCTGCTGCCTTCAGCCTCGACAGCACCCTTTCCCACTTGGCACCGCGCCAGGCACAAAAATGGCCTATGGCTGGAGATGGGTCCCATGCCCAAAGAGCCAGCAGAAAAAACTATGCCTTGTTCTAAAGCTCTTTGGGAACCGCTTGCGTAGCCCCACAGACCTGGGGGCTGCAGGCTTTCCTGCTGCCTTCAGCCTCAAAGCCACCCTTTCCCACTTGGCACTGCGCCAGTCACAAAAAAGGCCTATGGCTGGAGATGGGTCCCCCACCCAAAGAGCCAGCAGGGAAAACTATGCCTTGTTCTAAAGCTCTTTGGGAACCGCTTGCGTAGCCCCACAGACCTGGGGGCTGCGGGCTTTCCTGCTGCCTTCAGCCTCGACACCACCCTTTCCCACTTGGCGCCGCGCCAGGCACAAAAATGGCCTATGGCTGGACATGGGTCCCCCGCCCAAAGAGCCAGCAGGGAAAACTATGCCTTGTTCTAAAGCTCTTTGGGAACCGCTTGCGTAGCCCCACAGACCTGGGGGCTGCAGGCTTTGCTGCTGCCTTCAGCCTCAAAGCCACCCTTTCCCACTTGGCGCCGCATCAGACACAAAAATGGCCTATGGCTGGAGATGGGTCTCCCGCCCAAAGAGCCAGCAGGGAAAACTATGCCTTGTTCTAAAGCTCTTTGGGAACCGCTTGCGTAGCCCCACAGACCTGGGGGCTGCGGGCTTTCCTGCGGCCTCAGCCTCAAAGCCACTCTTTCCCATTTGGCGTCGTGCCAGGCACAAAAATGGCCATACGGCTGGAGATGGGTCCCCCGCCCAAAGAGCCAGCAGGGAAAATTATTCCTTGTAATAAAACTCCTTGGGAACCGCTTGCTTGGCCCCACAGACCTGGGGGCTACGGGCTTTCCTGCTGCCTTCAGCCTCGACACCACCCTTTCCCACTTGGCGCCGCGCCAGGCACAAAAATGGCCATACGGCTGGAGATGGGTCCCCCGCCCAAAGAGCCAGCAGGGAAAACTATGCCTTGTTCTAAAGCTCTTTGGGAACCGCTTGCGTAGCCGCACAGACCTGGGGGCTGCGGGCTTTCCTGCTGCCTTCAGCCTCAAAGCCACCCTTTCCCACTTGGAGTCGCGCCAGGCACAAAAACGGCCTATGGCTAGAGAGGGGTCCCACGCCCAAAGAGCCATCAGGGAAAACTATGCCTTGTTCTAAAGCTCTTTGGGAACCGCTTGCGTAGCCCCACAGACCTGGGGGCTGCGGGCTTTCCTGCTGCCTTCAGCCTCAAAGCCACCCTTTCCCACTTGGCGCCGCACCAGGCACAAAAATGGCCTATGGCTAGAGAGGGGTCCCCCGCACAAAGAGCCATCAGGGAAAACTATGCCTTGTTCTAAAGCTCTTTGGGAACCGCTTGCGTAGCCCCACAGACCTGGGGGCTGCGGGCTTTCCTGCTGCCTTCAGCCTCGACAGCACCCTTTCCCACTTAGCGCCGCGCCAGGCACAAAAATGGCCATACGGCTGGAGATGGGTCCCCCGCCCAAAGAGCCAGCAGGGAAAACTATGCCTTGTACGAAAGCTCTTTGGGAACCGCTTGCTTGGCCCCACAGACCTGGGGGCTGCAGGCTTTGCTGCAGCTTCAGCCTCGACACCACCCTTTCCCACTTGGAGTCGCGCCAGGCACAAAAACGGCCTATGGCTAGAGAGGGGTCCCACGCCCAAAGAGCCATCAGGGAAAACTATGCCTTGTGCTAAAGCTCTTTGGGAACCGCTTGCGTAGCCCCACAGACCTGGGGGCTGCAGGCTTTCCTGCTGCCTTCAGCCTCGACAGCACCCTTTCCCACTTGGCACTGCGCCAGGCACAAACATGGCCATACGGCTGGAGATGGGTCCCCCGCCCAAGGAGCCAGCAGGGAAAAATATGCCTTGTTCTAAAGCTCTTTGGGAACCGCTTGCGTAGCCCCACAGACCTGGGGGCTGCAGGCTTTCCTGCTGCCTTCAGCCTCGACAACACCCTTTCCCACTTGGAGTCGTGCCAGGCACAAAAACGGCCTATGGCTGGAGATGGGTCCCATGCCCAAAGAGCCAGCAGGGAAAACTATTGCCTTGTTCTAAAGCTCTTTGGGAACCGCTTGCGTAGCCCCACAGACCTGGGGGCTGCGGGCTTTCCTGCTGCCTTCAGCCTCCACACCACCCTTTCCCACTACGCACCGCGCCAGGCACAAAAAAGGCCTATGGCTGGAGATGGGTCCCATGCCCAAAGAGCCAGCAGGGAAAACTATGCCTTGTTCTAAAGCCCTTTGGGAACCGCTTGCGTAGCCCCACAGACCTGGGGGCTGTGGGCTTTCCTGCTGCCTTCAGCCTCGACACCACCCTTTCCCACTTTGCGCCGGGCCAGGCACAAAAAGGGCCATACGGCTGGAGATGGGTCCCCCGCCCAAAGAGCCATCAGGGAAAAATATGCCTTGTTCTAAAGCTCTTTGGGAACCGCTTGCGTAGCCCCACAGACCTGGGGGCTGCGGGCTTTCCTGCTCCCTTCAGCCTCGACGCCACCCTTTCCCACTTGGCGCCGCGCCAGGCACAAAAATGGTCATACGGCTGGAGATGGGTCCCCCGCCCAAAGAGCCATCAGGGAAAACTATGCCTTGTTCTAAAGCTCTTTGGGAACCGCTTGCGTAGCCCCACAGACCTGGGGGCTGCGGGCTTTCCTGCTGCCTTCAGCCTCGACACCACCCTTTCCCACTTGGCGCCGCGCCAGGTACAAAAATGGCCATACGGCTGCAGATGGGTCCCCTGCCCTAAGAGCCAGCAGGGAAAACTATGCCTTGTTCTAAAGCTCTTTGGGAACCGCTTGCGTAGCCGCACAGACCTGGGGTCTGCGGGCTTTCCTGCTGCCTTCAGCCTCGACACCACCCTTTCCCACTTGGCGCCGCGCCAGGCACAAAAATGGCCATACGGCTGGAGATGGGTCCCCAGCCCAAAGAGCCAGCAGGGAAAACTATGCCTTGTTCTAAAGCTCTTTGGGAACCGCTTGCGTAGCCCCACAGACCTGGGGGCTGCAGGCTTTCCTGCTGCCTTCAGCCTCGACACCACCCTTTCCCACTTGGCGACGCGCCAGGCACAAAAATGGCCTATGGCTGGAGATGGGTCCCATGCCCAAGGACCCAGCAGGGAAAACTATGCCTTGTTCTAAAGCTTTTTGGGAACCGCTTGCGTAGCCCCACAGACCTGGGGGCTGCAGGCTTTCCTGCTGCCTTCAGCCTCGACAGCACCCTTTCCCACTTGGCACCGCGCCAGGCACAAAAATGGCCTATGGCTGGAGATGGGTCCCATGCCCAAAGAGCCAGCAGAAAAAACTATGCCTTGTTCTAAAGCTCTTTGGGAACCGCTTGCGTAGCCCCACAGACCTGGGGGCTGCAGGCTTTCCTGCTGCCTTCAGCCTCAAAGCCACCCTTTCCCACTTGGCACCGCGCCAGTCACAAAAAAGGCCTATGGTTGGAGATGGGTCCCCCACCCAAAGAGCCAGCAGGGAAAACTATGCCTTGTTCTAAAGCTCTTTGGGAACCGCTTGCGTAGCCGCACAGACCTGGGGGCTGCGGGCTTTCCTGCTGCCTTCAGCCTCAAAGCCACCCTTTCCCACTTGGAGTCGCGCCAGGCACAAAAATGGCCTATGGCTGGAGATGGGTCCCATGCCCAAAGAGCCAGCAGAAAAAACTATGCCTTGTTCTAAAGCTCTTTGGGAACCGCTTGCGTAGCCCCACAGACCTGGGGGCTGCAGGCTTTCCTGCTGCCTTCAGCCTCAAAGCCACCCTTTCCCACTTGGCACCGCGCCAGTCACAAAAAAGGCCTATGGTTGGAGATGGGTCCCCCACCCAAAGAGCCAGCAGGGAAAACTATGCCTTGTTCTAAAGCTCTTTGGGAACCGCTTGCGTAGCCGCACAGACCTGGGGGCTGCGGGCTTTCCTGCTGCCTTCAGCCTCAAAGCCACCCTTTCCCACTTGGCGCCGCACCAGGCACAAAAATGGCCTATGGCTAGAGAGGGGTCCCCCGCACAAAGAGCCATCAGGGAAAACTATGCCTTGTTCTAAAGCTCTTTGGGAACCGCTTGCGTAGCCCCACAGACCTGGGGGCTGCGGGCTTTCCTGCTGCCTTCAGCCTCGACAGCACCCTTTCCCACTTAGCGCCGCGCCAGGCACAAAAATGGCCATACGGCTGGAGATGGGTCCCCCGCCCAAAGAGCCAGCAGGGAAAACTATGCCTTGTACGAAAGCTCTTTGGGAACCGCTTGCTTGGCCCCACAGACCTGGGGGCTGCAGGCTTTGCTGCAGCTTCAGCCTCGACACCACCCTTTCCCACTTGGAGTCGCGCCAGGCACAAAAACGGCCTATGGCTGGAGATGGGTCCCATGCCCAAAGAGCCAGCAGGGAAAACTATTGCCTTGTTCTAAAGCTCTTTGGGAACCGCTTGCGTAGCCCCACAGACCTGGGGGCTGCGGGCTTTCCTGCTGCCTTCAGCCTCCACACCACCCTTTCCCACTACGCACCGCGCCAGGCACAAAAAAGGCCTATGGCTGGAGATGGGTCCCATGCCCAAAGAGCCAGCAGGGAAAACTATGCCTTGTTCTAAAGCCCTTTGGGAACCGCTTGCGTAGCCCCACAGACCTGGGGGCTGTGGGCTTTCCTGCTGCCTTCAGCCTCGACACCACCCTTTCCCACTTTGCGCCGGGCCAGGCACAAAAAGGGCCATACGGCTGGAGATGGGTCCCCCGCCCAAAGAGCCATCAGGGAAAAATATGCCTTGTTCTAAAGCTCTTTGGGAACCGCTTGCGTAGCCCCACAGACCTGGGGGCTGTGGGCTTTCCTGCTCCCTTCAGCCTCGACACCACCCTTTCCCACTTGGCGCCGCGCCAGGCACAAAAATGGTCATACGGCTGGAGATGGGTCCCCCGCCCAAAGAGCCATCAGGGAAAACTATGCCTTGTTCTAAAGCTCTTTGGGAACCGCTTGCGTAGCCCCACAGACCTGGGGGCTGCGGGCTTTCCTGCTGCCTTCAGCCTCGACACCACCCTTTCCCACTTGGCGCCGCGCCAGGTACAAAAATGGCCATACGGCTGCAGATGGGTCCCCTGCCCTAAGAGCCAGCAGGGAAAACTATGCCTTGTTCTAAAGCTCTTTGGGAACCGCTTGCGTAGCCGTACAGACCTGGGGTCTGCGGGCTTTCCTGCTGCCTTCAGCCTCGACAGCACCCTTTCCCACTTGGCGCCGCGCCAGGCACAAAAATGGCCATACGGCTGGAGATGGGTCCCCAGCCCAAAGAGCCAGCAGGGAAAACTATGCCTTGTTCTAAAGCTCTTTGGGAACCGCTTGCGTAGCCCCACAGACCTGGGGGCTGCAGGCTTTCCTGCTGCCTTCAGCCTCGACACCACCCTTTCCCACTTGGCACCGCGCCAGGCACAAAAACGGCCTATGGCTAGAGAGGGGTCCCACGCCCAAAGAGCCATCAGGGAAAACTATGCCTTGTTCTAAAGCTCTTTGGGAACCGCTTGCGTAGCCCCACAGACCTGGGGGCTGCGGGCTTTCCTGCTGCCTTCAGCCTCGACACCACCCTTTCCCACTTGGCGCCGCACCAGGCACAAAAATGGCCATACGGCTGGAGATGGGTCCCCCGCCCAAAGAGCCAGCAGGGAAAACTATGCCTTGTTCTAAAGCTCTTTGGGAACCGCTTGCGTAGCCGCACAGACCTGGGGTCTGCGGGCTTTCCTGCTGCCTTCAGCCTCGACACCACCCTTTCCCACTTGGCGCCGCGCCAGGTACAAAAATGGCCATACGGCTGGAGATGGGTCCCCTACCCAAGGAGCCAGCAGGGAAAACTATGCCTTGTTCTAAAGCTCTTTGGGAACCGCTTGCGTAGCCCCACAGACCTGGGGGCTGCAGGCTTTCCTGCTGCCTTCATCCTCGACACCACCCTTTCCCACTTGGCACCGCGCCAGGCACAAAAATGGCCTATGGCTGGAGAATGGTCCCCTGCCCAAGGAGCCAGCAGGGAAAACTATGCCTTGTTCTAAAGCTCTTTGGGAACTGCTTGCGTAGCCCCACAGACCTGGGGGCTGCGGGCTTTCCTGCTGCCTTCAGCCTCAAAACCACCCTTTCCCACTTGGCGCCGCGCCAGGCACAAATATGGCCTATGGCTGGAGATGGGTCCCATGCCCAAAGAGCCAGCAGGGAAAACTATGCCTTGTTCTAAAGCTCTTTGGGAACCGCTTGCTTAGCCGCACAGACCTGGGGGCTGCGGGCTTTCCTGCTGCCTTCAGCCTCGACAGCACCCTTTCCCACTTTGCGCCGCGCCAGGTACAAAAATGGCCATACGGCTGGAGATGGGTCCCCCGCCCAAAGAGCCAGCAGGGAAAACTATGCCTTGTTCTAAAGCTCTTTGGGAACCGCTTGCGTAGCCCCACAGACCTGGGGGCTGCGGGCTTTCCTGCTGCCTTCATCCTCGACACCACCCTTTCCCACTTGGCACCGCGCCAGGCACAAAAATGGCCTGTGGCTGGAGATGGGTCCCCTGCCCAAGGAGCCAGCAGGGAAAACTATGCCTTTTTCTAAAGCTCTTTGGGAACCGCTTGCGTAGCCCCACAGACCTGGGGGCTGCAGGCTTTGCTGCAGCTTCAGCCTCGACACCACCCTTTCCCACTTGGAGTCGCGCCAGGCACAAAAACGGCCTATGGCTAGAGAGGGGTCCCACGCCCAAAGAGCCAGCAGGGAAAACTATGCCTTGTTCTAAAGCTCTTTGGTAACCGCTTGCGTAGCCCCACAGACGTGGGGGCTGCGGGCTTTCCTGCTGCCTTCAGCCTCGACCCCACCCTTTCCCACTTGGCGCCGCACCAGGCACAAAAATGGCCATATGGCTGGAGATGGGTCCCCCGCCCAAAGAGCCATCAGGGAAAACTATGCCTTGTTCTAAAGCTCTTTGGGAACCGCTTGCGTAGCCGCACAGACCTGGGGTCTGCGGGCTTTCCTGCTGCCTTCAGCCTCGACACCACCCTTTCCCACTTGGCGCCGCGCCAGGTACAAAAATGGCCATACGGCTGGAGATGGGTCCCCTACCCAAGGAGCCAGCAGGGAAAACTATGCCTTGTTCTAAAGCTCTTTGGGAACCGCTTGCGTAGCCCCACAGACCTGGGGGCTGCAGGCTTTCCTGCTGCCTTCAGCCTCGACACCACCCTTTCCCACTTGGCACCGCGCCAGGCACAAAAATGGCCTATGGCTGCAGAATGGTCCCCTGCCCAAGGAGCCAGCAGGGAAAACTATGCCTTGTTCTAAAGCTCTTTGGGAACTGCTTGCGTAGCCCCACAGACCTGGGGGCTGCGGGCTTTCCTGCTGCCTTCAGCCTCGACACCACCCTTTCCCACTTGGCGCCGCGCCAGGCACAAATATGGCCTATGGCTGGAGATGGGTCCCATGCCCAAAGAGCCAGCAGGGAAAACTATGCCTTGTTCTAAAGCTCTTTGGGAACCGCTTGCGTAGCCGCACAGACCTGGGGGCTGCGGGCTTTCCTGCTGCCTTCAGCCTCAAAACCACCCTTTCCCACTTGGCGCCGCGCCAGGTACAAAAATGGCCATACGGCTGGAGATGGGTCCCCCGCCCAAAGAGCCAGCAGGGAAAACTATGCCTTGTTCTAAAGCTCTTTGGGAACCGCTTGCGTAGCCCCACAGACCTGGGGGCTGCGGGCTTTCCTGCTGCCTTCATCCTCGACACCACCCTTTCCCACTTGGCACCGCGCCAGGCAGAAAAATGGCCTATGGCTGGAGATGGGTCCCCTGCCGAAGGAGCCAGCAGGGAAAACTATGCCTTTTTCTAAAGCTCTTTGGGAACCGCTTGCGTAGCCCCACAGACCTGGGGGCTGCAGGCTTTGCTGCAGCTTCAGCCTCGACACCACCCTTTCCCACTTGGAGTCGCGCCAGGCACAAAAACGGCCTATGGCTAGAGAGGGGTCCCACGCCCAAAGAGCCATCAGGGAAAACTATGCCTTGTTCTAATGCTCTTTGGGAACCGCTTGCGAAGCCCCACAGACCTGGGGGCTGCGGGCTTTCCTGCTGCCTTCAGCCTCGACACCACCCTTTCCCACTTGTCGCCTGGCCAGGCACAAAAGTGGCCATACGGCTGGAGATGGGTCCCCCACCCAAAGAGCCAGCTGGGAAAACTATGCCTTGTTCTAAAGCTCTTTGGGAACCGCTTGCGTAGCCCCACAGACGTGGGGGCTGCGGGCTTTCCTGCTGCCTTCAGCCTCAAAGCCACTCTTTCCCACTTGGCGTCGTGCCAGGCACAAAAATGGCCTATGGCTGGAGATGGGTCCCCCGCCCAAAGAGCCAGCAGGGAAAACTATGCCTTGTTCTAAAACTCCTTGGGAACCGCTTGCTTGGCCCCACAGACCTGGGGGCTGCAGGCTTTGCTGCAGCTTCAGCCTCGACACCACCCTTTCCCACTTGGAGTCGCGCCAGGCACAAAAACGGCCTATGGCTAGAGAGGGGTCCCACGCCCAAAGAGCCATCAGGGAAAACTATGCCTTGTTCTAAAGCTCTTTGGGAACCGCTTGCGTAGTCCCACAGACCTGGGGGCTGCAGGCTTTCCTGCTGCCTTTAGCCTCAAAGCCACCCTTTCCCACTTGGCGCCGGGCCAGGCACAAAAATGGCCTATGGCTAGAGAGGGGTACAACGCCCAAAGAGCCATCAGGGAAAATTATGCCTTGTTCTAAAGCTCTTTGGGAACCGCTTGCGTAGCCCCACAGACCTGGGGGCTGCGGGCTTTCCTGCTGCCTTCAGCCTCGACACCACCCTTTCCCACTTGGCGCCGCGCGAGGCACAAAAATGGCCATACGGCTGGAGATGGGTCCCCCGCCCAAAGAGCCAGCAGGGAAAACTATGCCTTGTACGAAAGCTCTTTGGGAACCGCTTGCGTAGCCCCACAGACCTGGGGGCTGCAGGCTTTGCTGCAGCTTCAGCCTCGACACCACCCTTTCCCACTTGGAGTCGCGCCAGGCACAAAAACGGCCTATGGCTAGAGAGGGGTCCCACGCCCAAAGAGCCATCAGGGAAAACTATGCCTTGTTCTAAAGCTCTTTGGGAACCGCTTGCGTAGCCCCACAGACCTGGGGGCTGCAGGCTTTCCTGCTGCCTTCAGCCTCGACAGCACCCTTTCCCACTTGGCACTGCGCCAGGCACAAAAAAGGCCTATGGCTGGAGATGGGTCCCATGCCCAAAGAGCCAGCAGGGAAAACTATGCCTTGTTCTAAAGCTCTTTGGGAACCGCTTGCGTAGCCCCACAGACCTGGGGGCTGCAGGCTTTCCTGCTGCCTTCAGCCTCGACACCACCCTTTCCCACTTTGCGCCGGGCCAGGCACAAAAAGGGCCATACGGCTGGAGATGGGTCCCCCGCCCAAAGAGCCATCAGGGAAAAATATGCCTTGTTCTAAAGCTCTTTGGGAACCGCTTGCGTAGCCCCACAGACCTGGGGGCTGCGGGCTTTCCTGCTGCCTTCAGCCTCGACACCACCCTTTCCCACTTGGCGCCGCGCCAGGCACAAAAATGGTCATACGGCTGGAGATGGGTCCCCCGCCCAAAGAGCCAGCAGGGAAAACTATGCCTTGTTCTAAAGCTCTTTGGGAACCGCTTGCGTAGCCCCACAGACCTGGGGTCTGCGGGCTTTCCTGCTGCCTTCAGCCTCGACACCACCCTTTCCCACTTGGCGCCGCGCCAGGTACAAAAATGGCCATACGGCTGGAGATGGGTCCCCTGCCCTAAGAGCCAGCAGGGAAAACTATGCCTTGTTCTAAAGCTCTTTGGGAACCGCTTGCGTAGCCGCACAGACCTGGGGTCTGCGGGCTTTCCTGCTGCCTTCAGCCTCAAAACCACCCTTTCCCACTTGGCGCCGCGCCAGGCACAAAAATGGCCATACGGCTGGAGATGGGTCCCCAGCCCAAAGAGCCAGCAGGGAAAACTATGCCTTGTTCTAAAGCTCTTTGGGAACCGCTTGCGTAGCCCCACAGACCTGGGGGCTGCAGGCTTTCCTGCTGCCTTCAGCCTCGACACCACCCTTTCCCACTTGGCGCCGCGCCAGGCACAAAAATGGCCTATGGCTGGAGATGGGTCCCATGCCCAAGGACCCAGCAGGGAAAACTATGCCTTGTTCTAAAGCTCTTTGGGAACCGCTTGCGTAGCCCCACAGACCTGGGGGCTGCAGGCTTTCCTGCTGCCTTCAGCCTCGACAGCACCCTTTCCCACTTGGCACCGCGCCAGGCACAAAAATGGCCTATGGCTGGAGATGGGTCCCATGCCCAAAGAGCCAGCAGAAAAAACTATGCCTTGTTCTAAAGCTCTTTGGGAACCGCTTGCGTAGCCCCACAGACCTGGGGGCTGCAGGCTTTCCTGCTGCCTTCAGCCTCAAAGCCACCCTTTCCCACTTGGCACTGCGCCAGTCACAAAAAAGGCCTATGGCTGGAGATGGGTCCCCCACCCAAAGAGCCAGCAGGGAAAACTATGCCTTGTTCTAAAGCTCTTTGGGAACCGCTTGCGTAGCCCCACAGACCTGGGGGCTGCGGGCTTTCCTGCTGCCTTCAGCCTCGACACCACCCTTTCCCACTTGGCGCCGCGCCAGGCACAAAAATGGCCTATGGCTGGACATGGGTCTCCCGCCCAAAGAGCCAGCAGGGAAAACTATGCCTTGTTCTAAAGCTCTTTGGGAACCGCTTGCATAGCCCCACAGACCTGGGGGCTGCAGGCTTTGCTGCTGCCTTCAGCCTCAAAGCCACCCTTTCCCACTTGGCGCCGCATCAGACACAAAAATGGCCTATGGCTGGAGATGGGTCTCCCGCCCAAAGAGCCAGCAGGGAAAACTATGCCTTGTTCTAAAGCTCTTTGGGAACCGCTTGCGTAGCCCCACAGACCTGGGGGCTGCGGGCTTTCCTGCTGCCTCAGCCTCAAAGCCACTCTTTCCCATTTGGCGTCGTGCCAGGCACAAAAATGGCCATACGGCTGGAGATGGGTCCCCCGCCCAAAGAGACAGCAGGGAAAATTATTCCTTGTAATAAAACTCCTTGGGAACCGCTTGCTTGGCCCCACAGACCTGGGGGCTGCGGGCTTTCCTGCTGCCTTCAGCCTCGACACCACCCTTTCCCACTTGGCGCCGCGCCAGGCACAAAAATGGCCATACGGCTGGAGATGGGTCCCCCGCCCAAAGAGCCAGCAGGGAAAACTATGCCTTGTTCTAAAGCTCTTTGGGAACCGCTTGCGTAGCCGCACAGACCTGGGGGCTGCGGGCTTTCCTGCTGCCTTCAGCCTCAAAGCCACCCTTTCCCACTTGGAGTCGCGCCAGGCACAAAAACGGCCTATGGCTAGAGAGGGGTCCCACGCCCAAAGAGCCATCAGGGAAAACTATGCCTTGTTCTAAAGCTCTTTGGGAACCGCTTGCGTAGCCCCACAGACCTGGGGGCTGCGGGCTTTCCTGCTGCCTTCAGCCTCAAAGCCACCCTTTCCCACTTGGCGCCGCACCAGGCACAAAAATGGCCTATGGCTAGAGAGGGGTCCCCCGCACAAAGAGCCATCAGGGAAAACTATGCCTTGTTCTAAAGCTCTTTGGGAACCGCTTGCGTAGCCCCACAGACCTGGGGGCTGCGGGCTTTCCTGCTGCCTTCAGCCTCGACAGCACCCTTTCCCACTTAGCGCCGCGCCAGGCACAAAAATGGCCATACGGCTGGAGATGGGTCCCCCGCCCAAAGAGCCAGCAGGGAAAACTATGCCTTGTACGAAAGCTCTTTGGGAACCGCTTGCTTGGCCCCACAGACCTGGGGGCTGCAGGCTTTGCTGCAGCTTCAGCCTCGACACCACCCTTTCCCACTTGGAGTCGCGCCAGGCACAAAAACGGCCTATGGCTAGAGAGGGGTCCCACGCCCAAAGAGCCATCAGGGAAAACTATGCCTTGTGCTAAAGCTCTTTGGGAACCGCTTGCGTAGCCCCACAGACCTGGGGGCTGCAGGCTTTCCTGCTGCCTTCAGCCTCGACAGCACCCTTTCCCACTTGGCACTGCGCCAGGCACAAACATGGCCATACGGCTGGAGATGGGTCCCCCGCCCAAGGAGCCAGCAGGGAAAACTATGCCTTGTTCTAAAGCTCTTTGGGAACCGCTTGCGTAGCCGCACAGACCTGGGGGCTGCAGGCTTTCCTGCTGCCTTCAGCCTCGACAACACCCTTTCCCACTTGGAGTCGCGCCAGGCACAAAAATGGCCTATGGCTGGAGATGGGTCCCATGCCCAAAGAGCCAGCAGGGAAAACTATTGCCTTGTTCTAAAGCTCTTTGGGAACCGCTTGCGTAGCCCCACAGACCTGGGGGCTGCAGGCTTTCCTGCTGCCTTCAGCCTCAAAGCCACCCTTTCCCACTTGGCACTGCGCCAGTCACAAAAAAGGCCTATGGCTGGAGATGGGTCCCCCACCCAAAGAGCCAGCAGGGAAAACTATGCCTTGTTCTAAAGCTCTTTGGGAACCGCTTGCGTAGCCCCACAGACCTGGGGGCTGCGGGCTTTCCTGCTGCCTTCAGCCTCGACACCACCCTTTCCCACTTGGCGCCGCGCCAGGCACAAAAATGGCCTATGGCTGGACATGGGTCTCCCGCCCAAAGAGCCAGCAGGGAAAACTATGCCTTGTTCTAAAGCTCTTTGGGAACCGCTTGCATAGCCCCACAGACCTGGGGGCTGCAGGCTTTGCTGCTGCCTTCAGCCTCAAAGCCACCCTTTCCCACTTGGCGCCGCATCAGACACAAAAATGGCCTATGGCTGGAGATGGGTCTCCCGCCCAAAGAGCCAGCAGGGAAAACTATGCCTTGTTCTAAAGCTCTTTGGGAACCGCTTGCGTAGCCCCACAGACCTGGGGGCTGCGGGCTTTCCTGCTGCCTCAGCCTCAAAGCCACTCTTTCCCATTTGGCGTCGTGCCAGGCACAAAAATGGCCATACGGCTGGAGATGGGTCCCCCGCCCAAAGAGACAGCAGGGAAAATTATTCCTTGTAATAAAACTCCTTGGGAACCGCTTGCTTGGCCCCACAGACCTGGGGGCTGCGGGCTTTCCTGCTGCCTTCAGCCTCGACACCACCCTTTCCCACTTGGCGCCGCGCCAGGCACAAAAATGGCCATACGGCTGGAGATGGGTCCCCCGCCCAAAGAGCCAGCAGGGAAAACTATGCCTTGTTCTAAAGCTCTTTGGGAACCGCTTGCGTAGCCGCACAGACCTGGGGGCTGCGGGCTTTCCTGCTGCCTTCAGCCTCAAAGCCACCCTTTCCCACTTGGAGTCGCGCCAGGCACAAAAACGGCCTATGGCTAGAGAGGGGTCCCACGCCCAAAGAGCCATCAGGGAAAACTATGCCTTGTTCTAAAGCTCTTTGGGAACCGCTTGCGTAGCCCCACAGACCTGGGGGCTGCGGGCTTTCCTGCTGCCTTCAGCCTCAAAGCCACCCTTTCCCACTTGGCGCCGCACCAGGCACAAAAATGGCCTATGGCTAGAGAGGGGTCCCCCGCACAAAGAGCCATCAGGGAAAACTATGCCTTGTTCTAAAGCTCTTTGGGAACCGCTTGCGTAGCCCCACAGACCTGGGGGCTGCGGGCTTTCCTGCTGCCTTCAGCCTCGACAGCACCCTTTCCCACTTAGCGCCGCGCCAGGCACAAAAATGGCCATACGGCTGGAGATGGGTCCCCCGCCCAAAGAGCCAGCAGGGAAAACTATGCCTTGTACGAAAGCTCTTTGGGAACCGCTTGCTTGGCCCCACAGACCTGGGGGCTGCAGGCTTTGCTGCAGCTTCAGCCTCGACACCACCCTTTCCCACTTGGAGTCGCGCCAGGCACAAAAACGGCCTATGGCTAGAGAGGGGTCCCACGCCCAAAGAGCCATCAGGGAAAACTATGCCTTGTGCTAAAGCTCTTTGGGAACCGCTTGCGTAGCCCCACAGACCTGGGGGCTGCAGGCTTTCCTGCTGCCTTCAGCCTCGACAGCACCCTTTCCCACTTGGCACTGCGCCAGGCACAAACATGGCCATACGGCTGGAGATGGGTCCCCCGCCCAAGGAGCCAGCAGGGAAAACTATGCCTTGTTCTAAAGCTCTTTGGGAACCGCTTGCGTAGCCGCACAGACCTGGGGGCTGCAGGCTTTCCTGCTGCCTTCAGCCTCGACAACACCCTTTCCCACTTGGAGTCGCGCCAGGCACAAAAATGGCCTATGGCTGGAGATGGGTCCCATGCCCAAAGAGCCAGCAGGGAAAACTATTGCCTTGTTCTAAAGCTCTTTGGGAACCGCTTGCGTAGCCCCACAGACCTGGGGGCTGCGGGCTTTCCTGCTGCCTTCAGCCTCCACACCACCCTTTCCCACTACGCACCGCGCCAGGCACAAAAAAGGCCTATGGCTGGAGATGGGTCCCATGCCCAAAGAGCCAGCAGGGAAAACTATGCCTTGTTCTAAAGCCCTTTGGGAACCGCTTGCGTAGCCCGACAGACCTGGGGGCTGTGGGCCTTCCTGCTGCCTTCAGCCTCGACACCACCCTTTCCCACTTTGCGCCGGGCCAGGCACAAAAAGGGCCATACGGCTGGAGATGGGTCCCCCGCCCAAAGAGCCATCAGGGAAAAATATGCCTTGTTCTAAAGCTCTTTGGGAACCGCTTGCGTAGCCCCACAGACCTGGGGGCTGCGGGCTTTCCTGCTCCCTTCAGCCTCGACACCACCCTTTCCCACTTGGCGCCGCGCCAGGCACAAAAATGGTCATACGGCTGGAGATGGGTCCCCCGCCCAAAGAGCCATCAGGGAAAACTATGCCTTGTTCTAAAGCTCTTTGGGAACCGCTTGCGTAGCCCCACAGACCTGGGGGCTGCGGGCTTTCCTGCTGCCTTCAGCCTCGACACCACCCTTTCCCACTTGGCGCCGCGCCAGGTACAAAAATGGCCATACGGCTGCAGATGGGTCCCCTGCCCTAAGAGCCAGCAGGGAAAACTATGCCTTGTTCTAAAGCTCTTTGGGAACCGCTTGCGTAGCCGCACAGACCTGGGGTCTGCGGGCTTTCCTGCTGCCTTCAGCCTCGACACCACCCTTTCCCACTTGGCGCCGCGCCAGGCACAAAAATGGCCATACGGCTGGAGATGGGTCCCCAGCCCAAAGAGCCAGCAGGGAAAACTATGCCTTGTTCTAAAGCTCTTTGGGAACCGCTTGCGTAGCCCCACAGACCTGGGGGCTGCAGGCTTTCCTGCTGCCTTCAGCCTCGACACCACCCTTTCCCACTTGGCGCCGCGCCAGGCACAAAAATGGCCTATGGCTGGAGATGGGTCCCATGCCCAAGGACCCAGCAGGGAAAACTATGCCTTGTTCTAAAGCTCTTTGGGAACCGCTTGCGTAGCCCCACAGACCTGGGGGCTGCAGGCTTTCCTGCTGCCTTCAGCCTCGACAGCACCCTTTCCCACTTGGCACCGCGCCAGGCACAAAAATGGCCTATGGCTGGAGATGGGTCCCATGCCCAAAGAGCCAGCAGAAAAAACTATGCCTTGTTCTAAAGCTCTTTGGGAACCGCTTGCGTAGCCCCACAGACCTGGGGGCTGCAGGCTTTCCTGCTGCCTTCAGCCTCAAAGCCACCCTTTCCCACTTGGCACTGCGCCAGTCACAAAAAAGGCCTATGGCTGGAGATGGGTCCCCCACCCAAAGAGCCAGCAGGGAAAACTATGCCTTGTTCTAAAGCTCTTTGGGAACCGCTTGCGTAGCCCCACAGACCTGGGGGCTGCGGGCTTTCCTGCTGCCTTCAGCCTCGACACCACCCTTTCCCACTTGGCGCCGCACCAGGCACAAAAATGGCCTATGGCTGGACATGGGTCTCCCGCCCAAAGAGCCAGCAGGGAAAACTATGCCTTGTTCTAAAGCTCTTTGGGAACCGCTTGCATAGCCCCACAGACCTGGGGGCTGCAGGCTTTGCTGCTGCCTTCAGCCTCAAAGCCACCCTTTCCCACTTGGCGCCGCATCAGACACAAAAATGGCCTATGGCTGGAGATGGGTCTCCCGCCCAAAGAGCCAGCAGGGAAAACTATGCCTTGTTCTAAAGCTCTTTGGGAACCGCTTGCGTAGCCCCACAGACCTGGGGGCTGCGGGCTTTCCTGCTGCCTCAGCCTCAAAGCCACTCTTTCCCATTTGGCGTCGTGCCAGGCACAAAAATGGCCATACGGCTGGAGATGGGTCCCCCGCCCAAAGAGCCAGCAGGGAAAATTATTCCTTGTAATAAAACTCCTTGGGAACCGCTTGCTTGGCCCCACAGACCTGGGGGCTGCGGGCTTTCCTGCTGCCTTCAGCCTCGACACCACCCTTTCCCACTTGGCGCCGCGCCAGGCACAAAAATGGCCATACGGCTGGAGATGGGTCCCCCGCCCAAAGAGCCAGCAGGGAAAACTATGCCTTGTTCTAAAGCTCTTTGGGAACCGCTTGCGTAGCCGCACAGACCTGGGGGCTGCGGGCTTTCCTGCTGCCTTCAGCCTCGACACCACCCTTTCCCACTTGGAGTCGCGCCAGGCACAAAAACGGCCTATGGCTAGAGAGGGGTCCCACGCCCAAAGAGCCATCAGGGAAAACTATGCCTTGTTCTAAAGCTCTTTGGGAACCGCTTGCGTAGCCCCACAGACCTGGGGGCTGCGGGCTTTCCTGCTGCCTTCAGCCTCAAAGCCACCCTTTCCCACTTGGCGCCGCACCAGGCACAAAAATGGCCTATGGCTAGAGAGGGGTCCCCCGCACAAAGAGCCATCAGGGAAAACTATGCCTTGTACGAAAGCTCTTTGGGAACCGCTTGCGTAGCCCCACAGACCTGGGGGCTGCAGGCTTTGCTGCAGCTTCAGCCTCGACACCACCCTTTCCCACTTGGAGTCGCGCCAGGCACAAAAACGGCCTATGGCTAGAGAGGGGTCCCACGCCCAAAGAGCCATCAGGGAAAACTATGCCTTGTTCTAAAGCTCTTTGGGAACCGCTTGCGTAGCCCCACAGACCTGGGGGCTGCGGGCTTTCCTGCTGCCTTCAGCCTCGACAGCACCCTTTCCCACTTGGCACTGCGCCAGGCACAAAAAAGGCCTATGGCTGGAGATGGGTCCCATGCCCAAAGAGCCAGCAGGGAAAACTATGCCTTGTTCTAAAGCCCTTTGGGAACCGCTTGCGTAGCCCCACAGACCTGGGGGCTGTGGGCTTTCCTGCTGCCTTCAGCCTCGACACCACCCTTTCCCACTTTGCGCCGGGCCAGGCACAAAAAGGGCCATACGGCTGGAGATGGGTCCCCCGCCCAAAGAGCCATCAGGGAAAAATATGCCTTGTTCTAAAGCTCTTTGGGAACCGCTTGCGTAGCCCCACAGACCTGGGGGCTGCGGGCTTTCCTGCTGCCTTCAGCCTCAAAACCACCCTTTCCCACTTGGCGCCGCGCCAGGCACAAAAATGGTCATACGGCTGGAGATGGGTCCCCCGCCCAAAGAGCCAGCAGGGAAAACTATGCCTTGTTCTAAAGCTCTTTGGGAACCGCTTGCGTAGCCCCACAGACCTGGGGGCTGCGGGCTTTCCTGCTGCCTTCAGCCTCGACACCACCCTTTCCCACTTGGCGCCGCGCCAGGTACAAAAATGGCCATACGGCTGGAGATGGGTCCCCTGCCCTAAGAGCCAGCAGGGAAAACTATGCCTTGTTCTAAAGCTCTTTGGGAACCGCTTGCGTAGCCGCACAGACCTGGGGTCTGCGGGCTTTCCTGCTGCCTTCAGCCTCGACACCACCCTTTCCCACTTGGCGCCGCGCCAGGCACAAAAATGGCCATACGGCTGGAGATGGGTCCCCAGCCCAAAGAGCCAGCAGGGAAAACTATGCCTTGTTCTAAAGCTCTTTGGGAACCGCTTGCGTAGCCCCACAGACCTGGGGGCTGCAGGCTTTCCTGCTGCCTTCAGCCTCGACACCACCCTTTCCCACTTGGCGCCGCGCCAGGCACAAAAATGGCCTATGGCTGGAGATGGGTCCCATGCCCAAGGACCCAGCAGGGAAAACTATGCCTTGTTCTAAAGCTCTTTGGGAACCGCTTGCGTAGCCCCACAGACCTGGGGGCTGCAGGCTTTCCTGCTGCCTTCAGCCTCGACAGCACCCTTTCCCACTTGGCACCGCGCCAGGCACAAAAATGGCCTATGGCTGGAGATGGGTCCCATGCCCAAAGAGCCAGCAGAAAAAACTATGCCTTGTTCTAAAGCTCTTTGGGAACCGCTTGCGTAGCCCCACAGACCTGGGGGCTGCAGGCTTTCCTGCTGCCTTCAGCCTCAAAGCCACCCTTTCCCACTTGGCACTGCGCCAGTCACAAAAAAGGCCTATGGCTGGAGATGGGTCCCCCACCCAAAGAGCCAGCAGGGAAAACTATGCCTTGTTCTAAAGCTCTTTGGGAACCGCTTGCGTAGCCCCACAGACCTGGGGGCTGCGGGCTTTCCTGCTGCCTTCAGCCTCGACACCACCCTTTCCCACTTGGCGCCGCGCCAGGCACAAAAATGGCCTATGGCTGGAGATGGGTCCCCCGCCCAAAGAGCCAGCAGGGAAAACTATGCCTTGTTCTAAAGCTCTTTGGGAACCGCTTGCATAGCCCCACAGACCTGGGGGCTGCAGGCTTTGCTGCTGCCTTCAGCCTCAAAGCCACCCTTTCCCACTTGGCGCCGCATCAGACACAAAAATGGCCTATGGCTGGAGATGGGTCTCCCGCCCAAAGAGCCAGCAGGGAAAACTATGCCTTGTTCTAAAGCTCTTTGGGAACCGCTTGCGTAGCCCCACAGACCTGGGGGCTGCGGGCTTTCCTGCTGCCTCCACCTCAAAGCCACTCTTTCCCATTTGGCGTCGTGCCAGGCACAAAAATGGCCATACGGCTGGAGATGGGTCCCCCGCCCAAAGAGCCAGCAGGGAAAATTATTCCTTGTAATAAAACTCCTTGGGAACCGCTTGCTTGGCCCCACAGACCTGGGGGCTGCGGGCTTTCCTGCTGCCTTCAGCCTCGACACCACCCTTTCCCACTTGGCGCCGCGCCAGGCACAAAAATGGCCATACGGCTGGAGATGGGTCCCCCGCCCAAAGAGCCAGCAGGGAAAACTATGCCTTGTTCTAAAGCTCTTTGGGAACCGCTTGCGTAGCCCCACAGACCTGGGGGCTGCAGGCTTTCCTGCTGCCTTCAGCCTCGACACCACCCTTTCCCACTTGGCGCCGCGCCAGGCACAAAAATGGCCTATGGCTCGAGATGGGTCCCATGCCCAAGGACCCAGCAGGGAAAACTATGCCTTGTTCTAAAGCTCTTTGGGAACCGCTTGCGTAGCCCCACAGACCTGGGGGCTGCAGGCTTTCCTGCTGCCTTCAGCCTCGACAGCACCCTTTCCCACTTGGCACCGCGCCAGGCACAAAAATGGCCTATGGCTGGAGATGGGTCCCATGCCCAAAGAGCCAGCAGAAAAAACTATGCCTTGTTCTAAAGCTCTTTGGGAACCGCTTGCGTAGCCCCACAGACCTGGGGGCTGCAGGCTTTCCTGCTGCCTTCAGCCTCAAAGCCACCCTTTCCCACTTGGCACTGCGCCAGTCACAAAAAAGGCCTATGGCTGGAGATGGGTCCCCCACCCAAAGAGCCAGCAGGGAAAACTATGCCTTGTTCTAAAGCTCTTTGGGAACCGCTTGCGTAGCCCCACAGACCTGGGGGCTGCGGGCTTTCCTGCTGCCTTCAGCCTCGACACCACCCTTTCCCACTTGGCGCCGCGCCAGGCACAAAAATGGCCTATGGCTGGACATGGGTCTCCCGCCCAAAGAGCCAGCAGGGAAAACTATGCCTTGTTCTAAAGCTCTTTGGGAACCGCTTGCATAGCCCCACAGACCTGGGGGCTGCAGGCTTTGCTGCTGCCTTCAGCCTCAAAGCCACCCTTTCCCACTTGGCGCCGCATCAGACACAAAAATGGCCTATGGCTGGAGATGGGTCTCCCGCCCAAAGAGCCAGCAGGGAAAACTATGCCTTGTTCTAAAGCTCTTTGGGAACCGCTTGCGTAGCCCCACAGACCTGGGGGCTGCGGGCTTTCCTGCTGCCTCAGCCTCAAAGCCACTCTTTCCCATTTGGCGTCGTGCCAGGCACAAAAATGGCCATACGGCTGGAGATGGGTCCCCCGCCCAAAGAGCCAGCAGGGAAAATTATTCCTTGTAATAAAACTCCTTGGGAACCGCTTGCTTGGCCCCACAGACCTGGGGGCTGCGGGCTTTCCTGCTGCCTTCAGCCTCGACACCACCCTTTCCCACTTGGCGCCGCGCCAGGCACAAAAATGGCCATACGGCTGGAGATGGGTCCCCCGCCCAAAGAGCCAGCAGGGAAAACTATGCCTTGTTCTAAAGCTCTTTGGGAACCGCTTGCGTAGCCGCACAGACCTGGGGGCTGCGGGCTTTCCTGCTGCCTTCAGCCTCGACACCACCCTTTCCCACTTGGAGTCGCGCCAGGCACAAAAACGGCCTATGGCTAGAGAGGGGTCCCACGCCCAAAGAGCCATCAGGGAAAACTATGCCTTGTTCTAAAGCTCTTTGGGAACCGCTTGCTTAGCCCCACAGACCTGGGGGCTGCGGGCTTTCCTGCTGCCTTCAGCCTCAAAGCCACCCTTTCCCACTTGGCGCCGCACCAGGCACAAAAATGGCCTATGGCTAGAGAGGGGTCCCCCGCACAAAGAGCCATCAGGGAAAACTATGCCTTGTTCTAAAGCTCTTTGGGAACCGCTTGCGTAGCCCCACAGACCTGGGGGCTGCGGGCTTTCCTGCTGCCTTCAGCCTCGACAGCACCCTTTCCCACTTGGCACTGCGCCAGGCACAAAAAAGGCCTATGGCTGGAGATGGGTCCCATGCCCAAAGAGCCAGCAGGGAAAACTATGCCTTGTTCTAAAGCCCTTTGGGAACCGCTTGTGTAGCCCCACAGACCTGGGGGCTGTGGGCTTTCCTGCTGCCTTCAGCCTCGACACCACCCTTTCCCACTTTGCGCCGGGCCAGGCACAAAAAGGGCCATACGGCTGGAGATGGGTCCCCCGCCCAAAGAGCCATCAGGGAAAAATATGCCTTGTTCTAAAGCTCTTTGGGAACCGCTTGCGTAGCCCCACAGACCTGGGGGCTGCGGGCTTTCCTGCTCCCTTCAGCCTCGACACCACCCTTTCCCACTTGGCGCCGCGCCAGGCACAAAAATGGTCATACGGCTGGAGATGGGTCCCCCGCCCAAAGAGCCATCAGGGAAAACTATGCCTTGTTCTAAAGCTCTTTGGGAACCGCTTGCGTAGCCCCACAGACCTGGGGGCTGCGGGCTTTCCTGCTGCCTTCAGCCTCGACACCACCCTTTCCCACTTGGCGCCGCGCCAGGTACAAAAATGGCCATACGGCTGGAGATGGGTCCCCTGCCCTAAGAGCCAGCAGGGAAAACTATGCCTTGTTCTAAAGCTCTTTGGGAACCGCTTGCGTAGCCGCACAGACCTGGGGTCTGCGGGCTTTCCTGCTGCCTTCAGCCTCGACACCACCCTTTCCCACTTGGCGCCGCGCCAGGCACAAAAATGGCCATACGGCTGGAGATGGGTCCCCAGCCCAAAGAGCCAGCAGGGAAAACTATGCCTTGTTCTAAAGCTCTTTGGGAACCGCTTGCGTAGCCCCACAGACCTGGGGGCTGCAGGCTTTCCTGCTGCCTTCAGCCTCAAAGCCACCCTTTCCCACTTGGCGCCGCGCCAGGCACAAAAATGGCCTATGGCTGGAGATGGGTCCCATGCCCAAGGACCCAGCAGGGAAAACTATGCCTTGTTCTAAAGCTCTTTGGGAACCGCTTGCGTAGCCCCACAGACCTGGGGGCTGCAGGCTTTCCTGCTGCCTTCAGCCTCGACACCACCCTTTCCCACTTGGCACCGCGCCAGGCACAAAAATGGCCTATGGCTGGACATGGGTCTCCCGCCCAAAGAGCCAGCAGGGAAAACTATGCCTTGTTCTAAAGCTCTTTGGGAACCGCTTGCGTAGCCCCACAGACCTGGGGGCTGCGGGCTTTCCTGCTGCCTCAGCCTCAAAGCCACTCTTTCCCATTTGGCGTCGTGCCAGGCACAAAAATGGCCATACGGCTGGAGATGGGTCCCCCGCCCAAAGAGCCAGCAGGGAAAATTATTCCTTGTAATAAAACTCCTTGGGAACCGCTTGCTTGGCCCCACAGACCTGGGGGCTGCGGGCTTTCCTGCTGCCTTCAGCCTCGACACCACCCTTTCCCACTTGGCGCCGCGCCAGGCACAAAAATGGCCATACGGCTGGAGATGGGTCCCCCGCCCAAAGAGCCAGCAGGGAAAACTATGCCTTGTTCTAAAGCTCTTTGGGAACCGCTTGCGTAGCCGCACAGACCTGGGGGCTGCGGGCTTTCCTGCTGCCTTCAGCCTCGACACCACCCTTTCCCACTTGGAGTCGCGCCAGGCACAAAAACGGCCTATGGCTAGAGAGGGGTCCCACGCCCAAAGAGCCATCAGGGAAAACTATGCCTTGTTCTAAAGCTCTTTGGGAACCGCTTGCTTAGCCCCACAGACCTGGGGGCTGCGGGCTTTCCTGCTGCCTTCAGCCTCAAAGCCACCCTTTCCCACTTGGCGCCGCACCAGGCACAAAAATGGCCTATGGCTAGAGAGGGGTCCCCCGCACAAAGAGCCATCAGGGAAAACTATGCCTTGTTCTAAAGCTCTTTGGGAACCGCTTGCGTAGCCCCACAGACCTGGGGGCTGCGGGCTTTCCTGCTGCCTTCAGCCTCGACAGCACCCTTTCCCACTTGGCACTGCGCCAGGCACAAAAAAGGCCTATGGCTGGAGATGGGTCCCATGCCCAAAGAGCCAGCAGGGAAAACTATGCCTTGTTCTAAAGCCCTTTGGGAACCGCTTGTGTAGCCCCACAGACCTGGGGGCTGTGGGCTTTCCTGCTGCCTTCAGCCTCGACACCACCCTTTCCCACTTTGCGCCGGGCCAGGCACAAAAAGGGCCATACGGCTGGAGATGGGTCCCCCGCCCAAAGAGCCATCAGGGAAAAATATGCCTTGTTCTAAAGCTCTTTGGGAACCGCTTGCGTAGCCCCACAGACCTGGGGGCTGCGGGCTTTCCTGCTCCCTTCAGCCTCGACACCACCCTTTCCCACTTGGCGCCGCGCCAGGCACAAAAATGGTCATACGGCTGGAGATGGGTCCCCCGCCCAAAGAGCCATCAGGGAAAACTATGCCTTGTTCTAAAGCTCTTTGGGAACCGCTTGCGTAGCCCCACAGACCTGGGGGCTGCGGGCTTTCCTGCTGCCTTCAGCCTCGACACCACCCTTTCCCACTTGGCGCCGCGCCAGGTACAAAAATGGCCATACGGCTGGAGATGGGTCCCCTGCCCTAAGAGCCAGCAGGGAAAACTATGCCTTGTTCTAAAGCTCTTTGGGAACCGCTTGCGTAGCCGCACAGACCTGGGGTCTGCGGGCTTTCCTGCTGCCTTCAGCCTCGACACCACCCTTTCCCACTTGGCGCCGCGCCAGGCACAAAAATGGCCATACGGCTGGAGATGGGTCCCCAGCCCAAAGAGCCAGCAGGGAAAACTATGCCTTGTTCTAAAGCTCTTTGGGAACCGCTTGCGTAGCCCCACAGACCTGGGGGCTGCAGGCTTTCCTGCTGCCTTCAGCCTCAAAGCCACCCTTTCCCACTTGGCGCCGCGCCAGGCACAAAAATGGCCTATGGCTGGAGATGGGTCCCATGCCCAAGGACCCAGCAGGGAAAACTATGCCTTGTTCTAAAGCTCTTTGGGAACCGCTTGCGTAGCCCCACAGACCTGGGGGCTGCAGGCTTTCCTGCTGCCTTCAGCCTCGACACCACCCTTTCCCACTTGGCACCGCGCCAGGCACAAAAATGGCCTATGGCTGGACATGGGTCTCCCGCCCAAAGAGCCAGCAGGGAAAACTATGCCTTGTTCTAAAGCTCTTTGGGAACCGCTTGCATAGCCCCACAGACCTGGGGGCTGCAGGCTTTGCTGCTGCCTTCAGCCTCAAAGCCACCCTTTCCCACTTGGCGCCGCATCAGACACAAAAATGGCCTATGGCTGGAGATGGGTCTCCCGCCCAAAGAGCCAGCAGGGAAAACTATGCCTTGTTCTAAAGCTCTTTGGGAACCGCTTGCGTAGCCCCACAGACCTGGGGGCTGCGGGCTTTCCTGCTGCCTCCACCTCAAAGCCACTCTTTCCCATTTGGCGTCGTGCCAGGCACAAAAATGGCCATACGGCTGGAGATGGGTCCCCCGCCCAAAGAGCCAGCAGGGAAAATTATTCCTTGTAATAAAACTCCTTGGGAACCGCTTGCTTGGCCCCACAGACCTGGGGGCTGCGGGCTTTCCTGCTCCCTTCAGCCTCGACACCACCCTTTCCCACTTGGCGCCGCGCCAGGCACAAAAATGGCCATACGGCTGGAGATGGGTCCCCCGCCCAAAGAGCCAGCAGGGAAAACTATGCCTTGTTCTAAAGCTCTTTGGGAACCGCTTGCATAGCCGCACAGACCTGGGGGCTGCGGGCTTTCCTGCTGCCTTCAGCCTCGACACCACCCTTTCCCACTTGGAGTCGCGCCAGGCACAAAAACGGCCTATGGCTAGAGAGGGGTCCCACGCCCAAAGAGCCATCAGGGAAAACTATGCCTTGTTCTAAAGCTCTTTGGGAACCGCTTGCGTAGCCCCACAGACCTGGGGGCTGCGGGCTTTCCTGCTGCCTTCAGCCTCAAAGCCACCCTTTCCCACTTGGCGCCGCACCAGGCACAAAAATGGCCTATGGCTAGAGAGGGGTCCCCCGCACAAAGAGCCATCAGGGAAAACTATGCCTTGTTCTAAAGCTCTTTGGGAACTGCTTGCGTAGCCCCACAGACCTGGGGGCTGCGGGCTTTCCTGCTGCCTTCAGCCTCGACACCACCCTTTCCCACTTGGCGCCGGGCCAGGCACAAAAATGGCCATACGGCTGGAGATGGGTCCCCCGCCCAAAGAGCCAGCAGGGAAAACTATGCCTTGTTCTAAAGCTCTTTGGGAACCGCTTGCGTAGCCGCACAGACCTGGGGGCTGCGGGCTTTTCTGCTGCCTTCAGCCTCGACACCACCCTTTCCCACTTGGCACCGCGCCAGGCACAAAAATGGCCTATGGCTGGAGATGGGTCCCCTGCCGAAGGAGCCAGCAGGGAAAACTATGCCATTTTCTAAAGCTCTTTGGGAACCGCTTGCGTAGCCCCACAGACCTGGGGGCTGCAGGCTTTGCTACAGCTTCAGCCTCGACACCACCCTTTCCCACTTGGAGTCGCGCCAGGCACAAAAACGGCCTATGGCTAGAGAGGGGTCCCACGCCCAAAGAGCCATCAGGGAAAACTATGCCTTGTTCTAAAGCTCTTTGGGAACCGCTTGCGTAGCCCCACAGACCTGGGGGCTGCGGGCTTTCCTGCTCCCTTCAGCCTCGACACCACCCTTTCCCACTTGGCGCCGCGCCAGGCACAAAAATGGCCATATGGCTGGAGATGGGTCCCCCGCCCAAAGAGCCAGCAGGGAAAACTATGCCTTGTTCTAAAGCTCTTTGGGAACCGCTTGCGTAGCCGCACAGACCTGGGGTCTGCGGGCTTTCCTGCTGCCTTCAGCCTCAAAACCACCCTTTCCCACTTGGCGCCGCGCCAGGTACAAAAATGGCCATACGGCTGGAGATGGGTCCCCTACCCAAGGAGCCAGCAGGGAAAACTATGCCTTGTTCTAAAGCTCTTTGGGAACCGCTTGCGTAGCCCCACAGACCTGGGGGCTGCAGGCTTTCCTGCTGCCTTCATCCTCGACACCACCCTTTCCCACTTGGCACCGCGCCAGGCACAAAAATGGCCTATGGCTGGAGAATGGTCCCCTGCCCAAGGAGCCAGCAGGGAAAACTATGCCTTGTTCTAAAACTCTTTGGGAACCGCTTGCTTAGCCCCACAGACCTGGGGGCTGCGGGCTTTCCTGCTGCCTTCAGCCTCGACACCACCCTTTCCCACTTGGCGCCGCGCCAGGCACAAAAATGGCCTATGGCTGGAGAGGAGTCCCCCGCACAAAGAGCCAGCAGGGAAAACTATGCCTTGTTCTAAAGCTCTTTGGGAACCGCTTGCTTAGCCGCACAGACCTGGGGGCTGCGGGCTTTCCTGCTGCCTTCAGCCTCGACACCACCCTTTCCCACTTGGCGCCGCACCAGGCACAAAAATGGCCATACGGCTGGAGATGGGTCCCCCGCCCAAAGAGCCAGCAGGGAAAACTATGCCTTGTTCTAAAGCTCTTTGGGAACCGCTTGCGTAGCCCCACAGACCTGGGGGCTGCGGGCTTTCCTGCTGCCTTCATCCTCGACACCACCCTTTCCCACTTGGCGCCGCGCCAGGCACAAAAATGGCCTATGGCTGGAGATGGGTCCCCTGCCGAAGGAGCCAGCAGGGAAAACTATGCCTTTTTCTAAAGCTCTTTGGGAACCGCTTGCGTAGCCCCACAGACCTGGGGGCTGCAGGCTTTGCTGCAGCTTCAGCCTCGACACCACCCTTTCCCACTTGGAGTCGCGCCAGGCACAAAAACGGCCTATGGCTAGAGAGGGGTCCCACGCCCAAAGAGCCATCAGGGAAAACTATGCCTTGTTCTAAAGCTCTTTGGGAACCGCTTGCGTAGCCCCACAGACCTGGGGGCTGCGGGCTTTCCTGCTGCCTTCAGCCTCGACAGCACCCTTTCCCACTTGGCGCGGCGCCAGGCACAAAAATGGCCATACGGCTGGAGATGGGTCCCCTGCCCTAAGAGCCAGCAGGGAATACTATGCCTTGTTCTAAAGCTCTTTGGGAACCGCTTGCGTAGCCCCACAGACCTGGGGGCTGCGGGCTTTCCTGCTGCCTTCAGCCTCGACACCACCCTTTCCCACTTGGCGCCGCGCCAGGCACAAAAATGGCCATACGGCTGGAGATGGGTCCCCAGCCCAAAGAGCCAGCAGGGAAAACTATGCCTTGTTCTAAAGCTCTTTGGGAACCGCTTGCGTAGCCCCACAGACCTGGGGGCTGCAGGCTTTCCTGCTGCCTTCAGCCTCGACACCACCCTTTCCCACTTGGCGCCGCGCCAGGCACAAAAATGGCCTATGGCTGGAGATGGGTCCCCTGCCCAAGGAGCCAGCAGGGAAAACTATGCCTTGTTCTAAAGCTCTTTGGGAACCGCTTGCGTAGCCCCACAGACCTGGGGGCTGCGGGCTTTCCTGCTGCCTTCAGCCTCGACAGCACCCTTTCCCACTTGGCGCCGCGCCAGGCTCAAAAATGGCCATACGGCTGGAGATGGGTCCCCCACCCAAAGAGCCAGCAGGGAAAACTATGCCTTGTTCGAAAGCTCTTTGGGAACCGCTTGCGTAGCCCCATAGACCTGGGGGCTGCAGGCTTTGCTGCTGCCTTCAGCCTCGACACCACCCTTTCCCACTTGGAGTCGCGCCAGGCACAAAAACGGCCTATGGCTAGAGAGGGGTCCCACGCCCAAAGAGCCATCAGGGAAAACTATGCCTTGTTCTAAAGCTCTTTGGGAACCGCTTGCGTAGCCCCACAGACCTGGGGGCTGCAGGCTTTCCTGCTGCCTTCAGCCTCAAAGCCACCCTTTCCCACTTGGCGCCGCACCAGGCACAAAAATGGCCTATGGCTAGAGAGGGGTCCCCCGCCCAAAGAGCCAGCAGGGAAAACTATGCCTTGTTCTAAAGCTCTTTGGGAACCGCTTGCGTAGCCCCACAGACCTGGGGGCTGCAGGCTTTCCTGCTGCCTTCAGCCTCGACAGCACCCTTTCCCACTTGGCACCGCGCCACGCAAAATAATGGCATATGGCTGGAGATGGGTCCCATGCCCTAAGAGCCAGCAGGGAAAACTATGCCTTGTTCTAAAGCTCTTTGGGAACCGCTTGCGTAGCCCCACAGACCTGGGGGCTGCAGGCTTTGCTGCTGCCTTCAGTCTCGACACCACCCTTTCCCACTTGGCACCGCGCCAGGCACAAAAATGGCCTATGGCTGGAGATGGGTCCCATGCCCAAAGAGCCAGCAGGGAAAACTATGCCTTGTTCTAAAGCTCTTTGGGAACAGCTTGCGTAGCCCCACAGACCTGGGGGCTGCAGGCTTTCCTGCTGCCTTCAGCCTCAAAGCCACCCTTTCCCACTTGGCACTGCGCCAGTCACAAAAAAGTCCTATGGCTGGAGATGGGTCCCCCACCCAAAGAGCCAGCAGGGAAAACTATGCCTTGTTCTAAAGCTCTTTGGGAACCGCTTGCGTAGCCGCACAGACCTGGGGGCTGCGGGCTTTCCTGCTGCCTTCAGCCTCGACACCACCCTTTCCCACTTGGCGCCGCGCTAGGCACAAAAATGGCCTATGGCTGGAGATGGGTCTCCCGCCCAAAGAGCCAGCAGGGAAAACTATGCCTTGTTCTAAAGCTCTTTGGGAACCGCTTGCGTAGCCCTACAGACCTGGGGGCTGCGGGCTTTCCTGCTGCCTCAGCCTCAAAGCCACTCTTTCCCACTTGGCGTTGTGCCAGGCACAAAAATGGCCATACGGCTGGAGATGGGTCCCCCGCCCAAAGAGCCAGCAGGGAAAATTATTCCTTGTAATAAAACTCCTTGGGAACCGCTTGCTTGGCCCCACAGACCTGGGGGCTGCGGGCTTTCCTGCTGCCTTCAGCCTCAAAACCACCCTTTCCCACTTGGCGCTGCGCCAGGCACAAAAATGGCCATACGGCTGGAGATGGGTCCCCCGCCCAAAGAGCCAGCAGGGAAAACTATGCCTTGTTCTAAAGCTCTTTGGGAACCGCTTGCGTAGCCCCACAGACCTGGGGGCTGCGGGCTTTCCTGCTGCCTTCAGCCTCGACACCACCCTTTCCCACTTGGCGCCGCGCCAGGTACAAAAACGGCCATACGGCTGGCGATGGGTCCCCCGCCCAAAGAGCCAGCAGGGAAAACTATGCCTTTTTCTAAAGCTCTTTGGGAACCGCTTGCGTAGCCCCACAGACCTGGGGGCTGCAGGCTTTGCTGCAGCTTCAGCCTCGACACCACCCTTTCCCACTTGGAGTCGCGCCAGGCACAAAAACGGCCTATGGCTAGAGAGGGCTCCCACGCCCAAAGAGCCAGCAGGGAAAACTATGCCTTGTTCTAAAGCTCTTTGGGAACCGCTTGCGTAGCCCCACAGACCTGGGGGCTGCGGGCTTTCCTGCTGCCTTCAGCCTCAAAGCCACCCTTTCCCACTTGGCACTGCGCCAGTCACAAAAAAGGCCTATGGCTGGAGATGGGTCCCCCACCCAAGGAGCCAGCAGGGAAAACTATGCCTTGTTCTAAAGCTCTTTGGGAACCGCTTGCTTGGCCCCACAGACCTGGGGGCTGCGGGCTTTTCTGCTGCCTTCAGCCTCGACACCACCCTTTCCCACTTGGCGCCGCGCTAGGCACAAAAATGGCCTATGGCTGGAGATGGGTCTCCCGCCCAAAGAGCCAGCAGGGAAAACTATGCCTTGTTCTAAAGCTCTTTGGGAACCGCTTGCGTAGCCCCACAGACCTGGGGGCTGCGGGCTTTCCTGCTGCCTCAGCCTCAAAGCCACTCTTTCCCACTTGGCGTCGTGCCAGGCACAAAAATGGCCATACGGCTGGAGATGGGTCCCCCGCCCAAAGAGCCAGCAGGGAAAATTATTCCTTGTAATAAAACTCCTTGGGAACCGCTTGCTTGGCCCCACAGACCTGGGGGCTGCGGGCTTTCCTGCTGCCTTCAGCCTCGACACCACCCTTTCCCACTTGGCGCCGCGCAAGGCACAAAAATGGCCATACGGCTGGAGATGGGTCCCCCGCCCAAAGAGCCAGCAGGGAAAACTATGCCTTGTTCTAAAGCTCTTTGGGAACCGCTTGCGTAGCCCCACAGACCTGGGGGCTGCGGGCTTTCCTGCTGCCTTCAGCCTCGACACCACCCTTTCCCACTTGGCGCCGCGCCAGGTACAAAAATGGCCATACGGCTGGCGATGGGTCCCCCGCCCAAAGAGCCAGCAGGGAAAACTATGCCTTGTTCTAAAGCTCTTTGGGAACTGCTTGCGTAGCCCCACAGACCTGGGGGCTGCAGGCTTTCCTGCTGCCTTCAGCCTCGACACCACCCTTTCCCACTTGGCACCGCGCCAGTCACAAAAATGGCCTATGGCTGGAGATGGGTCCCCTGCCCAAGGAGCCAGCAGGGAAAACTATGCCTTTTTCTAAAGCTCTTTGGGAACCGCTTGCGTAGCCCCACAGACCTGGGGGCTGCAGGCTTTGCTGCAGCTTCAGCCTCGACACCACCCTTTCCCACTTGGAGTCGCGCCAGGCACAAAAACGGCCTATGGCTAGAGAGGGGTCCCACGCCCAAAGAGCCATCAGGGAAAACTATGCCTTGTTCTAAAGCTCTTTGGGAACCGCTTGCGTAGCCCCACAGACCTGGGGGCTGCGGGCTTTCCTGCTGCCTTCAGCCTCGACACCACCCTTTCCCACTTGGCGCCTGGCCAGGCACAAAAATGGCCATATGGCTGGAGATGGGTCCCATGCCCAAAGAGCCAGCAGGGAAAACTATGCCTTGTTCTAAAGCTCTTTGGGAACCGCTTGCGTAGCCGCACAGACCTGGGGGCTGCGGGCTTTCCTGCTGCCTTCAGCCTCGACACCACCCTTTCCCACTTGGCGCCGCGCCAGGTACAAAAATGGCCATACGGCTGGAGATGGGTCCCCTACCCAAGGAGCCAGCAGGGAAAACTATGCCTTGTTCTAAAGCTCTTTGGGAACCGCTTGCGTAGCCCCACAGACCTGGGGGCTGCAGGCTTTCCTGCTGCCTTCATCCTCGACACCACCCTTTCCCACTTGGCACCGCGCCAGGCACAAAAATGGCCTATGGCTGGAGAATGGTCCCCTGCCCAAGGAGCCAGCAGGGAAAACTATGCCTTGTTCTAAAGCTTTTTGGGAACTGCTTGCGTAGTCCCACAGACCTGGGGGCTGCGGGCTTTCCTGCTGCCTTCAGCCTCGACACCACCCTTTCCCACTTGGCGCCGCGCCAGGCACAAAAATGGCCTATGGCTGGAGATGGGTCCCATGCCCAAAGAGCCAGCAGGGAAAACTATGCCTTGTTCTAAAGCTCTTTGGGAACCGCTTGCTTAGCCGCACAGACCTGGGGGCTGCGGGCTTTCCTGCTGCCTTCAGCCTCGACACCACCCTTTCCCACTTGGCGCCGCGCCAGGTACAAAAATGGCCATACGGCTGGAGATGGGTCCCCCGCACAAAGAGCCAGCAGGGAAAACTATGCCTTGTTCTAAAGCTCTTTGGGAACCGCTTGCGTAGCCCCACAGACCTGGGGGCTGCAGGCTTTCCTGCTGCCTTCATCCTCGACACCACCCTTTCCCACTTGGCACCGCGCCAGGCACAAAAATGGCCTATGGCTGGAGATGGGTCCCCTGCCCAAGGAGCCAGCAGGGAAAACTATGCCTTGTTCTAAAGCTCTTTGGGAACCGCTTGCGTAGCCCCACAGACCTGGGGGCTGCAGGCTTTGCTGCAGCTTCAGCCTCGACACCACCCTTTCCCACTTGGAGTCGCGCCAGGCACAAAAACGGCCTATGGCTAGAGAGGGGTCCCACGCCCAAAGAGCCATCAGGGAAAACTATGCCTTGTTCTAAAGCTCTTTGGGAACCGCTTGCGTAGCCCCACAGACCTGGGGGCTGCGGGCTTTCCTGCTGCCTTCAGCCTCGACACCACCCTTTCCCACTTGGCGCCTGGCCAGGCACAAAAATGGCCATATGGCTGGAGATGGGTCCCATGCCCAAAGAGCCAGCAGGGAAAACTATGCCTTGTTCTAAAGCTCTTTGGGAACCGCTTGCGTAGCCGCACAGACCTGGGGGCTGCAGGCTTTCCTGCTGCCTTCAGCCTCGACACCACCCTTTCCCACTTGGCGCCGCGCCAGGTACAAAAATGGCCATACGGCTGGAGATGGGTCCCCTACCCAAGGAGCCAGCAGGGAAAACTATGCCTTGTTCTAAAGCTCTTTGGGAACTGCTTGCGTAGCCCCACAGACCTGGGGGCTGCAGGCTTTCCTGCTGCCTTCATCCTCGACACCACCCTTTCCCACTTGGCACCGCGCCAGGCACAAAAATGGCCTATGGCTGGAGATGGGTCCCCTGCCCAAAGAGCCAGCAGGGAAAACTATGCCTTGTTCTAAAGCTTTTTGGGAACTGCTTGCGTAGTCCCACAGACCTGGGGGCTGCGGGCTTTCCTGCTGCCTTCAGCCTCGACACCACCCTTTCCCACTTGGCGCCGCGCCAGGCACAAAAATGGCCTATGGCTGGAGATGGGTCCCATGCCCAAAGAGCCAGCAGGGAAAACTATGCCTTGTTCTAAAGCTCTTTGGGAACCGCTTGCTTAGCCGCACAGACCTGGGGGCTGCGGGCTTTCCTGCTGCCTTCAGCCTCGACACCACCCTTTCCCACTTGGCGCCGCGCCAGGTACAAAAATGGCCATACGGCTGGAGATGGGTCCCCCGCCCAAAGAGCCAGCAGGGAAAACTATGCCTTGTTCTAAAGCTCTTTGGGAACCGCTTGCGTAGCCCCACAGACCTGGGGGCTGCAGGCTTTCCTGCTGCCTTCATCCTCGACACCACCCTTTCCCACTTGGCACCGCGCCAGGCACAAAAATGGCCTATGGCTGAAGATGGGTCCCCTGCCGAAGGAGCCAGCAGGGAAAACTATGCCTTTTTCTAAAGCTCTTTGGGAACCGCTTGCGTAGCCCCACAGACCTGGGGGCTGCAGGCTTTGCTGCAGCTTCAGCCTCGACACCACCCTTTCCCACTTGGCACCGTGCCAGGCACAAAAACGGCCTATGGCTAGAGAGGGGTCCCACGCCCAAAGAGCCATCAGGGAAAACTATGCCTTGTTCTAAAGCTCTTTGGGAACCGCTTGCGTAGCCCCACAGACCTGGGGGCTGCGGGCTTTCATGCTGCCTTCAGCCTCGACACCACCCTTTCCCACTTGCGCCTGGCCAGGCACAAAAATGGCCATATGGCTGGAGATGGGTCCCATGCCCAAAGAGCAAGCAGGGAAAACTATGCCTTGTTCTAAAGCTCTTTGGGAACCGCTTGCGTAGCCCCACAGACCTGGGGGCTGCGGGCTTTCCTGCTGCCTTCAGCCTCGACAACACCCTTTCCCACTTGGCACCGTGCCAGGTACAAAAATGGCCATACGGCTGGAGATGGGTCCCCTACCCAAGGAGCCAGCAGGGAAAACTATGCCTTGTTCTAAAGCTCTTTGGGAACCGCTTGCGTAGCCCCACAGACCTGGGGGCTGCAGGCTTTCCTGCTGCCTTCATCCTCGACACCACCCTTTCCCACTTGGCACCGCGCCAGGCACAAAAATGGCCATACGGCTGGAGAATGGTCCCCTGCCCAAAGAGCCAGCAGGGAAAACTATGCCTTGTTCTAAAGCTCTTTGGGAACTGCTTGCGTAGCCCCACAGACCTGGGGGCTGCGGGCTTTCCTGCTGCCTTCAGCCTCGACACCACCCTTTCCCACTTGGCGCCGCGCCAGGCACAAAAATGGCCTATGGCTGGAGATGGGTCCCATGCCCAAAGAGCCAGCAGGGAAAACTATGCCTTGTTCTAAAGCTCTTTGGGAACCGCTTGCTTAGCCGCACAGACCTGGGGGCTGCGGGCTTTCCTGCTGCCTTCAGCCTCGACACCACCCTTTCCCACTTGGCGCCGCGCCAGGTACAAAAATGGCCATACGGCTGGAGATGGGTCCCCCGCCCAAAGAGCCAGCAGGGAAAACTATGCCTTGTTCTAAAGCTCTTTGGGAACCGCTTGCGTAGCCCCACAGACCTGGGGGCTGCAGGCTTTCCTGCTGCCTTCATCCTCGACACCACCCTTTCCCACTTGGCACCGCGCCAGGCACAAAAATGGCCTATGGCTGGAGATGGGTCCCCTGCCGAAGGAGCCAGCAGGGAAAACTATGCCTTTTTCTAAAGCTCTTTGGGAACCGCTTGCGTAGCCCCACAGACCTGGGGGCTGCAGGCTTTGCTGCAGCTTCAGCCTCGACACCACCCTTTCCCACTTGGCACCGCGCCAGGCACAAAAACGGCCTATGGCTAGAGAGGGGTCCCACGCCCAAAGAGCCATCAGGGAAAACTATGCCTTGTTCTAAAGCTCTTTGGGAACCGCTTGCGTAGCCCCACAGACGTGGGGGCTGCAGGCTTTCCTGCTGCCTTCAGCCTCAAAGCCACCCTTTCCCACTTGGCGCCGCACCAGGCACAAAAATGGCCTATGGCTAGAGAGGGGTCCCCCGCACAAAGAGCCATCAGGGAAAACTATGCCTTGTTCTAAAGCTCTTTGGGAACCGCTTGCGTAGCCCCACAGACCTGGGGGCTGTGGGCTTTCCTGCTGCCTTCAGCCTCGACACCACCCTTTCCCACTTGGCACCGTGCCAGGCACAAAAATGGCCATACGGCTGGAGATGGGTCCCCCGCCCAAAGAGCCAGCAGGGAAAACTATGCCTTGTTCTAAAGCTCTTTGGGAACCGCTTGCGTAGCCCCACAGACCTGGGGGCTGCGGGCTTTCCTGCTGCCTTCAGCCTCGACACCACCCTTTCCCACTTGGAGTCGCGCCAGGCACAAAAACGGCCTATGGCTAGAGAGGGGTCCCATGTCCAAAGAGCCATCAGGGAAAACTATGCCTTGTTCTAAAGCTCTTTGGGAACCGCTTGCGTAGCCCCACAGACCTGGGGGCTGCGGGCTTTCCTGCTGCCTTCAGCCTCGACAGCACCCTTTCCCACTTGGCGCCTCGCCAGGCACAAAAATGGCCATACGGCTGGAGATGGGTCCCCCGCCCAAAGAACAAGCATGGAAAACTATGCCTTGTTCTAAAGCTCTTTGGGAACCGCTTGCGTAGCCCCACAGACCTGGGGTCTGCGGGCTTTCCTGCTGCCTTCAGCCTCGACACCACCCTTTCCCACTTGGCGCCGCGCCAGGTACAAAAATGGCCATACGGCTGGAGATGGGTCCCCTACCCAAGGAGCCAGCATGGAAAACTATGCCTTGTTCTAAAGCTCTTTGGGAACCGCTTGCGTAGGCCCACAGACCTGGGGGCTGCAGGCTTTGCTGCATCTTCAGCCTCGACACCACCCTTTCCCACTTGGAGTCGCGCCAGGCACAAAAACGGCCTCTGGCTAGAGAGGGGTCCCACGCCCAAATACCCATCAGGGAAAACTATGCCTTTTTCTAAAGCTCTTTGGGAACCGCTTGCGTAGCCCCACAGACCTCGGGGCTGCGGGCTTTCCTGCTGCCTTCAGCCTCGACAGCAAACTTTCCCACTTGGCGCCGGGCCAGGCACAAAAATGGCCATACGGCTGGAGATGGGTCCCCCGCCCAAAGAGCCAGCGGGGAAAACTATGCCTTGTTCGAAAGCTCTTTGGGAACCGCTTG
Source organism: Rissa tridactyla (assembly GCF_028500815.1). Taxonomy (NCBI): domain Eukaryota; kingdom Metazoa; phylum Chordata; class Aves; order Charadriiformes; family Laridae; genus Rissa; species Rissa tridactyla. The sequence continues at coordinate 130,165 of NW_026529363.1, forward strand.
CGTAGCCCCACAGACCTGGGGGCTGCAGGCTTTGCTGCAGCTTCAGCCTCGACACCACCCTTTCCCACTTGGAGTCGCGTCAGGCACAAAAACGGCCTATGGCTAGAGAGGGGTCCCCCGCCCAAAGAGCATCAGGGAAAACTATGCCTTGTTCTAAAGCTCTTTGGGAACTGCTTGCGTAGCCCCACAGACCTGGGGGCTGCAGGCTTTCCTGCTGCCTTCAGCCTCGACACCACCCTTTCCCACTTGGCACTGCGCCAGGCACAAAAAAGGCCTATGGCTGGAGATGGGTCCCCTGCCCAAAGAGCCAGCAGGGAAAACTATGCCTTGTTCTAAAGCTCTTTGGGAACCGCTTGCGTAGCCCCACAGACCTGGGGGCTGCGGGCTTTCCTGCTGCCTTCAGCCTCAAAGCCACCCTTTCCCACTTGGCGCCGCACCAGGCACAAAAATGGCCTATGGCTAGAGAGGGGTCCCCCGCACAAAGAGCCATCAGGGAAAACTATGCCTTGTTCTAAAGCTCTTTGGGAACCGCTTGCGTAGCCCCACAGACCTGGGGGCTGTGGGCTTTCCTGCTGCCTTCAGCCTCGACAGCACCCTTTCCCACTTGGCGCCGGGCCAGGCACAAAAATGGCCATACGGCTGGAGATGGGTCCCCCGCCCAAAGAGCCAGCAGGGAAAACTATGCCTTGTTCTAAAGCTCTTTGGGAACCGCTTGCGTAGCCGCACAGACCTGGGGGCTGCAGGCTTTCCTGCTGCCTTCAGCCTCAAAGCCACCCTTTCCCACTTGGCACCGCGCCAGGCACAAAAATGGCCTATGGCTTGAGATGGGTCCCCTGCCGAAGGAGCCAGCAGGGAAAACTATGCCTTTTTCTAAAGCTCTTTGGGAACCGCTTGCGTACCCCCACAGACCTGGGGGCTGCAGGATTTGCTGCAGCTTCAGCCTCGACACCACCCTTTCCCACTTGGAGTCGCGCCAGGCACAAAAACGGCCTATGGCTAGAGAGGGGTCCAACGCCCAAAGAACCAGCAGGGAAAACTATGCCTTGTTCTAAAGCTCTTTGGGAACCGCTTGCGTAGCCCCAGTGACCTGGGGGCTGCGGGCTTTCCTGCTGCCTTCAGCCTCGACAGCACCCTTTCCCACTTGGCGCCGCGCCAGGCTCAAAAATGGCCAATGGCTGGAGATGGGTCTCCCGCCCAAGGAGCCAGCAGGGAAAACTATGCCTTGTTCTAAAACTCCTTGGGAACCGCTTGCTTGGCCCCACAGACCTGGGGGCTGCAGGCTTTGCTGCAGCTTCAGCCTCGACACCACCCTTTCCCACTTGGCGCCGCACCAGGCACAAAAATGGCCTATGGCTAGAGAGCGGTCCCCCGCACAAAGAGCCATCAGGGAAAATTATGCCTTTTTCTAAAGCTCTTTGGGAACCGCTTGCTTGGCCCCACAGACCTGGGGGCTGCGGGCTTTCCTGCTGCCTTCAGCCTCGACAGCACCCTTTCCCACTTGGCGCCGCGCCAGGCACAAAAATGGCCATACGGCTGGAGATGGGTCCCCCGCCCAAAGAGCCAGCAGGGAAAACTATGCCTTGTTCTAAAGCTCTTTGGGAACCGCTTGCGTAGCCGCACAGACCTGGGGTCTGCGGGCTTTCCTGCTGCCTTCAGCCTCGACACCACCCTTTCCCACTTGGCGCCGCGCCAGGCACAAAAATGGCCATACGGCTGGAGATGAGTCCCCCGCCCAAAGAGCCAGCAGGGAAAACTATGCCTTGTTCTAAAGCTCTTTGGGAACCGCTTGCGTAGCCCCACAGACCTGGGGGCTGCGGGCTTTCCTGCTGCCTCAGACTCAAAGCCACTCTTTCCCACTTGGCGTCGTGCCAGGCACAAAAATGGCCGTACGGCTGGAGATGGGTCCCCCGCCCAAAGAGCCAGCAGGGAAAATTATTCCTTGTTCTAAAACTCCTTGGGAACCGCTTGCTTGGCCCCACAGACCTGGGGGCTGCAGGCTTTGCTACAGCTTCAGCCTCGACACCACCCTTTCCCACTTGGAGTCGCGCCAGGCACAAAAACGGCCTATGGCTAGAGAGGGGTCCCACGCCCAAAGAGCCAGCAGGGAAAACTATGCCTTGTTCTAAAGCTCTTTGGGAACCGCTTGCGTAGCCCCACAGACCTGGGGGCTGCGGGCTTTCCTGCTGCCTTCAGCCTCGACAGCACCCTTTCCCACTTGGCGCCTGGCCAGGCACAAAAATGGCCATATGGCTGGAGATGGGTCCCCCGCCCAAAGAGCCAGCAGGGAAAACTATGCCTTGTTCTAAAGCTCTTTGGGAACCGCTTGCGTAGCCGCACAGACCTGGGGTCTGCGGGCTTTCCTGCTGCCTTCAGCCTCAAAGCCACCCTTTCCCACTTGGTGCCGCGCCAGGTACAAAAATGGCCATACGGCTGGAGATGGGTCCCCTACCCAAGGAGCCAGCAGGGAAAACTATGCCTTGTTCTAAAGGTCTTTGGGAACCGCTTGCGTAGCCCCACAGACCTGGGGGCTGCAGGCTTTCCTGCTGCCTTCAGCCTCGACACCACCCTTTCACACTTGGCACCGCGCCAGGCACAAAAATGGCCTATGGCTGCAGAATGGTCCCCTGCCCAAGGAGCCAGCAGGGAAAACTATGCCTTGTTCTAAAGCTCTTTGGGAACTGCTTGCGTAGCCCCACAGACCTGGGGGCTGCGGGCTTTCCTGCTGCCTTCAGCCTCGACACCACCCTTTCCCACTTGGCACCGCGCCAGGCACAAAAATGGCCTATGGCTGGAGATGGGTCCCATGCCCAAAGAGCCAGCAGGGAAAACTATGCCTTGTTCTAAAGCTCTTTGGGAACCGCTTGCTTAGCCGCACAGACCTGGGGGCTGCGGGCTTTCCTGCTGCCTTCAGCCTCGACACCACCCTTTCCCACTTGGCGCCCCGCCAGGTACAAAAATGGCCATACGGCTGGAGATGGGTCCCCCGCCCAAAGAGCCAGCAGGGAAAACTATGCCTTGTTCTAAAGCTCTTTGGGAACCGCTTGCGTAGCCCCACAGACCTGGGGGCTGCAGCCTTTCCTGCTGCCTTCATCCTCGACACCACCCTTTCCCACTTGGCACCGCGCCAGGCACAAAAATGGCCTATGGCTGGAGATGGGTCCCCTGCTGAAGGAGCCAGCAGGGAAAACTATGCCTTTTTCTAAAGCTCTTTGGGAACCGCTTGCGTAGCCCCACAGACCTGGGGGCTGCGGGCTTTGCTGCAGCTTCAGCCTCGACACCACCCTTTCCCACTTGGCACCGCGCCAGGCACAAAAACGGCCTATGGCTAGAGAGGGGTCCCACGCCCAAAGAGCAATCAGGGAAAACTATGCCTTGTTCTAAAGATCTTTGGGAACCGCTTGAGTAGCCCCACAGACCTGGGGGCTGCGGGTTTTCCTGCTGCCTTCAGCCTCGACAGCACCCTTTCCCACTTGGCGCGGCGCCAGGCACAAAAATGGCCATACGGCTGGAGATGGGTCCCCCGCCCAAAGAACAAGCAGGGAAAACTATGCCTTGTTCTAAAACTCTTTGGGAACCGCTGCCGTAGCCCCACAGACCTGGGGGCTGCGGGCTTTCCTGCTGCCTTCAGCCTCGACACCACCCTTTCCCACTTGGCGCCGCGCCAGGTACAAAAATGGCCATACGGCTGGAGATGGGTCCCCTACCCAAGGAGCCAGCAGGGAAAACTATGCCTTGTTCTAAAGCTCTTTGGGAACCGCTTGCGTAGCCCCACAGACCTGGGGGCTGCGGGCTTTCCTGCTGCCTTCAGCCTCAAAACCACCATTTCCCACTACGCACCGCGCCAGGCACAAAAATGGCCTATGGCTGGAGATGGGTCCCCTGCCCAAGGAGCCAGCAGGGAAAACTATGCCTTGTTCTAAAGCTCTTTGGGAACTGCTTGCGTAGCCCCACAGACCTGGGGGCTGCGGGCTTTCCTGCTGCCTTCAGCCTCGACACCACCCTTTCCCACTTGGCGTCGTGCCAGGCACAAAAATGGCCTATGGCTGGAGATGGGTCCCCCGCCCAAAGAGCCAGCAGGGAAAACTATGCCTTGTTCTAAAGCTCTTTGGGAACCGCTTGCGTAGCCCCACAGACCTGGGGGCTGCGGGCTTTCCTGCTGCCTTCAGCCTCGACAGCACCCTTTCCCACTTGGCGCCGCGCCAGGCTCAAAAATGGCCATACGTCTGGAGATGGGTCCCCCACCCAAAGAGCCAGCAGGGAAAACTATGCCTTGTTCTAAAGCTCTTTGGGAACCGCTTGCGTAGTCCCACAGACCTGCGGGCTTCAGGCTTTGCTGCAGCTTCAGCCTCGACACCACCCTTTCCCACTTGGAGTCGTGCCAGGCACAAAAACGGCCTATGGCTAGAGAGGGGTCCCACGCCCAAAGAGCCATCAGGGAAAATTATGCCTTGTTCTAAAGCTCTTTGGGAACCGCTTGCGTAGCCCCACAGACGTGGGGGCTGCAGGCTTTCCTGCTGCCTTCAGCCTCAAAGCCACCCTTTCCCACTTGGCGCCGCACCAGGCACAAAAATGGCCTATGGCTAGAGAGGGGTCCCCCGCACAAAGAGCCATCAGGGAAAACTATGCCTTGTTCTAAAGCTCTTTGGGAACCGCTTGCGTAGCCCCACAGACCTGGGGGCTGTGGGCTTTCCTGCTGCCTTCAGCCTCGACACCACCCTTTCCCACTTGGCACCGCGCCAGGCACAAAAATGGCCATACGGCTGGAGATGGGTCCCCCGCCCAAAGAGCCAGCAGGGAAAACTATGCCTTGTTCTAAAGCTCTTTGGGAACCGCTTGCGTAGCCCCACAGACGTGGGGGCTGCGGGCTTTCCTGCTGCCTTCAGCCTCGACACCACCCTTTCCCACTTGGAGTCGCGCCAGGCACAAAAACGGCCTATGGCTAGAGAGGGGTCCCATGTCCAAAGAGCCATCAGGGAAAACTATGCCTTGTTCTAAAGCTCTTTGGGAACCGCTTGCGTAGCCCCACAGACCTGGGGGCTGCGGGCTTTCCTGCTGCCTTCAGCCTCGACAGCACCCTTTCCCACTTGGCGCCTCGCCAGGCACAAAAATGGCCATACGGCTGGAGATGGGTCCCCCGCCCAAAGAACAAGCATGGAAAACTATGCCTTGTTCTAAAGCTCTTTGGGAACCGCTGCCGTAGCCCCACAGACCTGGGGTCTGCGGGCTTTCCTGCTGCCTTCAGCCTCGACACCACCCTTTCCCACTTGGCGCCGCGCCAGGTACAAAAATGGCCATACGGCTGGAGATGGGTCCCCTACCCAAGGAGCCAGCAGGGAAAACTATGCCTTGTTCTAAAGCTCTTTGGGAACCGCTTGCGTAGCCCCACAGACCTGGGGGCTGCAGGCTTTGCTGCATCTTCAGCCTCGACACCACCCTTTCCCACTTGGAGTCGCGCCAGGCACAAAAACGGCCTATGGCTAGAGAGGGGTCCCACGCCCAAATACCCATCAGGGAAAACTATGCCTTGTTCTAAAGCTCTTTGGGAACCGCTTGCGTAGCCCCACAGACCTCGGGGCTGCGGGCTTTCCTGCTGCCTTCAGCCTCGACAGCACCCTTTCCCACTTGGCGCCGGGCCAGGCACAAAAATGGCCATACGGCTGGAGATGGGTCCCCCGCCCAAAGAGCCATCAGGGAAAACTATGCCTTGTTCGAAAGCTCTTTGGGAACCGCTTGCGTAGCCCCACAGACCTGGGGGCTGCAGGCTTTGCTGCAGCTTCAGCCTCGACACCACCCTTTCCCACTTGGAGTCGCGTCAGGCACAAAAACGGCCTATGGCTAGAGAGGGGTCCCCCGCCCAAAGAGCATCAGGGAAAACTATGCCTTGTTCTAAAGCTCTTTGGGAACTGCTTGTGTAGCCCCACAGACCTGGGTGCTGCAGGCTTTCCTGCTGCCTTCAGCCTCGACACCACCTTTTCCCACTTGGCACTGCGCCAGGCACAAAAAAGGCCTATGGCTGGAGATGGGTCCCCTGCCCAAAGAGCCAGCAGGGAAAACTATGCCTTGTTCTAAAGCTCTTTGGGAACCGCTTGCGTAGCCCCACAGACCTGGGGGCTGCGGGCTTTCCTGCTGCCTTCAGCCTCAAAGCCACCCTTTCCCACTTGGCGCCGCACCAGGCACAAAAATGGCCTATGGCTAGAGAGGAGTCCCCCGCACAAAGAGCCAGCAGGGAAAACTATGCCTTGTTCTAAAGCTCTTTGGGAACCGCTTGCGTAGCCCCACAGACCTGTGGGCTGCGGGCTTTCCTGCTGCCTTCAGCCTCGACAGCACCCTTTCCCACTTGGCGCCGGGCCAGGCACAAAAATGGCCATACGGCTGGAGATGGGTCCCCCGCCCAAAGAGCCAGCAGGGAAAACTATGCCTTGTTCTAAAGCTCTTTGGGAACCGCTTGCGTAGCCGCACAGACCTGGGGGCTGCAGGCTTTCCTGCTGCCTTCAGCCTCGACACCACCCTTTCCCACTTGGCACCGCGCCAGGCACAAAAATGGCCTATGGCTTGAGATGGGTCCCCTGCCGAAGGAGCCAGCAGGGAAAACTATGCCTTTTTCTAAAGCTCTTTGGGAACCGCTTGCGTACCCCCACAGACCTGGGGGCTGCAGGATTTGCTGCAGCTTCAGCCTCGACACCACCCTTTCCCACTTGGAGTCGCGCCAGGCACAAAAACGGCCTATGGCTAGAGAGGGGTCCAACGCCCAAAGAACCAGCAGGGAAAACTATGCCTTGTTCTAAAGCTCTTTGGGAACCGCTTGCGTAGCCCCAGTGACCTGGGGGCTGCGGGCTTTCCTGCTGCCTTCAGCCTCGACAGCACCCTTTCCCACTTGGCGCCGCGCCAGGCTCAAAAATGGCCAATGGCTGGAGATGGGTCTCCCGCCCAAGGAGCCAGCAGGGAAAACTATGCCTTGTTCTAAAACTCCTTGGGAACCGCTTGCTTGGCCCCACAGACCTGGGGGCTGCAGGCTTTGCTGCAGCTTCAGCCTCGACACCACCCTTTCCCACTTGGCGCCGCACCAGGCACAAAAATGGCCTATGGCTAGAGAGCGGTCCCCCGCACAAAGAGCCAGCAGGGAAAACTATGCCTTGTTCTAAAGCTCTTTGGGAACCGCTTGCGTAGCCCCACAGACCTGGGGGCTGCGGGCTTTCCTGCTGCCTCAGACTCAAAGCCACTCTTTCCCACTTGGCGTCGTGCCAGGCACAAAAATGGCCATACGGCTGGAGATGGGTCCCCAGCCCAAAGAGCCAGCAGGGAAAATTATTCCTTGTTCTAAAACTCCTTGGGAACCGCTTGCTTGGCCCCACAGACCTGGGGGCTGCAGGCTTTGCTACAGCTTCAGCCTCGACACCACCCTTTCCCACTTGGAGTCGCGCCAGGCACAAAAACGGCCTATGGCTAGAGAGGGGTCCCACGCCCAAAGAGCCAGCAGGGAAAACTATGCCTTGTTCTAAAGCTCTTTGGGAACCGCTTGCGTAGCCCCACAGACCTGGGGGCTGCGGGCTTTCCTGCTGCCTTCAGCCTCGACACCACCCTTTCCCACTTGGCGCCTGGCCAGGCACAAAAATGGCCATATGGCTGGAGATGGGTCCCCCGCCCAGAGAGCCAGCAGGGAAAACTATGCCTTGTTCTAAAGATCTTTGGGAACCGCTTGCGTAGCCGCACAGACCTGGGGTCTGCGGGCTTTCCTGCTGCCTTCAGCCTCGACACCACATTTTCCCACTTGGTGCCGCGCCAGGTACAAAAATGGCCATACGGCTGGAGATGGGTCCCCTACCCAAGGAGCCAGCAGGGAAAACTATGCCTTGTTCTAAAGCTCTTTGGGAACCGCTTGCGTAGCCCCACAGACCTGGGGGCTGCAGGCTTTCCTGCTGCCTTCAGCCTCGACACCACCCTTTCACACTTGGCACCGCGCCAGGCACAAAAATGGCCTATGGCTGCAGAATGGTCCCCTGCCCAAGGAGCCAGCAGGGAAAACTATGCCTTGTTCTAAAGCTCTTTGGGAACTGCTTGCGTAGCCCCACAGACCTGGGGGCTGCGGGCTTTCCTGCTGCCTTCAGCCTCGACACCACCCTTTCCCACTTGGCACCGCGCCAGGCACAAAAATGGCCTATGGCTGGAGATGGGTCCCATGCCCAAAGAGCCAGCAGGGAAAACTATGCCTTGTTCTAAAGCTCTTTGGGAACCGCTTGCTTAGCCCCACAGACCTGGGGGCTGCGGGCTTTCCTGCTGCCTTCAGCCTCGACAGCACCCTTTCCCACTTGGCGCCCCGCCAGGTACAAAAATGGCCATACGGCTGGAGATGGGTCCCCCGCCCAAAGAGCCAGCAGGGAAAACTATGCCTTGTTCTAAAGCTCTTTGGGAACCGCTTGCGTAGCCCCACAGACCTGGGGGCTGCAGCCTTTCCTGCTGCCTTCATCCTCGACACCACCCTTTCCCACTTGGCACCGCGCCAGGCACAAAAATGGCCTATGGCTGGAGATGGGTCCCCTGCCGAAGGAGCCAGCAGGGAAAACTATGCCTTTTTCTAAAGCTCTTTGGGAACCGCTTGCGTAGCCCCACAGACCTGGGGGCTGCAGGCTTTGCTGCAGCTTCAGCCTCGACACCACCCTTTCCCACTTGGAGTCGCGCCAGGCACAAAAACGGCCTATGGCTAGAGAGGGGTCCCACGCCCAAAGAGCCATCAGGGAAAACTATGCCTTGTTCTAAAGCTCTTTGGGAACCGCTTGCGTAGCCCCACAGACCTGGGGGCTGCGGGCTTTCCTGCTGCCTTCAGCCTCGACAGCACCCTTTCCCACTTGGCGCCGCGCCAGGCACAAAAATGGCCATACGGCTGGAGATGGGTCCCCCGCCCAAAGAGCCAGCAGAGAAAATTATGCCTTGTTCTAAAGCTCTTTGGGAACCGCTTGCGTAGCCCCACAGACCTGGGGGCTGCGGGCTTTCCTGCTGCCTTCAGCCTCGACACCACCCTTTCCCACTTGGCGCCGCGCCAGGTACAAAAATGGCCATACGGCTGGAGATGGGTCCCCTACCCAAGGAGCCAGCAGGGAAAACTATGCCTTGTTCTAAAGCTCTTTGGGAACCGCTTGCGTAGCCCCACAGACCTGGGGGCTGCGGGCTTTCCTGCTGCCTTCAGCCTCAAAACCACCCTTTCCCACTACGCACCGCGCCAGGCACAAAAATGGCCTATGGCTGGAGACGGGTCCCCTGCCCAAGGAGCCAGCAGGGAAAACTATGCCTTGTTCTAAAGCTCTTTGGGAACTACTTGCGTAGCCCCACAGACCTGGGGGCTGCAGGCTTTGCTGCATCTTCAGCCTCGACACCACCCTTTCCCACTTGGAGTCGCGCCAGGCACAAAAACGGCCTATGGCTAGAGAGGGGTCCCACGCCCAAAGAACCAGCAGGGAAAACTATGCCTTGTTCTAAAGCTCTTTGGGAACCGCTTGCGTAGCCGCACAGACCTGGGGGCTGCGGGCTTTCCTGCTGCCTTCAGCCTCGACACCACCCTTTCCCACTTGGCGCCGGGCCAGGCTCAAAAATGGCCATACGGCTGGAGATGGGTCCCCAGCCCAAAGAGCCAGCAGGGAAAACTATGCCTTGTTCGAAAGCTCTTTGGGAACCGCTTGCGTAGCCCCACAGACCTGGGGGCTGCAGGCTTTCCTGCTGCCTTCAGCCTCGACACCACCCTTTCCCACTTGGCGCCGCGCTAGGCACAAAAATGGCCTATGGCTGGAGATGGGTCCCCCGCCCAAAGAGCCAGCAGGGAAAACTATGCCTTGTTCTAAAGCTCTTTGGGAACCGCTTGCGTAGCCCCACAGACCTGGGGGCTGCGGGCTTTCCTGCTGCCTCAGCCTCAAAGCCACTCTTTCCCACTTGGCGTCGTGCCAGGCACAAAAATGGCCATACGGCTGGAGATGGGTTCCCCCGCCCAAAGAGCCAGCAGGGAAAATTATTCCTTGTAATAAAACTCCTTGGGAACCGCTTGCTTGGCCCCACAGACCTGGGGGCTGCGGGCTTTGCTGCTGCCTTCAGCCTCGACACCACCCTTTCCCACTTGGCGCCGCGCCAGGCACAAAAATGGCCATACGGCTGGAGATGGGTCCCCCGCCCAAAGAGCCAGCAGGGAAAACTATGCCTTGTTCTAAAGCTCTTTGGGAACCGCTTGCGTAGCCCCACAGACCTGGGGGCTGCAGGCTTTCCTGCTGCCTTCATCCTCGACACCACCCTTTCCCACTTGGCACCGCGCCAGGCACAAAAATGGCCTATGGCTGGAGAATGGTCCCCTGCCCAAGGAGCCAGCAGGGAAAACTATGCCTTGTTCTAAAGCTCTTTGGGAACTGCTTGCGTAGCCCCACAGACCTGGGGGCTGCGGGCTTTCCTGCTGCCTTCAGCCTCGACACCACCCTTTCCCACTTGGCGCCGCGCCAGGCACAAAAATGGCCTATGGCTGGAGATGGGTCCCATGCCCAAAGAGCCAGCAGGGTAAACTATGCCTTGTTCTAAAGCTCTTTGGGAACCGCTTGCGTAGCCCCACAGACCTGGGGGCTGCGGGCTTTCCTGCTGCCTTCAGCCTCGACACCACCCTTTCCCACTTGGCGCCGCGCCAGGTACAAAAATGGCCATACGGCTGGAGATGGGTCCCCCGCCCAAAGAGCCAGCAGGGAAAACTATGCCTTGTTCTAAAGCTCTTTGGGAACCGCTTGCGTAGCCCCACAGACCTGGGGGCTGCAGGCTTTCCTGCTGCCTTCATCCTCGACACCACCCTTTCCCACTTGGCACCGCGCCAGGCACAAAAATGGCCTATGGCTGGAGATGGGTCCCCTGCCGAAGGAGCTAGCAGGGAAAACTATGCCTTGTTCTAAAGCTCTTTGGGAACCGCTTGCGTAGCCGCACAGACCTGGGGGCTGCAGGCTTTGCTGCAGCTTCAGCCTCGACACCACCCTTTCCCACTTGGAGTCGCGCCAGGCACAAAAACGGCCTATGGCTAGAGAGGGGTCCCATGTCCAAAGAGCCATCAGGGAAAACTATGCCTTGTTCTAAAGCTCTTTGGGAACCGCTTGCGTAGCCCCACAGACCTGGGGGCTGCGGGCTTTCCTGCTGCCTTCAGCCTCGACAGCACCCTTTCCCACTTGGCGCCTCGCCAGGCACAAAAATGGCCATACGGCTGGAGATGGGTCCCCCGCCCAAAGAACAAGCATGGAAAACTATGCCTTGTTCTAAAGCTCTTTGGGAACCGCTGCCGTAGCCCCACAGACCTGGGGTCTGCGGGCTTTCCTGCTGCCTTCAGCCTCGACACCACCCTTTCCCACTTGGCGCCGCGCCAGGTACAAAAATGGCCATACGGCTGGAGATGGGTCCCCTACCCAAGGAGCCAGCAGGGAAAACTATGCCTTGTTCTAAAGCTCTTTGGGAACCGCTTGCATAGCCCCACAGACCTGGGGGCTGCAGGCTTTGCTGCATCTTCAGCCTCGACACCACCCTTTCCCACTTGGAGTCGCGCCAGGCACAAAAACGGCCTATGGCTAGAGAGGGGTCCCACGCCCAAATACCCATCAGGGAAAACTATGCCTTTTTCTAAAGCTCTTTGGGAACCGCTTGCGTAGCCCCACAGACCTCGGGGCTGCGGGCTTTCCTGCTGCCTTCAGCCTCGACAGCACCCTTTCCCACTTGGCGCCGGGCCAGGCACAAAAATGGCCATACGGCTGGAGATGGGTCCCCCGCCCAAAGAGCCAGCAGGGAAAACTATGCCTTGTTCGAAAGCTCTTTGGGAACCGCTTGCGTAGCCCCACAGACCTGGGGGCTGCAGGCTTTGCTGCAGCTTCAGCCTCGACACCACCCTTTCCCACTTGGAGTCGCGTCAGGCACAAAAACGGCCTATGGCTAGAGAGGGGTCCCCCGCCCAAAGAGCATCAGGGAAAACTATGCCTTGTTCTAAAGCTCTTTGGGAACTGCTTGCGTAGCCCCACAGACCTGGGGGCTGCAGGCTTTCCTGCTGCCTTCAGCCTCGACACCACCCTTTCCCACTTGGCACTGCGCCAGGCACAAAAAAGGCCTATGGCTGGAGATGGGTCCCCTGCCCAAAGAGCCAGCAGGGAAAACTATGCCTTGTTCTAAAGCTCTTTGGGAACCGCTTGCGTAGCCCCACAGACCTGGGGGCTGCGGGCTTTCCTGCTGCCTTCAGCCTCAAAGCCACCCTTTCCCACTTGGCGCCGCACCAGGCACAAAAATGGCCTATGGCTAGAGAGGGGTCCCCCGCACAAAGAGCCATCAGGGAAAACTATGCCTTGTTCTAAAGCTCTTTGGGAACCGCTTGCGTAGCCCCACAGACCTGGGGGCTGTGGGCTTTCCTGCTGCCTTCAGCCTCGACACCACCCTTTCCCACTTGGCGCCGGGCCAGGCACAAAAATGGCCATACGGCTGGAGATGGGTCCCCCGCCCAAAGAGCCAGCAGGGAAAACTATGCCTTGTTCTAAAGCTCTTTGGGAACCGCTTGCGTAGCCGCACAGACCTGGGGGCTGCAGGCTTTCCTGCTGCCTTCAGCCTCGACACCACCCTTTCCCACTTGGCACCGCGCCAGGCACAAAAATGGCCTATGGCTTGAGATGGGTCCCCTGCCGAAGGAGCCAGCAGGGAAAACTATGCCTTTTTCTAAAGCTCTTTGGGAACCGCTTGCGTACCCCCACAGACCTGGGGGCTGCAGGCTTTGCTGCAGCTTCAGCCTCGACACCACCCTTTCCCACTTGGAGTCGCGCCAGGCACAAAAACGGCCTATGGCTAGAGAGGGGTCCAACGCCCAAAGAACCAGCAGGGAAAACTATGCCTTGTTCTAAAGCTCTTTGGGAACCGCTTGCGTAGCCCCAGTGACCTGGGGGCTGCGGGCTTTCCTGCTGCCTTCAGCCTCGACAGCACCCTTTCCCACTTGGCGCCGCGCCAGGCTCAAAAATGGCCAATGGCTGGAGATGGGTCTCCCGCCCAAGGAGCCAGCAGGGAAAACTATGCCTTGTTCTAAAACTCCTTGGGAACCGCTTGCTTGGCCCCACAGACCTGGGGGCTGCAGGCTTTGCTGCAGCTTCAGCCTCGACACCACCCTTTCCCACTTGGCGCCGCGCCAGGCACAAAAATGGCCTATGGCTGGAGATGGGTCCCATGCCCAAAGAGCCAGCAGGGTAAACTATGCCTTGTTCTAAAGCTCTTTGGGAACCGCTTGCGTAGCCCCACAGACCTGGGGGCTGCGGGCTTTCCTGCTGCCTTCAGCCTCGACACCACCCTTTCCCACTTGGCGCCGCGCCAGGTACAAAAATGGCCATACGGCTGGAGATGGGTCCCCCGCCCAAAGAGCCAGCAGGGAAAACTATGCCTTGTTCTAAAGCTCTTTGGGAACCGCTTGCGTAGCCCCACAGACCTGGGGGCTGCAGGCTTTCCTGCTGCCTTCATCCTCGACACCACCCTTTCCCACTTGGCACCGCGCCAGGCACAAAAATGGCCTATGGCTGGAGATGGGTCCCCTGCCGAAGGAGCCAGCAGGGAAAACTATGCCTTGTTCTAAAGCTCTTTGGGAACCGCTTGCGTAGCCGCACAGACCTGGGGGCTGCAGGCTTTGCTGCAGCTTCAGCCTCGACACCACCCTTTCCCACTTGGAGTCGCGCCAGGCACAAAAACGGCCTATGGCTAGAGAGGGGTCCCATGTCCAAAGAGCCATCAGGGAAAACTATGCCTTGTTCTAAAGCTCTTTGGGAACCGCTTGCGTAGCCCCACAGACCTGGGGGCTGCGGGCTTTCCTGCTGCCTTCAGCCTCGACAGCACCCTTTCCCACTTGGCGCCTCGCCAGGCACAAAAATGGCCATACGGCTGGAGATGGGTCCCCCGCCCAAAGAACAAGCATGGAAAACTATGCCTTGTTCTAAAGCTCTTTGGGAACCGCTGCCGTAGCCCCACAGACCTGGGGTCTGCGGGCTTTCCTGCTGCCTTCAGCCTCGACACCACCCTTTCCCACTTGGCGCCGCGCCAGGTACAAAAATGGCCATACGGCTGGAGATGGGTCCCCTACCCAAGGAGCCAGCAGGGAAAACTATGCCTTGTTCTAAAGCTCTTTGGGAACCGCTTGCATAGCCCCACAGACCTGGGGGCTGCAGGCTTTGCTGCATCTTCAGCCTCGACACCACCCTTTCCCACTTGGAGTCGCGCCAGGCACAAAAACGGCCTATGGCTAGAGAGGGGTCCCACGCCCAAATACCCATCAGGGAAAACTATGCCTTTTTCTAAAGCTCTTTGGGAACCGCTTGCGTAGCCCCACAGACCTCGGGGCTGCGGGCTTTCCTGCTGCCTTCAGCCTCGACAGCACCCTTTCCCACTTGGCGCCGGGCCAGGCACAAAAATGGCCATACGGCTGGAGATGGGTCCCCCGCCCAAAGAGCCAGCAGGGAAAACTATGCCTTGTTCGAAAGCTCTTTGGGAACCGCTTGCGTAGCCCCACAGACCTGGGGGCTGCAGGCTTTGCTGCAGCTTCAGCCTCGACACCACCCTTTCCCACTTGGAGTCGCGTCAGGCACAAAAACGGCCTATGGCTAGAGAGGGGTCCCCCGCCCAAAGAGCATCAGGGAAAACTATGCCTTGTTCTAAAGCTCTTTGGGAACTGCTTGCGTAGCCCCACAGACCTGGGGGCTGCAGGCTTTCCTGCTGCCTTCAGCCTCGACACCACCCTTTCCCACTTGGCACTGCGCCAGGCACAAAAAAGGCCTATGGCTGGAGATGGGTCCCCTGCCCAAAGAGCCAGCAGGGAAAACTATGCCTTGTTCTAAAGCTCTTTGGGAACCGCTTGCGTAGCCCCACAGACCTGGGGGCTGCGGGCTTTCCTGCTGCCTTCAGCCTCAAAGCCACCCTTTCCCACTTGGCGCCGCACCAGGCACAAAAATGGCCTATGGCTAGAGAGGGGTCCCCCGCACAAAGAGCCATCAGGGAAAACTATGCCTTGTTCTAAAGCTCTTTGGGAACCGCTTGCGTAGCCCCACAGACCTGGGGGCTGTGGGCTTTCCTGCTGCCTTCAGCCTCGACACCACCCTTTCCCACTTGGCGCCGGGCCAGGCACAAAAATGGCCATACGGCTGGAGATGGGTCCCCCGCCCAAAGAGCCAGCAGGGAAAACTATGCCTTGTTCTAAAGCTCTTTGGGAACCGCTTGCGTAGCCGCACAGACCTGGGGGCTGCAGGCTTTCCTGCTGCCTTCAGCCTCGACACCACCCTTTCCCACTTGGCACCGCGCCAGGCACAAAAATGGCCTATGGCTTGAGATGGGTCCCCTGCCGAAGGAGCCAGCAGGGAAAACTATGCCTTTTTCTAAAGCTCTTTGGGAACCGCTTGCGTACCCCCACAGACCTGGGGGCTGCAGGATTTGCTGCAGCTTCAGCCTCGACACCACCCTTTCCCACTTGGAGTCGCGCCAGGCACAAAAACGGCCTATGGCTAGAGAGGGGTCCAACGCCCAAAGAACCAGCAGGGAAAACTATGCCTTGTTCTAAAGCTCTTTGGGAACCGCTTGCGTAGCCCCAGTGACCTGGGGGCTGCGGGCTTTCCTGCTGCCTTCAGCCTCGACAGCACCCTTTCCCACTTGGCGCCGCGCCAGGCTCAAAAATGGCCAATGGCTGGAGATGGGTCTCCCGCCCAAGGAGCCAGCAGGGAAAACTATGCCTTGTTCTAAAACTCCTTGGGAACCGCTTGCTTGGCCCCACAGACCTGGGGGCTGCAGGCTTTGCTGCAGCTTCAGCCTCGACACCACCCTTTCCCACTTGGCGCCGCACCAGGCACAAAAATGGCCTATGGCTAGAGAGCGGTCCCCCGCACAAAGAGCCATCAGGGAAAATTATGCCTTTTTCTAAAGCTCTTTGGGAACCGCTTGCTTGGCCCCACAGACCTGGGGGCTGCGGGCTTTCCTGCTGCCTTCAGCCTCGACAGCACCCTTTCCCACTTGGCGCCGCGCCAGGCACAAAAATGGCCATACGGCTGGAGATGGGTCCCCCGCCCAAAGAGCATCAGGGAAAACTATGCCTTGTTCTAAAGCTCTTTGGGAACCGCTTGCGTAGCCGCACAGACCTGGGGTCTGCGGGCTTTCCTGCTGCCTTCAGCCTCGACACCACCCTTTCCCACTTGGCGCCGCGCCAGGCACAAAAATGGCCATACGGCTGGAGATGAGTCCCCCGCCCAAAGAGCCAGCAGGGAAAACTATGCCTTGTTCTAAAGCTCTTTGGGAACCGCTTGCATAGCCCCACAGACCTGGGGGCTGCAGGCTTTGCTGCTGCCTTCAGCCTCAAAGCCACCCTTTCCCACTTGGCGCCGCATCAGACACAAAAATGGCCTATGGCTGGAGATGGGTCTCCCGCCCAAAGAGCCAGCAGGGAAAACTATGCCTTGTTCTAAAGCTCTTTGGGAACCGCTTGCGTAGCCCCACAGACCTGGGGGCTGTGGGCTTTCCTGCTGCCTCAGACTCAAAGCCACTCTTTCCCATTTGGCGTCGTGCCAGGCACAAAAATGGCCATACGGCTGGAGATGGGTCCCCCGCCCAAAGAGCCAGCAGGGAAAATTATTCCTTGTTCTAAAACTCCTTGGGAACCGCTTGCTTGGCCCCACAGACCTGGGGGCTGCAGGCTTTGCTACAGCTTCAGCCTCGACACCACCCTTTCCCACTTGGAGTCGCGCCAGGCAAAAAAACGGCCTATGGCTAGAGAGGGGTCCCACGCCCAAAGAGCCAGCAGGGAAAACTATGCCTTGTTCTAAAGCTCTTTGGGAACCGCTTGCGTAGCCGCACAGACCTGGGGTCTGCGGGCTTTCCTGCTGCCTTCAGCCTCGACACCACATTTTCCCACTTGGTGCCGCGCCAGGTACAAAAATGGCCATACGGCTGGAGATGGGTCCCCTACCCAAGGAGCCAGCAGGGAAAACTATGCCTTGTTCTAAAGCTCTTTGGGAACCGCTTGCGTAGCCCCACAGACCTGGGGGCTGCAGGCTTTCCTGCTGCCTTCAGCCTCGACACCACCCTTTCCCACTTGGCACCGCGCCAGGCACAAAAATGGCCTATGGCTGGAGAATGGTCCCCTGCCCAAGGAGCCAGCAGGGAAAACTATGCCTTGTTCTAAAGCTCTTTGGGAACTGCTTGCGTAGCCCCACAGACCTGGGGGCTGCGGGCTTTCCTGCTGCCTTCAGCCTCGACACCACCCTTTCCCACTTGGCACCGCGCCAGGCACAAAAATGGCCTATGGCTGGAGATGGGTCCCATGCCCAAAGAGCCATCAGGGAAAACTATGCCTTGTTCTAAAGCTCTTTGGGAACCGCTTGCTTAGCCGCACAGACCTGGGGGCTGCGGGCTTTCCTGCTGCCTTCAGCCTCGACACCACCCTTTCCCACTTGGCGCCCCGCCAGGTACAAAAATGGCCATACGGCTGGAGATGGGTCCCCCGCCCAAAGAGCCAGCAGGGAAAACTATGCCTTGTTCTAAAGCTCTTTGGGAACCGCTTGCGTAGCCCCACAGACCTGGGGGCTGCAGCCTTTCCTGCTGCCTTCATCCTCGACACCACCCTTTCCCACTTGGCACCGCGCCAGGCACAAAAATGGCCTATGGCTGGAGATGGGTCCCCTGCCGAAGGAGCCAGCAGGGAAAACTATGCCTTTTTCTAAAGCTCTTTGGGAACCGCTTGCGTAGCCCCACAGACCTGGGGGCTGCAGGCTTTGCTGCAGCTTCAGCCTCGACACCACCCTTTCCCACTTGGCACCGCGCCAGGCACAAAAACGGCCTATGGCTAGAGAGGGGTCCCACGCCCAAAGAGCCATCAGGGAAAACTATGCCTTGTTCTAAAGATCTTTGGGAACCGCTTGCGTAGCCCCACAGACCTGGGGGCTGCGGGTTTTCCTGCTGCCTTCAGCCTCGACAGCACCCTTTCCCACTTGGCGCGGCGCCAGGCACAAAAATGGCCATACGGCTGGAGATGGGTCCCCCGCCCAAAGAACAAGCAGGGAAAACTATGCCTTGTTCTAAAGCTCTTTGGGAACCGCTGCCGTAGCCCCACAGACCTGGGGTCTGCGGGCTTTCCTGCTGCCTTCAGCCTCGACACCACCCTTTCCCACTTGTCGCCTGGCCAGGCACAAAAATGGCCATATGGCTGGAGATGGGTCCCATGCCCAAAGAGCCAGCAGGGAAAACTATGCCTTGTTCTAAAGCTCTTTGGGAACCGCTTGCGTAGCCGCACAGACCTGGGGGCTGCGGGCTTTCCTGCTGCCTTCAGCCTCGACACCACCCTTTCCCACTTGGCGCCGCGCCAGGTACAAAAATGGCCATACGGCTGGAGATGGGTCCCCTACCCAAGGAGCCAGCAGGGAAAACTATGCCTTGTTCTAAAGCTCTTTGGGAACCGCTTGCGTAGCCCCACAGACCTGGGGGCTGCAGGCTTTCCTGCTGCCTTCATCCTCGACACCACCCTTTCCCACTTGGCACCGCGCCAGGCACAAAAATGGCCTATGGCTGGAGAATGGTCCCCTGCCCAAGGAGCCAGCAGGGAAAACTATGCCTTGTTCTAAAGCTCTTTGGGAACTGCTTGCGTAGCCCCACAGACCTGGGGGCTGCGGGCTTTCCTGCTGCCTTCAGCCTCGACACCACCCTTTCCCACTTGGCGCCGCGCCAGGCACAAAAATGGCCTATGGCTGGAGATGGGTCCCATGCCCAAAGAGCCAGCAGGGTAAACTATGCCTTGTTCTAAAGCTCTTTGGGAACCGCTTGCTTAGCCGCACAGACCTGGGGGCTGCGGGCTTTCCTGCTGCCTTCAGCCTCGACACCACCCTTTCCCACTTGGCGCCGCGCCAGGTACAAAAATGGCCATACGGCTGGAGATGGGTCCCCCGCCCAAAGAGCCAGCAGGGAAAACTATGCCTTGTTCTAAAGCTCTTTGGGAACCGCTTGCGTAGCCCCACAGACCTGGGGGCTGCAGGCTTTCCTGCTGCCTTCATCCTCGACACCACCCTTTCCCACTTGGCACCGCGCCAGGCACAAAAATGGCCTATGGCTGGAGATGGGTCCCCTGCCGAAGGAGCCAGCAGGGAAAACTATGCCTTGTTCTAAAGCTCTTTGGGAACCGCTTGCGTAGCCGCACAGACCTGGGGGCTGCAGGCTTTGCTGCAGCTTCAGCCTCGACACCACCCTTTCCCACTTGGCGCCGCGCCAGGCACAAAAATGGCCTATGGCTGGAGATGGGTCCCATGCCCAAAGAGCCAGCAGGGTAAACTATGCCTTGTTCTAAAGCTCTTTGGGAACCGCTTGCTTAGCCGCACAGACCTGGGGGCTGCGGGCTTTCCTGCTGCCTTCAGCCTCGACACCACCCTTTCCCACTTGGCGCCGCGCCAGGTACAAAAATGGCCATACGGCTGGAGATGGGTCCCCCGCCCAAAGAGCCAGCAGGGAAAACTATGCCTTGTTCTAAAGCTCTTTGGGAACCGCTTGCGTAGCCCCACAGACCTGGGGGCTGCAGGCTTTCCTGCTGCCTTCATCCTCGACACCACCCTTTCCCACTTGGCACCGCGCCAGGCACAAAAATGGCCTATGGCTGGAGATGGGTCCCCTGCCGAAGGAGCCAGCAGGGAAAACTATGCCTTGTTCTAAAGCTCTTTGGGAACCGCTTGCGTAGCCGCACAGACCTGGGGGCTGCAGGCTTTGCTGCAGCTTCAGCCTCGACACCACCCTTTCCCACTTGGAGTCGCGCCAGGCACAAAAACGGCCTATGGCTAGAGAGGGGTCCCATGTCCAAAGAGCCATCAGGGAAAACTATGCCTTGTTCTAAAGCTCTTTGGGAACCGCTTGCGTAGCCCCACAGACCTGGGGGCTGCGGGCTTTCCTGCTGCCTTCAGCCTCGACAGCACCCTTTCCCACTTGGCGCCTCGCCAGGCACAAAAATGGCCATACGGCTGGAGATGGGTCCCCCGCCCAAAGAACAAGCATGGAAAACTATGCCTTGTTCTAAAGCTCTTTGGGAACCGCTGCCGTAGCCCCACAGACCTGGGGTCTGCGGGCTTTCCTGCTGCCTTCAGCCTCGACACCACCCTTTCCCACTTGGCGCCGCGCCAGGTACAAAAATGGCCATACGGCTGGAGATGGGTCCCCTACCCAAGGAGCCAGCAGGGAAAACTATGCCTTGTTCTAAAGCTCTTTGGGAACCGCTTGCGTAGCCCCACAGACCTGGGGGCTGCAGGCTTTGCTGCATCTTCAGCCTCGACACCACCCTTTCCCACTTGGAGTCGCGCCAGGCACAAAAACGGCCTATGGCTAGAGAGGGGTCCCACGCCCAAATACCCATCAGGGAAAACTATGCCTTTTTCTAAAGCTCTTTGGGAACCGCTTGCGTAGCCCCACAGACCTCGGGGCTGCGGGCTTTCCTGCTGCCTTCAGCCTCGACAGCACCCTTTCCCACTTGGCGCCGGGCCAGGCACAAAAATGGCCATACGGCTGGAGATGGGTCCCCCGCCCAAAGAGCCAGTAGGGAAAACTATGCCTTGTTCTAAAGCTCTTTGGGAACCGCTTGCGTAGCCCCACAGACCTGGGGGCTGCAGGCTTTGCTGCAGCTTCAGCCTCGACACCACCCTTTCCCACTTGGAGTCGCGTCAGGCACAAAAACGGCCTATGGCTAGAGAGGGGTCCCCCGCCCAAAGAGCATCAGGGAAAACTATGCCTTGTTCTAAAGCTCTTTGGGAACTGCTTGTGTAGCCCCACAGACCTGGGGGCTGCAGGCTTTCCTGCTGCCTTCAGCCTCGACACCACCCTTTCCCACTTGGCACTGCGCCAGGCACAAAAAAGGCCTATGGCTGGAGATGGGTCCCCTGCCCAAAGAGCCAGCAGGGAAAACTATGCCTTGTTCTAAAGCTCTTTGGGAACCGCTTGTGTAGCCCCACAGACCTGGGGGCTGCGGGCTTTCCTGCTGCCTTCAGCCTCAAAGCCACCCTTTCCCACTTGGCGCCGCACCAGGCACAAAAATGGCCTATGGCTTGAGATGGGTCCCC
Organism: Rissa tridactyla; assembly: GCF_028500815.1. NCBI lineage: Eukaryota > Metazoa > Chordata > Aves > Charadriiformes > Laridae > Rissa > Rissa tridactyla. The sequence goes on from NW_026529363.1 coordinate 151,236, forward strand.
TGCCGAAGGAGCCAGCAGGGAAAACTATGCCTTTTTCTAAAGCTCTTTGGGAACCGCTTGCGTAGCCCCACAGACCTGGGGGCTGCAGGATTTGCTGCAGCTTCAGCCTCGACACCACCCTTTCCCACTTGGAGTCGCGCCAGGCACAAAAACGGCCTATGGCTAGAGAGGGGTCCAACGCCCAAAGAACCAGCAGGGAAAACTATGCCTTGTTCTAAAGCTCTTTGGCAACCGCTTGCGTAGCCCCAGTGACCTGGGGGCTGCGGGCTTTCCTGCTGCCTTCAGCCTCGACAGCACCCTTTCACACTTGGCGCCGCGCCAGGCTCAAAAATGGCCAATGGCTGGAGATGGGTCTCCCGCCCAAGGAGCCAGCAGGGAAAACTATGCCTTGTTCTAAAACTCCTTGGGAACCGCTTGCTTGGCCCCACAGACCTGGGGGCTGCAGGCTTTGCTGCAGCTTCAGCCTCGACACCACCCTTTCCCACTTGGCGCCGCACCAGGCACAAAAATGGCCTATGGCTAGAGAGCGGTCCCCCGCACAAAGAGCCATCAGGGAAAATTATGCCTTTTTCTAAAGCTCTTTGGGAACCGCTTGCTTGGCCCCACAGACCTGGGGGCTGCGGGCTTTCCTGCTGCCTTCAGCCTCGACAGCACCCTTTCCCACTTGGCGCCGCGCCAGGCACAAAAATGGCCATACGGCTGGAGATGGGTCCCCCGCCCAAAGAGCCAGCAGGGAAAACTATGCCTTGTTCTAAAGCTCTTTGGGAACCGCTTGCGTAGCCGCACAGACCTGGGGTCTGCGGGCTTTCCTGCTGCCTTCAGCCTCGACACCACCCTTTCCCACTTGGCGCCGCGCCAGGCACAAAAATGGCCATACGGCTGGAGATGAGTCCCCCGCCCAAAGAGCCAGCAGGGAAAACTATGCCTTGTTCTAAAGCTCTTTGGGAACCGCTTGCATAGCCCCACAGACCTGGGGGCTGCAGGCTTTGCTGCTGCCTTCAGCCTCAAAGCCACCCTTTCCCACTTGGCGCCGCATCAGACACAAAAATGGCCTATGGCTGGAGATGGGTCTCCCGCCCAAAGAGCCAGCAGGGAAAACTATGCCTTGTTCTAAAGCTCTTTGGGAACCGCTTGCGTAGCCCCACAGACCTGGGGGCTGCGGGCTTTCCTGCTGCCTCAGACTCAAAGCCACTCTTTCCCATTTGGCGTCGTGCCAGGCACAAAAATGGCCATACGGCTGGAGATGGGTCCCCCGCCCAAAGAGCCAGCAGGGAAAATTATTCCTTGTTCTAAAACTCCTTGGGAACCGCTTGCTTGGCCCCACAGACCTCGGGGCTGCAGGCTTTGCTACAGCTTCAGCCTCGACACCACCCTTTCCCACTTGGAGTCGCGCCAGGCACAAAAACGGCCTATGGCTAGAGAGGGGTCCCACGCCCAAAGAGCCAGCAGGGAAAACTATGCCTTGTTCTAAAGCTCTTTGGGAACCGCTGCCGTAGCCCCACAGACCTGGGGGCTGCGGGCTTTCCTGCTGCCTTCAGCCTCGACAGCACCCTTTCCCACTTGGCGCCTGGCCAGGCACAAAAATGGCCATATGGCTGGAGATGGGTCCCCCGCCCAAAGAGCCAGCAGGGAAAACTATGCCTTGTTCTAAAGCTCTTTGGGAACCGCTTGCGTAGCCGCACAGACCTGGGGGCTGCGGGCTTTCCTGCTGCCTTCAGCCTCGACACCACATTTTCCCACTTGGTACCGCGCCAGGTACAAAAATGGCCATACGGCTGGAGATGGGTCCCCTACCCAAGGAGCCAGCAGGGAAAACTATGCCTTGTTCTAAAGCTCTTTGGGAACCGCTTGCGTAGCCCCACAGACCTGGGGGCTGCAGGCTTTCCTGCTGCCTTCAGCCTCGACACCACCCTTTCACACTTGGCACCGCGCCAGGCACAAAAATGGCCTATGGCTGCAGAATGGTCCCCTGCCCAAGGAGCCAGCAGGGAAAACTATGCCTTGTTCTAAAGCTCTTTGGGAACTGCTTGCGTAGCCCCACAGACCTGGGGGCTGCGGGCTTTCCTGCTGCCTTCAGCCTCGACACCACCCTTTCCCACTTGGCACCGCGCCAGGCACAAAAATGGCCTATGGCTGGAGATGGGTCCCATGCCCAAAGAGCCAGCAGGGAAAACTATGCCTTGTTCTAAAGCTCTTTGGGAACCGCTTGCTTAGCCGCACAGACCTGGGGGCTGCGGGCTTTCCTGCTGCCTTCAGCCTCGACACCACCCTTTCCCACTTGGCGCCCCGCCAGGTACAAAAATGGCCATACGGCTGGAGATGGGTCCCCCGCCCAAAGAGCCAGCAGGGAAAACTATGCCTTGTTCTAAAGCTCTTTGGGAACCGCTTGCGTAGCCCCACAGACCTGGGGGCTGCAGCCTTTCCTGCTGCCTTCATCCTCGACACCACCCTTTCCCACTTGGCACCGCGCCAGGCACAAAAATGGCCTATGGCTGGAGATGGGTCCCCTGCCGAAGGAGCCAGCAGGGAAAACTATGCCTTTTTCTAAAGCTCTTTGGGAACCGCTTGCGTAGCCCCACAGACCTGGGGGCTGCAGGCTTTGCTGCAGCTTCAGCCTCGACACCACCCTTTCCCACTTGGCACCGCGCCAGGCACAAAAACGGCCTATGGCTAGAGAGGGGTCCCACGCCCAAAGAGCCATCAGGGAAAACTATGCCTTGTTCTAAAGATCTTTGGGAACCGCTTGCGTAGCCCCACAGACCTGGGGGCTGCGGGTTTTCCTGCTGCCTTCAGCCTCGACAGCACCCTTTCCCACTTGGCGCCGCGCCAGGCACAAAAATGGCCATACGGCTGGAGATGGGTCCCCCGCCCAAAGAACAAGCAGGGAAAACTATGCCTTGTTCTAAAGCTCTTTGGGAACCGCTGCCGTAGCCCCACAGACCTGGGGTCTGCGGGCTTTCCTGCTGCCTTCAGCCTCGACACCACCCTTTCCCACTTGGCGCCGCGCCAGGTACAAAAATGGCCATACGGCTGGAGATGGGTCCCCTACCCAAGGAGCCAGCAGGGAAAACTATGCCTTGTTCTAAAGCTCTTTGGGAACCGCTTGCGTAGCCCCACAGACCTGGGGGCTGCGGGCTTTCCTGCTGCCTTCAGCCTCAAAACCACCCTTTCCCACTACGCACTGCGCCAGGCACAAAAACGGCCTATGGCTAGAGAGGGGTCCCACGCCCAAATACCCATCAGGGAAAACTATGCCTTTTTCTAAAGCTCTTTGGGAACCGCTTGCGTAGCCCCACAGACCTCGGGGCTGCGGGCTTTCCTGCTGCCTTCAGCCTCGACAGCACCCTTTCCCACTTGGCGCCGGGCCAGGCACAAAAATGGCCATACGGCTGGAGATGTGTCCCCCGCCCAAAGAGCCAGCAGGGAAAACTATGCCTTGTTCGAAAGCTCTTTGGGAACCGCTTGCGTAGCCCCACAGACCTGGGGGCTGCAGGCTTTGCTGCAGCTTCAGCCTCGACACCACCCTTTCCCACTTGGAGTCGCGTCAGGCACAAAAACGGCCTATGGCTAGAGAGGGGTCCCCCGCCCAAAGAGCATCAGGGAAAACTATGCCTTGTTCTAAAGCTCTTTGGGAACTGCTTGCGTAGCCCCACAGACCTGGGGGCTGCAGGCTTTCCTGCTGCCTTCAGCCTCGACACCACCCTTTCCCACTTGGCACTGCGCCAGGCACAAAAAAGGCCTATGGCTGGAGATGGGTCCCCTGCCCAAAGAGCCAGCAGGGAAAACTATGCCTTGTTCTAAAGCTCTTTGGGAACCGCTTGCGTAGCCCCACAGACCTGGGGGCTGCGGGCTTTCCTGCTGCCTTCAGCCTCAAAGCCACCCTTTCCCACTTGGCGCCGCACCAGGCACAAAAATGGCCTATGGCTAGAGAGGGGTCCCCCGCACAAAGAGCCATCAGGGAAAACTATGCCTTGTTCTAAAGCTCTTTGGGAACCGCTTGCGTAGCCCCACAGACCTGGGGGCTGTGGGCTTTCCTGCTGCCTTCAGCCTCGACAGCACCCTTTCCCACTTGGCGCCGGGCCAGGCACAAAAATGGCCATACGGCTGGAGATGGGTCCCCCGCCCAAAGAGCCAGCAGGGAAAACTATGCCTTGTTCTAAAGCTCTTTGGGAACCGCTTGCGTAGCCGCACAGACCTGGGGGCTGCAGGCTTTCCTGCTGCCTTCAGCCTCGACACCACCCTTTCCCACTTGGCACCGCGCCAGGCACAAAAATGGCCTATGGCTTGAGATGGGTCCCCTGCCGAAGGAGCCAGCAGGGAAAACTATGCCTTTTTCTAAAGCTCTTTGGGAACCGCTTGTGTACCCACACAGACCTGGGGGCTGCAGGATTTGCTGCAGCTTCAGCCTCGACACCACCCTTTCCCACTTGGAGTCGCGCCAGGCACAAAAACGGCCTACGGCTAGAGAGGGGTCCAACGCCCAAAGAACCAGCAGGGAAAACTATGCCTTGTTCTAAAGCTCTTTGGGAACCGCTTGCGTAGCCCCAGTGACCTGGGGGCTGCGGGCTTTCCTGCTGCCTTCAGCCTCGACAGCACCCTTTCCCACTTGGCGCCGCGCCAGGCTCAAAAATGGCCAATGGCTGGAGATGGGTCTCCCGCCCAAGGAGCCAGCAGGGAAAACTATGCCTTGTTCTAAAACTCCTTGGGAACCGCTTGCTTGGCCCCACAGACCTGGGGGCTGCAGGCTTTGCTGCAGCTTCAGCCTCGACACCACCCTTTCCCACTTGGCGCCGCACCAGGCACAAAAATGGCCTATGGCTAGAGAGCGGTCCCCCGCACAAAGAGCCATCAGGGAAAACTATGCCTTGTTCTAAAGCTCTTTGGGAACCGCTTGCTTGGCCCCACAGACCTGGGGGCTGCGGGCTTTCCTGCTGCCTTCAGCCTCGACAGCACCCTTTCCCACTTGGCGCCGCGCCAGGCACAAAAATGGCCATACGGCTGGAGATGGGTCCCCCGCCCAAAGAGCCAGCAGGGAAAACTATGCCTTGTTCTAAAGCTCTTTGGGAACCGCTTGCGTAGCCGCACAGACCTGGGGTCTGCGGGCTTTCCTGCTGCCTTCAGCCTCGACACCACCCTTTCCCACTTGGCGCCGCGCCAGGCACAAAAATGGCCATACGGCTGGAGATGAGTCCCCCGCCCAAAGAGCCAGCAGGGAAAACTATGCCTTGTTCTAAAGCTCTTTGGGAACCGCTTGCATAGCCCCACAGACCTGGGGGCTGCAGGCTTTGCTGCTGCCTTCAGCCTCAAAGCCACCCTTTCCCACTTGGCGCCGCATCAGACACAAAAATGGCCTATGGCTGGAGATGGGTCTCCCGCCCGAAGAGCCAGCAGGGAAAACTATGCCTTGTTCTAAAGCTCTTTGGGAACCGCTTGCGTAGCCCCACAGACCTGGGGGCTGCGGGCTTTCCTGCTGCCTCAGACTCAAAGCCACTCTTTCCCACTTGGCGTCGTGCCAGGCACAAAAATGGCCATACGGCTGGAGATGGGTCCCCCGCCCAAAGAGCCAGCAGCGAAAATTATTCCTTGTTCTAAAACTCCTTGGGAACCGCTTGCTTGGCCCCACAGACCTGGGGGCTGCAGGCTTTGCTACAGCTTCAGCCTCGACACCACCCTTTCCCACTTGGAGTCGCGCCAGGCACAAAAACGGCCTATGGCTAGAGAGGGGTCCCACGCCCAAAGAGCCAGCAGGGAAAACTATGCCTTGTTCTAAAGCTCTTTGGGAACCGCTTGCGTAGCCCCACAGACCTGGGGGCTGCGGGCTTTCCTGCTGCCTTCAGCCTCGACACCACCCTTTCCCACTTGGCGCCTGGCCAGGCACAAAAATGGCCATATGGCTGGAGATGGGTCCCCCGCCCAAAGAGCCAGCAGGGAAAACTATGCCTTGTTCTAAAGCTCTTTGGGAACCGCTTGCGTAGCCGCACAGACCTGGGGGCTGCAGGCTTTCCTGCTGCCTTCAGCCTCGACACCACCCTTTCCCACTTGGCACCGCGCCAGGCACAAAAATGGCCTATGGCTTGAGATGGGTCCCCTGCCGAAGGAGCCAGCAGGGAAAACTATGCCTTTTTCTAAAGCTCTTTGGGAACCGCTTGCGTACCCCCACAGACCTGGGGGCTGCAGGATTTGCTGCAGCTTCAGCCTCGACACCACCCTTTCCCACTTGGAGTCGCGCCAGGCACAAAAACGGCCTACGGCTAGAGAGGGGTCCAACGCCCAAAGAACCAGCAGGGAAAACTATGCCTTGTTCTAAAGCTCTTTGGGAACCGCTTGCGTAGCCCCAGTGACCTGGGGGCTGCGGGCTTTCCTGCTGCCTTCAGCCTCGACAGCACCCTTTCCCACTTGGCGCCGCGCCAGGCTCAAAAATGGCCAATGGCTGGAGATGGGTCTCCCGCCCAAGGAGCCAGCAGGGAAAACTATGCCTTGTTCTAAAACTCCTTGGGAACCGCTTGCTTGGCCCCACAGACCTGGGGGCTGCAGGCTTTGCTGCAGCTTCAGCCTCGACACCACCCTTTCCCACTTGGCGCCGCACCAGGCACAAAAATGGCCTATGGCTAGAGAGCGGTCCCCCGCACAAAGAGCCATCAGGGAAAACTATGCCTTGTTCTAAAGCTCTTTGGGAACCGCTTGCATAGCCCCACAGACCTGGGGGCTGCAGGCTTTGCTGCTGCCTTCAGCCTCAAAGCCACCCTTTCCCACTTGGCGCCGCATCAGACACAAAAATGGCCTATGGCTGGAGATGGGTCTCCCGCCCAAAGAGCCAGCAGGGAAAACTATGCCTTGTTCTAAAGCTCTTTGGGAACCGCTTGCGTAGCCCCACAGACCTGGGGGCTGCGGGCTTTCCTGCTGCCTCAGACTCAAAGCCACTCTTTCCCACTTGGCGTCGTGCCAGGCACAAAAATGGCCATACGGCTGGAGATGGGTCCCCCGCCCAAAGAGCCAGCAGCGAAAATTATTCCTTGTTCTAAAACTCCTTGGGAACCGCTTGCTTGGCCCCACAGACCTGGGGGCTGCAGGCTTTGCTACAGCTTCAGCCTCGACACCACCCTTTCCCACTTGGAGTCGCGCCAGGCACAAAAACGGCCTATGGCTAGAGAGGGGTCCCACGCCCAAAGAGCCAGCAGGGAAAACTATGCCTTGTTCTAAAGCTCTTTGGGAACCGCTTGCGTAGCCCCACAGACCTGGGGGCTGCGGGCTTTCCTGCTGCCTTCAGCCTCGACACCACCCTTTCCCACTTGGCGCCTGGCCAGGCACAAAAATGGCCATATGGCTGGAGATGGGTCCCCCGCCCAAAGAGCCAGCAGGGAAAACTATGCCTTGTTCTAAAGCTCTTTGGGAACCGCTTGCGTAGCCGCACAGACCTGGGGGCTGCAGGCTTTCCTGCTGCCTTCAGCCTCGACACCACCCTTTCCCACTTGGCACCGCGCCAGGCACAAAAATGGCCTATGGCTTGAGATGGGTCCCCTGCCGAAGGAGCCAGCAGGGAAAACTATGCCTTTTTCTAAAGCTCTTTGGGAACCGCTTGCGTACCCCCACAGACCTGGGGGCTGCAGGATTTGCTGCAGCTTCAGCCTCGACACCACCCTTTCCCACTTGGAGTCGCGCCAGGCACAAAAACGGCCTACGGCTAGAGAGGGGTCCAACGCCCAAAGAACCAGCAGGGAAAACTATGCCTTGTTCTAAAGCTCTTTGGGAACCGCTTGCGTAGCCCCAGTGACCTGGGGGCTGCGGGCTTTTCTGCTGCCTTCAGCCTCGACAGCACCCTTTCCCACTTGGCGCCGCGCCAGGCTCAAAAATGGCCAATGGCTGGAGATGGGTCTCCCGCCCAAGGAGCCAGCAGGGAAAACTATGCCTTGTTCTAAAACTCCTTGGGAACCGCTTGCTTGGCCCCACAGACCTGGGGGCTGCAGGCTTTGCTGCAGCTTCAGCCTCGACACCACCCTTTCCCACTTGGCGCCGCACCAGGCACAAAAATGGCCTATGGCTAGAGAGCGGTCCCCCGCACAAAGAGCCATCAGGGAAAACTATGCCTTGTTCTAAAGCTCTTTGGGAACCGCTTGCTTGGCCCCACAGACCTGGGGGCTGCGGGCTTTCCTGCTGCCTTCAGCCTCGACAGCACCCTTTCCCACTTGGCGCCGCGCCAGGCACAAAAATGGCCATACGGCTGGAGATGGGTCCCCCGCCCAAAGAGCCAGCAGGGAAAACTATGCCTTGTTCTAAAGCTCTTTGGGAACCGCTTGCGTAGCCGCACAGACCTGGGGTCTGCGGGCTTTCCTGCTGCCTTCAGCCTCGACACCACCCTTTCCCACTTGGCGCCGCGCCAGGCACAAAAATGGCCATACGGCTGGAGATGAGTCCCCCGCCCAAAGAGCCAGCAGGGAAAACTATGCCTTGTTCTAAAGCTCTTTGGGAACCGCTTGCATAGCCCCACAGACCTGGGGGCTGCAGGCTTTGCTGCTGCCTTCAGCCTCAAAGCCACCCTTTCCCACTTGGCGCCGCATCAGACACAAAAATGGCCTATGGCTGGAGATGGGTCTCCCGCCCAAAGAGCCAGCAGGGAAAACTATGCCTTGTTCTAAAGCTCTTTGGGAACCGCTTGCGTAGCCCCACAGACCTGGGGGCTGCGGGCTTTCCTGCTGCCTCAGACTCAAAGCCACTCTTTCCCACTTGGCGTCGTGCCAGGCACAAACATGGCCATACGGCTGGAGATGGGTCCCCCGCCCAAAGAGCCAGCAGCGAAAATTATTCCTTGTTCTAAAACTCCTTGGGAACCGCTTGCTTGGCCCCACAGACCTGGGGGCTGCAGGCTTTGCTACAGCTTCAGCCTCGACACCACCCTTTCCCACTTGGAGTCGCGCCAGGCACAAAAACGGCCTATGGCTAGAGAGGGGTCCCACGCCCAAAGAGCCAGCAGGGAAAACTATGCCTTGTTCTAAAGCTCTTTGGGAACCGCTTGCGTAGCCCCACAGACCTGGGGGCTGCGGGCTTTCCTGCTGCCTTCAGCCTCGACACCACCCTTTCCCACTTGGCGCCTGGCCAGGCACAAAAATGGCCATATGGCTGGAGATGGGTCCCCCGCCCAAAGAGCCAGCAGGGAAAACTATGCCTTGTTCTAAAACTCTTTGGGAACCGCTTGCGTAGCCGCACAGACCTGGGTTCTGCGGGCTTTCCTGCTGCCTTCAGCCTCGACACCACATTTTCCCACTTGGTGCCGCGCCAGGTAAAAAAATGGCCATACGGCTGGAGATGGGTCCCCTACCCAAGGAGCCAGCAGGGAAAAATATGCCTTGTTCTAAAGCTCTTTGGGAACCGCTTGCGTAGCCCCACAGACCTGGGGGCTGCAGGCTTTCCTGCTGCCTTCAGCCTCGACACCACCCTTTCACACTTGGCACCGCGCCAGGCACAAAAATGGCCTATGGCTGCAGAATGGTCCCCTGCCCAAGGAGCCAGCAGGGAAAACTATGCCTTGTTCTAAAGCTCTTTGGGAACTGCTTGCGTAGCCCCACAGACCTGGGGGCTGCGGGCTTTCCTGCTGCCTTCAGCCTCGACACCACCCTTTCCCACTTGGCACCGCGCCAGGCACAAAAATGGCCTATGGCTGGAGATGGGTCCCATGCCCAAAGAGCCAGCAGGGAAAACTATGCCTTGTTCTAAAGCTCTTTGGGAACCGCTTGCGTAGCCCCACAGACCTGGGGGCTGCAGCCTTTCCTGCTGCCTTCATCCTCGACAGCACCATTTCCCACTTGGCACCGCGCCAGGCACAAAAATGGCCTATGGCTGGAGATGGGTCCCCTGCCGAAGGAGCCAGCAGGGAAAACTATGCCTTTTTCTAAAGCTCTTTGGGAACCGCTTGCGTAGCCCCACAGACCTGGGGGCTGCAGGCTTTGCTGCAGCTTCAGCCTCGACACCACCCTTTCCCACTTGGAGTCGCGCCAGGCACAAAAACGGCCTATGGCTAGAGAGGGGTCCCACGCCCAAAGAGCCATCAGGGAAAACTATGCCTTGTTCTAAAGCTCTTTGGGAACCGCTTGCGTAGCCCCACAGACCTGGGGGCTGCGGGCTTTCCTGCTGCCTTCAGCCTCGACAGCACCCTTTCCCACTTGGCGCCGCGCCAGGCACAAAAATGGCCATACGGCTGGAGATGGGTCCCCCGCCCAAAGAGCCAGCAGGGAAAACTATGCCTTGTTCTAAAGCTCTTTGGGAACCGCTTGCGTAGCCGCACAGACCTGGGGTCTGCGGGCTTTCCTGCTGCCTTCAGCCTCGACACCACCCTTTCCCACTTGGCGCCTGGCCAGGCACAAAAATGGCCATACGGCTGGAGATGGGTCCCCTACCCAAGGAGCCAGCAGGGAAAACTATGCCTTGTTCTAAAGCTCTTTGGGAACTGCTTGCGTAGCCCCACAGACCTGGGGGCTGCAGGCTTTTCTGCATCTTCAGCCTCGACACCACCCTTTCCCACTTGGAGTCGCGCCAGGCACAAAAACGGCCTATGGCTAGAGAGGGGTCCCACGCCCAAAGAACCAGCAGGGAAAACTATGCCTTGTTCTAAAGCTCTTTGGGAACCGCTTGCGTAGCCCCAGAGACCTGGGGGCTGCGGGCTTTCCTGCTGCCTTCAGCCTCGACAGCACCCTTTCCCACTTGGCGCCGGGCCAGGCTCAAAAATGGCCATACGGCTGGAGATGGGTCCCCAGCCCAAAGAGCCAGCAGGGAAAACTATGCCTTGTTCGAAAGCTCTTTGGGAACCGCTTGCGTAGCCCCACAGACCTGGGGTCTGCAGGCTTTCCTGCTGCCTTCAGCCTCAAAACCACCCTTTCCCACTTGGCGCCGCGCTAGGCACAAAAATGGCCTATGGCTGGAGATGGGTCTCCCGCCCAAAGAGCCAGCAGGGAAAACTATGCCTTGTTCTAAAGCTCTTTGGGAACCGCTTGCGTAGCCCCACAGACCTGGGGGCTGCGGGCTTTCCTGCTGCCTCAGCCTCAAAGCCACTCTTTCCCACTAGGCGTCGTGCCAGGCACAAAAATGGCCATACGGCTGGAGATGGGTCCCCCGCCCAAAGAGCCAGCAGGGAAAATTATTCCTTGTAATAAAACTCCTTGGGAACCGCTTGCTTGGCCCCACAGACCTGGGGGCTGCGGGCTTTGCTGCTGCCTTCAGCCTCGACACCACCCTTTCCCACTTGGCGCCGCGCCAGGCACAAAAATGGCCATACGGCTGGAGATGTGTCCCCCGCCCAAAGAGCCAGCAGGGAAAACTATGCCTTGTTCTAAAGCTCTTTGGGAACCGCTTGCGTAGCCCCACAGACCTGGGGGCTGCGGGCTTTCCTGCTGCCTTCAGCCTCGACACCACCCTTTCCCACTTGGCACTGCGCCAGGTACAAAAATGGCCATACGGCTGGCGATGGGTCCCCCGCCCAAAGAGCCAGCAGGGAAAACTATGCCTTGTTCTAAAGCTCTTTGGGAACCGCTTGCGTAGCCCCACAGACCTGGGGGCTGCAGGCTTTCCTGCTGCCTTCATCCTCGACACCACCCTTTCCCACTTGGCACCGCGCCAGGCACAAAAATGGCCTATGGCTGGAGATGGGTCCCCTGCCCAAGGAGCCAGCAGGGAAAACTATGCCTTTTTCTAAAGCTCTTTGGGAACCGCTTGCGTAGCCCCACAGACATGGGGGCTGCAGGCTTTGCTGCAGCTTCAGCCTCGACACCACCCTTTCCCACTTGGAGTCGCGCCAGGCACAAAAACGGCCTATGGCTAGAGAGGGGTCCCACGCCCAAAGAGCCAGCAGGGAAAACTATGCCTTGTTCTAAAGCTCTTTGGGAACCGCTTGCGTAGCCCCACAGACCTGGGGGCTGCGGGCTTTCCTGCTGCCTTCAGCCTCGACACCACCCTTTCCCACTTGGCGCCTGGCCAGGCACAAAAATGGCCATATGGCTGGAGATGGGTCCCATGCCCAAAGAGCCAGCAGGGAAAACTATGCCTTGTTCTAAAGCTCTTTGGGAACCGCTTGCGTAGCCGCACAGACCTGGGGGCTGCGGGCTTTCCTGCTGCCTTCAGCCTCGACACCACCCTTTCCCACTTGGCGCCGCGCCAGGCTCAAAAATGGCCATACGGCTGGAGATGGGTCCCCTACCCAAGGAGCCAGCAGGGAAAACTATGCCTTGTTCTAAAGCTCTTTGGGAACCGCTTGCGTAGCCCCACAGACCTGGGGGCTGCAGGCTTTCCTGCTGCCTTCATCCTCGACACCACCCTTTCCCACTTGGCACCGCGCCAGGCACAAAAATGGCCTATGGCTGGAGAATGGTCCCCTGCCCAAGGAGCCAGCAGGGAAAACTATGCCTTGTTCTAAAGCTCTTTGGGAACTGCTTGCGTAGCCCCACAGACCTGGGGGCTGCGGGCTTTCCTGCTGCCTTCAGCCTCGACACCACCCTTTCCCACTTGGCGCCGCGCCAGGCACAAAAATGGCCTATGGCTGGAGATGGGTCCCATGCCCAAAGAGCCAGCAGGGAAAACTATGCCTTGTTCTAAAGCTCTTTGGGAACCGCTTGCTTAGCCGCACAGACCTGGGGGCTGCGGGCTTTCCTGCTGCCTTCAGCCTCGACACCACCCTTTCCCACTTGGCGCCGCGCCAGGTACAAAAATGGCCATACGGCTGGAGATGGGTCCCCCGCCCAAAGAGCCAGCAGGGAAAACTATGCCTTGTTCTAAAGCTCTTTGGGAACCGCTTGCGTAGCCCCACAGACCTGGGGGCTGCAGGCTTTCCTGCTGCCTTCATCCTCGACACCACCCTTTCCCACTTGGCACCGCGCCAGGCACAAAAATGGCCTATGGCTGGAGATGGGTCCCCTGCCGAAGGAGCCAGCAGGGAAAACTATGCCTTGTTCTAAAGCTCTTTGGGAACCGCTTGCGTAGCCCCACAGACCTGGGGGCTGCAGGCTTTGCTGCAGCTTCAGCCTCGACACCACCCTTTCCCACTTGGCACCGCGCCAGGCACAAAAACGGCCTATGGCTAGAGAGGGGTCCCACGCCCAAAGAGCCATCAGGGAAAACTATGCCTTGTTCTAAAGATCTTTGGGAACCGCTTGCGTAGCCCCACAGACCTGGGGGCTGCGGGCTTTCCTGCTGCCTTCAGCCTCGACAGCACCCTTTCCCACTTGGCGCGGCGCCAGGCACAAAAATGGCCATACGGCTGGAGATGGGTCCCCCGCCCAAAGAACAAGCAGGGAAAACTATGCCTTGTTCTAAAGCTCTTTGGGAACCGCTTGCATAGCCCCACAGACCTGGGGTCTGCGGCCTTTCCTGCTGCCTTCAGCCTCGACACCACCCTTTCCCACTTGGCGCCGCGCCAGGTACAAAAATGGCCATACGGCTGGAGATGGGTCCCCTACCCAAGGAGCCAGCAAGGAAAACTATGCCTTGTTCTAAAGCTCTTTGGGAACTGCTTGCGTAGCCCCACAGACCTGGGGGCTGCGGGCTTTCCTGCTGCCTTCAGCCTCGACACCACCCTTTCCCACTTGGCGCCGCGCCAGGCACAAAAATGGCCTATGGCTGGAGATGGGTCCCCCGCCCAAAGAGCCAGCAGGGAAAACTATGCCTTGTTCTAAAGCTCTTTGGGAACCGCTTGCGTAGCCCCACAGACCTGGGGGCTGCGGGCTTTCCTGCTGCCTTCAGCCTCGACAGCACCCTTTCCCACTTGGCGCCGCGCCAGGCTCAAAAATGGCCATACGTCTGGAGATGGGTCCCCCACCCAAAGAGCCAGCAGGGAAAACTATGCCTTGTTCTAAAGCTCTTTGGGAACCGCTGCCGTAGCCCCACAGACCTGGGGTCTGCGGGCTTTCCTGCTGCCTTCAGCCTCGACACCACCCTTTCCCACTTGGCGCCGCGCCAGGTACAAAAATGGCCATACGGCTGGAGATGGGTCCCCTACCCAAGGAGCCAGCAGGGAAAACTATGCCTTGTTCTAAAGCTCTTTGGGAACCGCTTGCGTAGCCGCACAGACCTGGGGGCTGCGGGCTTTCCTGCTGCCTTCAGCCTCAAAACCACCCTTTCCCACTACGCACCGCGCCAGGCACAAAAATGGCCTATGGCTGGAGATGGGTCCCCTGCCCAAGGAGCCAGCAGGGAAAACTATGCCTTGTTCTAAAGCTCTTTGGGAACTGCTTGCGTAGCCCCACAGACCTGGGGGCTGCAGGCTTTGCTGCATCTTCAGCCTCGACACCACCCTTTCCCACTTGGAGTCGCGCCAGGCACAAAAACGGCCTATGGCTAGAGAGGGGTCCCACGCCCAAATACCCATCAGGGAAAACTATGCCTTTTTCTAAAGCTCTTTGGGAACCGCTTGCGTAGCCCCACAGACCTCGGGGCTGCGGGCTTTCCTGCTGCCTACAGCCTCGACAGCACCCTTTCCCACTTGGCGCCGGGCCAGGCACAAAAATGGCCATACGGCTGGAGATGGGTCCCCCGCCCGAAGAGCCAGCAGGGAAAACTATGCCTTGTTCGAAAGCTCTTTGGGAACCGCTTGCGTAGCCCCACAGACCTGGGGGCTGCAGGCTTTGCTGCAGCTTCAGCCTCGACACCACCCTTTCCCACTTGGAGTCGCGTCAGGCACAAAAACGGCCTATGGCTAGAGAGGGGTCCCCCGCCCAAAGAGCCATCAGGGAAAACTATGCCTTGTTCTAAAGCTCTTTGGGAACCACTTCCGTAGCCCCACAGACCTGGGGGCTGCAGGCTTTCCTGCTGCCTTCAGCCTCGACAGCACCCTTTCCCACTTGGCACTGCGCCAGGCACAAAAAAGGCCTATGGCTGGAGATGGGTCCCCCGCCCAAAGAGCCAGCAGGGAAAACTATGCCTTGTTCTAAAGCTCTTTGGGAACCGCTTGCGTAGCCCCACAGACCTGGGGGCTGCGGGCTTTCCTGCTGCCTTCAGCCTCAAAGCCACCCTTTCCCACTTGGCGCCGCACCAGGCACAAAAATGGCCTATGGCTAGAGAGGGGTCCCCCGCACAAAGAGCCATCAGGGAAAACTATGCCTTGTTCTAAAGCTCTTTGGGAACCGCTTGCGTAGCCCCACAGACCTGGGGGCTGTGGGCTTTCCTGCTGCCTTCAGCCTCGACAGCACCCTTTCCCACTTGGCGCCGGGCCAGGCACAAAAATGGCCATACGGCTGGAGATGGGTCCCCCGCCCAAAGAGCCAGCAGGGAAAACTATGCCTTGTTCTAAAGCTCTTTGGGAACCGCTTGCGTAGCCGCACAGACCTGGGAGCTGCAGGCTTTCCTGCTGCCTTCAGCCTCGACACCACCCTTTCCCACTTGGCACCGCGCCAGGCACAAAAATGGCCTATGGCTTGAGATGGGTCCCCTGCCGAAGGAGCCAGCAGGGAAAACTATGCCTTTTTCTAAAGCTCTTTGGGAACCGCTTGCGTACCCCCACAGACCTGGGGGCTGCAGGATTTGCTGCAGCTTCAGCCTCGACACCACCCTTTCCCACTTGGAGTCGCGCCAGGCACAAAAACGGCCTATGGCTAGAGAGGGGTCCAACGCCCAAAGAGCCAGCAGGGAAAACTATGCCTTGTTCTAAAGCTCTTTGGGAACCGCTTGCGTAGCCCCAGAGACCTGGGGGCTGCGGGCTTTCCTGCTGCCTTCAGCCTCGACAGCACCCTTTCCCACTTGGCGCCGCGCCAGGCTCAAAAATGGCCAATGACTGGAGATGGGTCTCCCGCCCAAGGAGCCAGCAGGGAAAACTATGCCTTGTTCTAAAACCCCTTGTGAACCGCTTGCTTGGCCCCACAGTCCTGGGGGCTGCAGGCTTTGCTGCAGCTTCAGCCTCGACACCACCCTTTCCCACTTGGCGCCGCACCAGGCACAAAAATGGCCTATGGCTAGAGAGCGGTCCCCCGCACAAAGAGCCATCAGGGAAAATTATGCCTTTTTCTAAAGCTCTTTGGGAACCGCTTGCGTAGCCCCACAGACCTGGGGGCTGCGGGCTTTCCTGCTGCCTTCAGCCTCGACAGCACCCTTTCCCACTTGGCGCCGCGCCAGGCACAAAAATTGCCATACGGCTGGAGATGGGTCCCCCGCCCAAAGAGCCAGCAGGGAAAACTATGCCTTGTTCTAAAGCTCTTTGGGAACCGCTTGCGTAGCCGCACAGACCTGGGGTCTGCGGGCTTTCCTGCTGCCTTCAGCCTCGACACCACCCTTTCCCACTTGGCGCCGCGCCAGGCACAAAAATGGCCATACGGCTGGAGATGAGTCCCCCGCCCAAAGAGCCAGCAGGGAAAACTATGCCTTGTTCTAAAGCTCTTTGGGAACCGCTTGCATAGCCCCACAGACCTGGGGGCTGCAGGCTTTGCTGCTGCCTTCAGCCTCAAAGCCACCCTTTCCCACTTGGCGCCGCATCAGACACAAAAATGGCCTATGGCTGGAGATGGGTCTCCCGCCCAAAGAGCCAGCAGGGAAAACTATGCCTTGTTCTAAAGCTCTTTGGGAACCGCTTGCGTAGCCCCAAAGACCTGGGGGCTGCGGGCTTTCCTGCTGCCTCAGACTCAAAGCCACTCTTTCCCACTTGGCGTCGTGCCAGGCACAAAAATGGCCATACGGCTGGAGATGGGTCCCCCCGCCCAAAGAGCCAGCAGGGAAAATTATTCCTTGTTCTAAAACTCCTTGGGAACCGCTTGCTTGGCCCCACAGACCTGGGGGCTGCAGGCTTTGCTACAGCTTCAGCCTCGACACCACCCTTTCCCACTTGGAGTCGCGCCAGGCACAAAAACGGCCTATGGCTAGAGAGGGGTCCCACGCCCAAAGAGCCAGCAGGGAAAACTATGCCTTGTTCTAAAGCTCTTTGGGAACCGCTTGCGTAGCCCCACAGACCTGGGGGCTGCGGGCTTTCCTGCTGCCTTCAGCCTCGACACCACCCTTTCCCACTTGGCGCCTGGCCAGGCACAAAAATGGCCATATGGCTGGAGATGGGTCCCCCGCCCAAAGAGCCAGCAGGGAAAACTATGCCTTGTTCTAAAGCTCTTTGGGAACCGCATGCGTAGCCGCACAGACCTGGGGTCTGCGGGCTTTCCTGCTGCCTTCAGCCTCGACACCACATTTTCCCACTTGGTGCCGCGCCAGGTACAAAAATGGCCATACGGCTGGAGATGGGTCCCCTACCCAAGGAGCCAGCAGGGAAAACTATGCCTTGTTCTAAAGCTCTTTGGGAACCGCTTGCGTAGCCCCACAGACCTGGGGGCTGCAGGCTTTCCTGCTGCCTTCAGCCTCGACACCACCCTTTCACACTTGGCACCGCGCCAGGCACAAAAATGGCCTATGGCTGCAGAATGGTCCCCTGCCCAAGGAGCCAGCAGGGAAAACTATGCCTTGTTCTAAAGCTCTTTGGGAACCGCTTGCTTAGCCGCACAGACCTGGGGGCTGCGGGCTTTCCTGCTGCCTTCAGCCTCGACACCACCCTTTCCCACTTGGCGCCCCGCCAGGTACAAAAATGGCCATACGGCTGGAGATGGGTCCCCCGCCCAAAGAGCCAGCAGGGAAAACTATGCCTTGTTCTAAAGCTCTTTGGGAACCGCTTGCGTAGCCCCACAGACCTGGGGGCTGCAGGCTTTCCTGCTGCCTTCATCCTCGACACCACCCTTTCCCACTTGGCACCGCGCCAGGCACAAAAATGGCCTATGGCTGGAGATGGGTCCCCTGCCGAAGGAGCCAGCAGGGAAAACTATGCCTTTTTCTAAAGCTCTTTGGGAACCGCTTGCGTAGCCCCACAGACCTGGGGGCTGCAGGCTTTGCTGCAGCTTCAGCCTCGACACCACCCTTTCCCACTTGGAGTCGCGCCAGGCACAAAAACGGCCTATGGCTGGAGATGGGTCTCCCGCCCAAAGAGCCATCAGGGAAAACTATGCCTTGTTCTAAAGCTCTTTGGGAACCGCTTGCGTAGCCCCACAGACCTGGGGGCTGCGGGCTTTCCTGCTGCCTTCAGCCTCGACAGCACCCTTTCCCACTTGGCGCCGCGCCAGGCACAAAAATGGCCATACGGCTGGACATGGGTCCCCCGCCCAAAGAGCCAGCAGGGAAAACTATGCCTTGTTCTAAAGCTCTTTGGGAACCGCTTGCGTAGCCGCACAGACCTGGGGTCTGCGGGCTTTCCTGCTGCCTTCAGCCTCGACACCACCCTTTCCCACTTGGCGCCGCGCCAGGTACAAAAATGGCCATACGGCTGGAGATGGGTCCCCTACCCAAGGAGCCAGCAGGGAAAATTATGCCTTGTTCTAAAGCTCTTTGGGAACCGCTTGCGTAGCCCCACAGACCTGGGGGCTGCAGGCTTTCCTGCTGCCTTCAGCCTCAAAACAACCCTTTCCCACT
The DNA here is from genome assembly GCF_028500815.1 of Rissa tridactyla. Lineage (NCBI taxonomy): Eukaryota > Metazoa > Chordata > Aves > Charadriiformes > Laridae > Rissa > Rissa tridactyla. Next base: position 169,638 of record NW_026529363.1, read on the forward strand.
ACGCACCGCGCCAGGCACAAAAATGGCCTATGGCTGGCGATGGGTCCCCCGCCCAAAGAGCCAGCAGGGAAAACTATGCCTTGTTCTAAAGCTCTTTGGGAACTGCTTGCGTAGCCCCACAGACCTGGGGGCTACGGGCTTTCCTGCTGCCTTCAGCCTCAACACCACCCTTTCCCACTTGGCGCCGCGCCAGGCACAAAAATGGCCTATGGCTGGAGATGGGTCCCATGCCCAAAGAGCCAGCAGGGAAAACTATGCCTTGTTCTAAAGCTCTTTGGGAACCGCTTGCGTAGCCCCACAGACCTGGGGGCTGCGGGCTTTCCTGCTGCCTTCAGCCTCGACAGCACCCTTTCCCACTTGGCGCCGCACCAGGCTCAAAAATGGCCATACGTCTGGAGATGGGTCCCCCACCCAAAGAGCCAGCAGGGAAAACTATTGCCTTGTTCGAAAGCTCTTTGGGAACCGCTTCCGTAGCCCCACAGACCTGCGGGCTTCATGCTTTGCTGCAGCTTCAGCCTCGACACCACCCTTTCCCACTTGGAGTCGCGCCAGGCAAAAAAACGGCCTATGGCTAGAGAGGGGTCCCACGCCCAAAGAGCCAGCAGGGAAAACTAGGCCTTGTTCTAAAGCTCTTTGGGAACCGCTTGCGTAGCCCCACAGACCTGGGGGCTGTGGGCTTTCCTGCTGCCTTCAGCCTCGACACCACCCTTTCCCACTTTGCGCCGCGCCAGGCACAAAAATGGCCATACGGCTGGAGATGGGTCCCCCGCCCAAAGAGCCAGCAGGGAAAACTATGCCTTGTTCTAAAGCTCTTTGGGAACCGCTTGCGTAGCCCCACAGACCTGGGGGCTGCGGGCTTTGCTGCTGCCTTCAGCCTCGACACCACCCTTACCCACTTGGCGCCTGGCCAGGCACAAAAATGGCCATACGGCTGGAGATGGGTCCCCCACCCAAAGAGCCAGCAGGGAAAACTATGCCTTGTTCGAAAGCTCTTTGGGAACCGCTTGCGTAGCCCCACAGACCTGGGGGCTGCAGGCTTTCCTGCTGCCTTCAGCCTCAAAGCCACTCTTTCCCACTTGGCGTCGTGCCAGGCACAAAAATGGCCTATGGCTGGAGATGGGTCCCCCGCCCAAAGAGCCACCAGCGAAAACTATGCCTTGTTCTAAAACTCCTTGGGAACCGCTTGCTTGGCCCCACAGACCTGGGGGCTGCAGGCTTTGCTGCAGCTTCAGCCTCGACACCAGCCTTTCCCACTTGGAGTCGCGCCAGGCACAAAAACGGCCTATGGATAGAGAGGGGTCCCACGCCCAAATACCCATGAGGGAAAATTATGCCTTGTTCTAAAGCTCTTTGGGAACCGCTTGCGTAGCCCCACAGACCTGGGGGCTGCAGGCTTTCCTGCTGCCTTCAGCCTCAAAGCCACCCTTTCCCACTTGGCGCCGCACCAGGCACAAAAATGGCCTATGGCTAGAGAGGGGTCCCCCGCACAAAGAGCCATCAGGGAAAATTATGCCTTGTTCTAAAGCTCTTTGGGAACCGCTTGCGTAGCCCCACAGACCTGGGGGCTGCGGGCTTTCCTGCTGCCTTCAGCCTCGACACCACCCTTTCCCACTTGGCGCCGCGCCAGGCACAAAAATGGCCATACGGCTGGAGATGGGTCCCCCGCCCAAAGAGCCAGCAGGGAAAACTATGCCTTGTTCGAAAGCTCTTTGGGAACCGCTTGCGTAGCCCCACAGACCTGGGGTCTGCGGGCTTTCCTGCTGCCTTCAGCCTCAAAACCACCCTTTCCCACTTGGCGCCGCGCCAGGCACAAAAATGGCCATACGGCTGGAGATGGGTCCCCAGCCCAAAGAGCCAGCAGGGAAAACTATGCCTTGTTCTAAAGCTCTTTGGGAACCGCTTGCGTAGCCCCACAGACCTGGGGGCTGCAGGCTTTCCTGCTGCCTTCAGCCTCGACAGCACCCTTTCCCACTTGGCACTGCGCCAGGCACAAAAAAGGCCTATGGCTGGAAATGGGTCCCATGCCCAAAGAGCCATCAGGGAAAACTATGCCTTGTTCTAAAGCTCTTTGGGAACCGCTTGCGTAGCCCCACAGACCTGGGGGCTGCAGGCTTTGCTGCTGCCTTCAGCCTCAAAGCCACCCTTTCCCACTTGGCGCCGCACCAGGCACAAAAATGGCCTATGGCTAGAGAGGGGTCCCCCGCACAAAGAGCCATCAGGGAAAACTATGCCTTGTTCTAAAGCTCTTTGGGAACCGCTTGCGTAGCCCCACAGGCCTGGGGGCTGTGGGCTTTCCTGCTGCCTTCAGCCTCGACAGCACCCTTTCCCACTTGGCGCCGGGCCAGGTACAAAAATGGCCATACGGCTGGAGATGGGTCCCCCGCCCAAAGAGCCAGCAGGGAAAACTATGCCTTGTTCTAAAGCTCTTTGGGAACCGCTTGCGTAGCCCCACAGACCTGGGGGCTGCAGGCTTTCCTGCTGCCTTCAGCCTCGACACCACCCTTTCCCACTTGGCACCGCGCCAGGCACAAAAATGGCCTATGGCTTGAGATGGGTCCCCTGCCGAAGGAGCCAGCAGGGAAAACTATGCCTTTTTCTAAAGCTCTTTGGGAACCGCTTGCATAGCCCCACAGACCTGGGGGCTGCAGGCTTTGCTGCAGCTTCAGCCTCGACACCACCCTTTCCCACTTGGAGTCGCGCCAGGCACAAAAACGGCCTATGGCTAGAGAGGGGTCCAACGCCCAAAGAGCCAGCAGGGAAAACTATGCCTTGTTCTAAAGCTCTTTGGGAACCGCTTGCGTAGCCCCAGAGACCTGGGGGCTGTGGGCTTTCCTGCTGCCTTCAGCCTCGACAGCACCCTTTCCCACTTGGCGCCGGGCCAGGCTCAAAAATGGCCATACGGCTGGAGATGGGTCCCCCGCCCAAAGAGCCAGCAGGGAAAACTATGCCTTGTTCGAAAGCTCTTTGGGAACCGCTTGCGTAGCCCCACAGACCTGGGGGCTGCAGGCTTTCCTGCTGCCTTCATCCTCGACAACACCCTTTCCCACTTGGCGCTGCGCTAGGCACAAAAATGGCCTATGGCTGGAGATGGGTCTCCCGCCCAAGGAGCCAGCAGGGAAAACTATGCCTTGTTCTAAAACTCCTTGGGAACCGCTTGCTTGGCCCCACAGACCTGGGGGCTGCACGCTTTGCTGCAGCTTCAGCCTCGACACCACCCTTTCCCACTTGGCGCCGCACCAGGCACAAAAATGGCCTATGGCTAGAGAGGGGTCCCCCGCACAAAGAGCCATCAGGGAAAATTATGCCTTGTTCTAAAGCTCTTTGGGAACCGCTTGCGTAGCCCCACAGACCTGGGGGCTGCGGGCTTTCCTGCTGCCTTCAGCCTCGACAGCACCCTTTCCCACTTGGCGCCGGGCCAGGCACAAAAATGGCCATACGGCTGGAGATGGGTCCCCCGCCCAAAGAGCCAGCAGGGAAAACTATGCCTTGTTCTAAAGCTCTTTGGGAACCGCTTGCGTAGCCGCACAGACCTGGGGTCTGCGGGCTTTCCTGCTGCCTTCAGCCTCGACACAACCCTTTCCCACTTGGCACCGCGCCAGGTACAAAAATGGCCATACGGCTGGAGATGGGTCCCCTACCCAAGGAGCCAGCAGGGAAAACTATGCCTTGTTCTAAAGCTCTTTGGGAACCGCTTGCGTAGCCCCACAGACCTGGGGGCTGCAGGCTTTCCTGCTGCCTTCATCCTCGACACCACCCTTTCCCACATGGCACCGCGCCAGGCACAAAAATGGCCTATGGCTGGAGATGGGTCCCCTGCCCAAGGAGCCAGCAGGGAAAACTATGCCTTGTTCTAAAGCTCTTTGGGAACTGCTTGCGTAGCCCCACAGACCTGGGGGCTGCGGGCTTTCCTGCTGCCTTCAGCCTCGACACCACCCTTTCCCACTTGGCGCCGCGCCAGGCACAAAAATGGCCATACGGCTGGAGATGGGTCCCCAGCCCAAAGAGCCAGCAGGGAAAACTATGCCTTGTTCTAAAGCTCTTTGGGAACCGCTTGCGTAGCCCCACAGACCTGGGGGCTGCAGGCTTTCCTGCTGCCTTCAGCCTCAAAGCCACCCTTTCCCACTTGGAGTCGCGCCAGGCACAAAAACGGCCTATGGCTAGAGAGGGGTCCCACGCCCAAAGAGCCATCAGGGAAAACTATGCCTTGTTCTAAAGCTCTTTGGGAACCGCTTGCGTAGCCCCACAGACCTGGGGGCTGCAGGCTTTCCTGCTGCCTTCAGCCTCAAAGCCACCCTTTCCCACTTGGCGCCGCACCAGGCACAAAAATGGCCTATGGCTAGAGAGGGGTCCCCCGCACAAAGAGCCATCAGGGAAAACTATGCCTTGTTCTAAAGCTCTTTGGGAACCGCTTGCGTAGCCGCACAGACCTGGGGTCTGCGGGCTTTCCTGCTGCCTTCAGCCTCGACAGCACCCTTTCCCACTTGGCGCCGCGCCAGGTACAAAAATGGCCATACGGCTGGAGATGGGTCCCCTACCCAAGGAGCCAGCAGGGAAAACTATGCCTTGTTCTAAAGCTCTTTGGGAACCGCTTGCGTAGCCCCACAGACCTGGGGGCTGCAGGCTTTCCTGCTGCCTTCATCCTCGACACCACCCTTTCCCACATGGCACCGCGCCAGGCACAAAAATGGCCTATGGCTGGAGATGGGTCCCCTGCCCAAGGAGCCAGCAGGGAAAACTATGCCTTGTTCTAAAGCTCTTTGGGAACTGCTTGCGTAGCCCCACAGACCTGGGTGCTGCGGGCTTTCCTGCTGCCTTCAGCCTCGACACCACCCTTTCCCACTTGGCGCCGCGCCAGGCACAAAAATGGCCATACGGCTGGAGATGGGTCCCCAGCCCAAAGAGCCAGCAGGGAAAACTATGCCTTGTTCTAAAGCTCTTTGGGAACCGCTTGCGTAGCCGCACAGACCTGGGGGCTGCAGGCTTTCCTGCTGCCTTCAGCCTCAAAGCCACCCTTTCCCACTTGGAGTCGCGCCAGGCACAAAAACGGCCTATGGCTAGAGAGGGGTCCCACGCCCAAAGAGCCATCAGGGAAAACTATGCCTTGTTCTAAAGCTCTTTGGGAACCGCTTGCGTAGCCCCACAGACCTGGGGGCTGCAGGCTTTCCTGCTGCCTTCAACCTCAAAGCCACCCTTTCCCACTTGGCGCCGCACCAGGCACAAAAATGGCCTATGGCTGGAGATGGGTCTCCCGCCCAAGGAGCCAGCAGGGAAAACTATGCCTTGTTCTAAAACTCCTTGGGAACCGCTTGCGTAGCCCCACAGACCTGGGGGCTGCGGGCTTTCCTGCTGCCTTCAGCCTCGACACCACCCTTTCCCACTTGGCGCCGCGCCAGGCACAAAAATGGCCATACGGCTGGAGATGGGTCCCCCGCCCAAAGAGCCAGCTGGAAAACTATGCCTTGTTCGAAAGCTCTTTGGGAACCGCTTGCGTAGCCCCAGAGACCTGGGGGCTGCGGGCTTTCCTGCTGCCTTCAGCCTCGACACCACCCTTTCCCACTTGGCACCGCGCCAGGCACAAAAATGGCCTATGGCTGGAGATGGGTCCCATGCCCAAAGAGCCAGCAGGGAAAACTATGCCTTGTTCTAAAGCTCTTTGGGAACCGCTTGCTTAGCCGCACAGACCTGGGGGCTGCGGGCTTTCCTGCTGCCTTCAGCCTCGACACCACCCTTTCCCACTTGGCGCCCCGCCAGGTACAAAAATGGCCATACGGCTGGAGATGGGTCCCCCGCCCAAAGAGCCAGCAGGGAAAACTATGCCTTGTTCTAAAGCTCTTTGGGAACCGCTTGCGTAGCCCCACAGACCTGGGGGCTGCAGCCTTTCCTGCTGCCTTCATCCTCGACACCACCCTTTCCCACTTGGCACCGCGCCAGGCACAAAAATGGCCTATGGCTGGAGATGGGTCCCCTGCCGAAGGAGCCAGCAGGGAAAACTATGCCTTTTTCTAAAGCTCTTTGGGAACCGCTTGCGTAGCCCCACAGACCTGGGGGCTGCAGGCTTTGCTGCAGCTTCAGCCTCGACACCACCCTTTCCCACTTGGAGTCGCGCCAGGCACAAAAACGGCCTATGGCTAGAGAGGGGTCCCACGCCCAAAGAGCCATCAGGGAAAACTATGCCTTGTTCTAAAGCTCTTTGGGAACCGCTTGCGTAGCCCCACAGACCTGGGGGCTGCGGGCTTTCCTGCTGCCTTCAGCCTCGACAGCACCCTTTCCCACTTGGCGCCGCGCCAGGCACAAAAATGGCCATACGGCTGGAGATGGGTCCCCCGCCCAAAGAGCCAGCAGGGAAAACTATGCCTTGTTCTAAAGCTCTTTGGGAACCGCTTGCGTAGCCGCACAGACCTGGGGTCTGCGGGCTTTCCTGCTGCCTTCAGCCTCGACACCACCCTTTCCCACTTGGCGCAGCGCCAGGTACAAAAATGGCCATACGGCTGGAGATGGGTCCCCTACCCAAGGAGCCATCAGGGAAAACTATGCCTTGTTCTAAAGCTCTTTGGGAACCGCTTGCGTAGCCCCACAGACCTGGGGGCTGCGGGCTTTCCTGCTGCCTTCAGCCTCAAAACCACCCTTTCCCACTACGCACCGCGCCAGGCACAAAAATGGCCTATGGCTGGAGATGGGTCCCCTGCCCAAGGAGCCAGCAGGGAAAACTATGCCTTGTTCTAAAGCTCTTTGGGAACTGCTTGCGTAGCCCCACAGAGCTGGGCGCTGCAGGCTTTGCTGCATCTTCAGCCTCGACACCACCCTTTCCCACTTGGAGTCGAGCCAGGCACAAAAACGGCCTATGGCTAGAGAGGGGTCCCACGCCCAAAGAACCAGCAGGGAAAACTATGCCTTGTTCTAAAGCTCTTTGGGAACCGCTTGCGTAGCCCCACAGACCTGGGGGCTGCGGGCTTTCCTGCTGCCTTCAGCCTCGACAGCACCCTTTCCCACTTGGCGCCGGGCCAGGCTCAAAAATGGCCATACGGCTGGAGATGGGTCCCCAGCCCAAAGAGCCAGCAGGGAAAACTATGCCTTGTTCGAAAGCTCTTTGGGAACCGCTTGCGTAGCCCCACAGACCTGGGGGCTGCAGGCTTTCCTGCTGCCTTCAGCCTCGACACCACCCTTTCCCACTTGGCGCCGCGCTAGGCACAAAAATGGCCTATGGCTGGAGATGGGTCTCCCGCCCAAAGAGCCAGCAGGGAAAACTATGCCTTGTTCTAAAGCTCTTTGGGAACCGCTTGCGTAGCCCCACAGACCTGGGGGCTGCGGGCTTTCCTGCTGCCTCAGCCTCAAAGCCACTCTTTCCCACTTGGCGTCGTGCCAGGCACAAAAATGGCCATACGGCTGGAGATGGGTCCCCCGCCCAAAGAGCCAGCAGGGAAAATTATTCCTTGTAATAAAACTCCTTGGGAACCGCTTGCTTGGCCCCACAGACCTGGGGGCTGCGGGCTTTGCTGCTGCCTTCAGCCTCGACACCACCCTTTCCCACTTGGCGCCGCGCCAGGCACAAAAATGGCCATACGGCTGGAGATGGGTCCCCCGCCCAAAGAGCCAGCAGGGAAAACTATGCCTTGTTCTAAAGCTCTTTGGGAACCGCTTGCGTAGCCCCACAGACCTGGGGGCTGCGGGCTTTCCTGCTGCCTTCAGCCTCGACACCACCCTTTCCCACTTGGCGCCGCGCCAGGTACAAAAATGGCCATACGGCTGGCGATGGGTCCCCCGCCCAAAGAGCCAGCAGGGAAAACTATGCCTTGTTCTAAAGCTCTTTGGGAACCGCTTGCGTAGCCCCACAGACCTGGGGGCTGCAGGCTTTCCTGCTGCCTTCAGCCTCGACACCACCCTTTCCCACTTGGCACCGCGCCAGGCACAAAAATGGACTATGGCTGGAGAATGGTCCCCTGCCCAAGGAGCCATCAGGGAAAACTATGCCTTGTTCTAAAGCTCTTTGGGAACTGCTTGCGTAGCCCCACAGACCTGGGGGCTGCGGGCTTTCCTGCTGCCTTCAGCCTCGACACCACCCTTTCCCACTTGGCGCCGCGCCAGGCACAAAAATGGCCTATGGCTGGAGATGGGTCCCATGCCCAAAGAGCCAGCAGGGAAAACTATGCCTTGTTCTAAAGCTCTTTGGGAACCGCTTGCTTAGCCGCACAGACCTGGGGGCTGCGGGCTTTCCTGCTGCCTTCAGCCTCGACACCACCCTTTCCCACTTGGCGCCGCGCCAGGTACAAAAATGGCCATACGGCTGGAGATGGGTCCCCCGCCCAAAGAGCCAGCAGGGAAAACTATGCCTTGTTCTAAAGCTCTTTGGGAACCGCTTGCGTAGCCCCACAGACCTGGGGGCTGCAGGCTTTCCTGCTGCCTTCATCCTCGACACCACCCTTTCCCACTTGGCACCGCGCCAGGCACAAAAATGGCCTATGGCTGGAGATGGGTCCCCTGCCGAAGGAGCCAGCAGGGAAAACTATGCCTTGTTCTAAAGCTCTTTGGGAACCGCTTGCGTAGCCCCACAGACCTGGGGGCTGCAGGCTTTGCTGCAGCTTCAGCCTCGACACCACCCTTTCCCACTTGGCACCGCGCCAGGCACAAAAACGGCCTATGGCTAGAGAGGGGTCCCACGCCCAAAGAGCCATCAGGGAAAACTATGCCTTGTTCTAAAGCTCTTTGGGAACCGCTTGCGTAGCCCGACAGACCTGGGGGCTGCGGGCTTTCCTGCTGCCTTCAGCCTCGACACCACCCTTTCCCACTTGCGCCTGGCCAGGCACAAAAATGGCCATATGGCTGGAGATGGGTCCCATGCCCAAAGAGCCAGCAGGGAAAACTATGCCTTGTTCTAAAGCTCTTTGGGAACCGCTTGCGTAGCCGCACAGACCTGGGGGCTGCGGGCTTTCCTGCTGCCTTCAGCCTCGACACCACCCTTTCCGACTTGGCGCCGCGCCAGGTACAAAAATGGCCATACGGCTGGAGATGGGTCCCCTACCCAAGGAGCCAGCAGGGAAAACTATGCCTTGTTCTAAAGCTCTTTGGGAACCGCTTGCGTAGCCCCACAGACCTGGGGGCTGCAGGCTTTCCTGCTGCCTTCAGCCTCGACACCACCCTTTCCCACTTGGCGCCGCGCCAGGCACAAAAATGGCCTATGGCTGGAGAATGGTCCCCTGCCCAAGGAGCCAGCAGGGAAAACTATGCCTTGTTCTAAAGCTCTTTGGGAACTGCTTGCGTAGCCCCCCAGACCTGGGGGCTGCGGGCTTTCCTGCTGCCTTCAGCCTCGACACCACCCTTTCCCACTTGGCGCCGCGCCAGGCACAAAAATGGCCTATGGCTGGAGATGGGTCCCATGCCCAAAGAGCCAGCAGGGAAAACTATGCCTTGTTCTAAAGCTCTTTGGGAACCGCTTGCTTAGCCGCACAGACCTGGGGGCTGCGGGCTTTCCTGCTGCCTTCAGCCTCGACAGCACCCTTTCCCACTTGGCGCGGCGCCAGGCACAAAAATGGCCATACGGCTGGAGATGGGTCCCCCGCCCAAAGAACAAGCAGGGAAAACTATGCCTTGTTCTAAAGCTCTTTGGGAACCGCTTGCATAGCCCCACAGACCTGGGGTCTGCGGGCTTTCCTGCTGCCTTCAGCCTCGACACCACCCTTTCCCACTTGGCGCCGCGCCAGGTACAAAAATGGCCATACGGCTGGAGATGGGTCCCCTACCCAAGGAGCCAGCAGGGAAAACTATGCCTTGTTCTAAAGCTCTTTGGGAACCGCTTGCGTAGCCCCACAGACCTGGGGGCTGCGGGCTTTCCTGCTGCCTTCAGCCTCAAAACCACCCTTTCCCACTACGCACCGCGCCAGGCACAAAAATGGCCATACGGCTGGAGATGGGTCCCCTGCCCAAGGAGCCAGCAGGGAAAACTATGCCTTGTTCTAAAGCTCTTTGGGAACCGCTTGCGTAGCCCCACAGACCTGGGGGCTGCGGGCTTTCCTGCTGCCTTCAGCCTCGACACCACCCTTTCCCACTTGGCGCCGCGCCAGGCACAAAAATGGCCTATGGCTGGAGATGGGTCCCCCGCCCAAAGAGCCAGCAGGGAAAACTATGCCTTGTTCTAAAGCTCTTTGGGAACCGCTTGCGTAGCCCCACAGACCTGGGGGCTGCGGGCTTTCCTGCTGCCTTCAGCCTCGACACCACCCTTTCCCACTTGGCGCCGCGCCAGGCTCAAAAATGGCCATACGTCTGGAGATGGGTCCCCCACCCAAAGAGCCAGCAGGGAAAACTATGCCTTGTTCGAAAGTTCTTTGGGAACCGCTTGCGTAGTCCCACAGACCTGCGGGCTTCAGGCTTTGCTGCAGCTTCAGCCTCGACACCACCCTTTCCCACTTGGAGTCGTGCCAGGCACAAAAACGGCCTATGGCTAGAGAGGGGTCCCACGCCCAAAGAGCCATCAGGGAAAACTATGCCTTGTTCTAAAGCTCTTTGGGAACCGCTTGCGTAGCCCCACAGACGTGGGGGCTGCAGGCTTTCCTGCTGCCTTCAGCCTCGACAGCACCCTTTCCCACTTGGCGCCGCACCAGGCACAAAAATGGCCATACGGCTGGAGATGGGTCCCCCGCCCAAAGAACAAGCAGGGAAAACTATGCCTTGTTCTAAAGCTCTTTGGGAACCGCTGCCGTAGCCCCACAGACCTGGGGTCTGCGGGCTTTCCTGCTGCCTTCAGCCTCGACACCACCCTTTCCCACTTGGCGCCGCGCCAGGTACAAAAATGGCCATACGGCTGGAGATGGGTCCCCTACCCAAGGAGCCAGCAGGGAAAACTATGCCTTGTTCTAAAGCTCTTTGGGAACCGCTTGCGTAGCCCCACAGACCTGGGGGCTGCGGGCTTTCCTGCTGCCTTCAGCCTCAAAACCACCCTTTCCCACTACGCACCGCGCCAGGCACAAAAATGGCCTATGGCTGGAGATGGGTCCCCTGCCCAAGGAGCCAGCAGGGAAAACTATGCCTTGTTCTAAAGCTCTTTGGGAACTGCTTGCGTAGCCCCACAGACCTGGGGGCTGCAGGCTTTGCTGCATCTTCAGCCTCGACACCACCCTTTCCCACTTGGAGTCGCGCCAGGCACAAAAACGGCCTATGGCTAGAGAGGGGTCCCACGCCCAAATACCCATCAGGGAAAACTATGCCTTTTTCTAAAGCTCTTTGGGAACCGCTTGCGTAGCCCCACAGACCTCGGGGCTGCGGGCTTTCCTGCTGCCTACAGCCTCGACAGCACCCTTTCCCACTTGGCGCCGGGCCAGGCACAAAAATGGCCATACGGCTGGAGATGGGTCCCCCGCCCAAAGAGCCAGCAGGGAAAACTATGCCTTGTTCGAAAGCTCTTTGGGAACCGCTTGCGTAGCCCCACAGACCTGGGGGCTGCAGGCTTTGCTGCAGCTTCAGCCTCGACACCACCCTTTCCCACTTGGAGTCGCGTCAGGCACAAAAACGGCCTATGGCTAGAGAGGGGTCCCCCGCCCAAAGAGCATCAGGGAAAACTATGCCTTGTTCTAAAGCTCTTTGGGAACTGCTTGCGTAGCCCCACAGACCTGGGGGCTGCAGGCTTTCCTGCTGCCTTCAGCCTCGACAGCACCCTTTCCCACTTGGCACTGCGCCAGGCACAAAAAAGGCCTATGGCTGGAGATGGGTCCCCCGCCCAAAGAGCCAGCAGGGAAAACTATGCCTTGTTCTAAAGCTCTTTGGGAACCGCTTGCGTAGCCCCACAGACCTGGGGGCTGCGGGCTTTCCTGCTGCCTTCAGCCTCAAAGCCACCCTTTCCCACTTGGCGCCGCACCAGGCACAAAAATGGCCTATGGCTAGAGAGGGGTCCCCCGCACAAAGAGCCATCAGGGAAAACTATGCCTTGTTCTAAAGCTCTTTGGGAACCGCTTGCGTAGCCCCACAGACCTGGGGGCTGTGGGCTTTCCTGCTGCCTTCAGCCTCGACAGCACCCTTTCCCACTTGGCGCCGGGCCAGGCACAAAAATGGCCATACGGCTGGAGATGGGTCCCCCGCCCAAAGAGCCAGCAGGGAAAACTATGCCTTGTTCTAAAGCTCTTTGGGAACCGCTTGCGTAGCCGCACAGACCTGGGAGCTGCAGGCTTTCCTGCTGCCTTCAGCCTCGACACCACCCTTTCCCACTTGGCACCGCGCCAGGCACAAAAATGGCCTATGGCTTGAGATGGGTCCCCAGCCCAAAGAGCCAGCAGGGAAAACTATGCCTTTTTCTAAAGCTCTTTGGGAACCGCTTGCGTAGCCCCACAGACCTGGGGGCTGCAGGCTTTGCTGCAGCTTCAGCCTCGACACCACCCTTTCCCACTTGGAGTCGCGCCAGGCACAAAAACGGCCTATGGCTAGAGAGGGGTCCAACGCCCAAAGAACCAGCAGGGAAAACTATGCCTTGTTCTAAAGCTCTTTGGGAACCGCTTGCGTAGCCCCAGAGACCTGGGGGCTGCGGGCTTTCCTGCTGCCTTCAGCCTCGACAGCACCCTTTCCCACTTGGCGCCGCGCCAGGCTCAAAAATGGCCAATGGCTGGAGATGGGTCTCCCGCCCAAGGAGCCAGCAGGGAAAACTATGCCTTGTTCTAAAACTCCTTGGGAACCGCTTGCTTGGCCCCACAGACCTGGGGGCTGCAGGCTTTGCTGCAGCTTCAGCCTCGACACCACCCTTTCCCACTTGGCGCCGCACCAGGCACAAAAATGGCCTATGGCTAGAGAGCGGTCCCCCGCACAAAGAGCCATCAGGGAAAATTATGCCTTTTTCTAAAGCTCTTTGGGAACCGCTTGCGTAGCCCCACAGACCTGGGGGCTGCGGGCTTTCCTGCTGCCTTCAGCCTCGACACCACCCTTTCCCACTTGGCGCCGCGCCAGGCACAAAAATGGCCATACGGCTGGAGATGGGTCCCCCGCCCAAAGAGCCAGCAGGGAAAACTATGCCTTGTTCTAAAGCTCTTTGGGAACCGCTTGCGTAGCCGCACAGACCTGGGGTCTGCGGGCTTTCCTGCTGCCTTCAGCCTCGACACCACCCTTTCCCACTTGGCGCCGCGCCAGGCACAAAAATGGCCATACGGCTGGAGATGAGTCCCCCGCCCAAAGAGCCAGCAGGGAAAACTATGCCTTGTTCTAAAGCTCTTTGGGAACCGCTTGCATAGCCCCACAGACCTGGGGGCTGCAGGCTTTGCTGCTGCCTTCAGCCTCAAAGCCACCCTTTCCCACTTGGCGCCGCATCAGACACAAAAATGGCCTATGGCTGGAGATGGGTCTCCCGCCCAAAGAGCCAGCAGGGAAAACTATGCCTTGTTCTAAAGCTCTTTGGGAACCGCTTGCGTAGCCCCACAGACCTGGGGGCTGCGGGCTTTCCTGCTGCCTCAGACTCAAAGCCACTCTTTCCCACTTGGCGTCGTGCCAGGCACAAAAATGGCCATACGGCTGGAGATGGGTCCCCCGCCCAAAGAGCCAGCAGGGAAAATTATTCCTTGTTCTAAAACTCCTTGGGAACCGCTTGCTTGGCCCCACAGACCTGGGGGCTGCAGGCTTTGCTACAGCTTCAGCCTCGACACCACCCTTTCCCACTTGGAGTCGCGCCAGGCACAAAAACGGCCTATGGCTAGAGAGGGGTCCCACGCCCAAAGAGCCAGCAGGGAAAACTATGCCTTGTTCTAAAGCTCTTTGGGAACCGCTTGCGTAGCCCCACAGACCTGGGGGCTGCAGGCTTTCCTGCTGCCTTCAGCCTCGACACCACCCTTTCCCACTTGGCGCCTGGCCAGGCACAAAAATGGCCATATGGCTGGAGATGGGTCCCCCGCCCAAAGAGCCAGCAGGGAAAACTATGCCTTGTTCTAAAGCTCTTTGGGAACCGCTTGCGTAGCCGCACAGACCTGGGGTCTGCGGGCTTTCCTGCTGCCTTCAGCCTCGACACCACATTTTCCCACTTGGTGCCGCGCCAGGTACAAAAATGGCCATACGGCTGGAGATGGGTCCCCTACCCAAGGAGCCAGCAGGGAAAACTATGCCTTGTTCTAAAGCTCTTTGGGAACCGCTTGCGTAGCCCCACAGACCTGGGGGCTGCAGGCTTTCCTGCTGCCTTCAGCCTCGACACCACCCTTTCACACTTGGCACCGCGCCAGGCACAAAAATGGCCTATGGCTGCAGAATGGTCCCCTGCCCAAGGAGCCAGCAGGGAAAACTATGCCTTGTTCTAAAGCTCTTTGGGAACTGCTTGCGTAGCCCCACAGACCTGGGGGCTGCGGGCTTTCCTGCTGCCTTCAGCCTCGACACCACCCTTTCCCACTTGGCACCGCGCCAGGCACAAAAATGGCCTATGGCTGGAGATGGGTCCCATGCCCAAAGAGCCAGCAGGGAAAACTATGCCTTGTTCTAAAGCTCTTTGGGAACCGCTTGCTTAGCCGCACAGAGCTGGGGGCTGCGGGCTTTCCTGCTGCCTTCAGCCTCGACACCACCCTTTCCCACTTGGCGCCCCGCCAGGTACAAAAATGGCCATACGGCTGGAGATGGGTCCCCCGCCCAAAGAGCCAGCAGGGAAAACTATGCCTTGTTCTAAAGCTCTTTGGGAACCGCTTGCGTAGCCCCACAGAGCTGGGGGCTGCAGGCTTTCCTGCTGCCTTCATCCTCGACACCACCCTTTCCCACTTGGCACCGCGCCAGGCACAAAAACGGCCTATGGCTGGAGATGGGTCCCCTGCCGAAGGAGCCAGCAGGGAAAACTATGCCTTTTTCTAAAGCTCTTTGGGAACCGCTTGCGTAGCCCCACAGACCTGGGGGCTGCGGGCTTTCCTGCTGCCTTCAGCCTCGACAGCACCCTTTCCCACTTGGCGCCTGGCCAGGCACAAAAATGGCCATACGGCTGGAGATGGGTCCCCCGCCCAAAGAGCCAGCAGGGAAAACTATGCCTTGTTCTAAAGCTCTTTGGGAACCGCTTGCGTAGCCGCACAGACCTGGGGTCTGCGGGCTTTCCTGCTGCCTTCAGCCTCGACACCACCCTTTCCCACTTGGCGCCGCGCCAGGTACAAAAATGGCCATACGGCTGGAGATGGGTCCCCTACCCAAGGAGCCAGCAGGGAAAATTATGCCTTGTTCTAAAGCTCTTTGGGAACCGCTTGCGTAGCCCCACAGACCTGGGGGCTGTAGGCTTTCCTGCTGCCTTCAGCCTCAAAACAACCCTTTCCCACTACGCACCGCGCCAGGCACAAAAATGGCCTATGGCTGGCGATGGGTCCCCCGCCCAAAGAGCCAGCAGGGAAAACTATGCCTTGTTCTAAAGCTCTTTGGGAACTGCTTGCGTAGCCCCACAGACCTGGGGGCTACGGGCTTTCCTGCTGCCTTCAGCCTCAACACCACCCTTTCCCACTTGGCGCCGCGCCAGGCACAAAAATGGCCTATGGCTGGAGATGGGTCCCATGCCCAAAGAGCCAGCAGGGAAAACTATGCCTTGTTCTAAAGCTCTTTGGGAACCGCTTGCGTAGCCCCACAGACCTGGGGGCTGCGGGCTTTCCTGCTGCCTTCAGCCTCGACAGCACCCTTTCCCACTTGGCGCCGCACCAGGCTCAAAAATGGCCATACGTCTGGAGATGGGTCCCCCACCCAAAGAGCCAGCAGGGAAAACTATGCCTTGTTCGAAAGCTCTTTGGGAACCGCTTCCGTAGCCCCACAGACCTGCGGGCTTCATGCTTTGCTGCAGCTTCAGCCTCGACACCACCCTTTCCCACTTGGAGTCGCGCCAGGCAAAAAAACGGCCTATGGCTAGAGAGGGGTCCCACGCCCAAAGAGCCATCAGGGAAAACTAGGCCTTGTTCTAAAGCTCTTTGGGAACCGCTTGCGTAGCCCCACAGACCTGGGGGCTGCAGGCTTTCCTGCTGCCTTCAGCCTCAAAGCCACCCTTTCCCACTTGGCGCCGCACCAGGCACAAAAATGGCCTATGGCTAGAGAGGGGTACCCCGCACAAAGAGCCATCAGGGAAAACTATGCCTTGTTCTAAAGCTCTTTGGGAACCGCTTGCGTAGCCCCACAGACCTGGGGGCTGTGGGCTTTCCTGCTGCCTTCAGCCTCGACACCACCCTTTCCCACTTTGCGCCGCGCCAGTCACAAAAATGGCCATACGGCTGGAGATGGGTCCCCCGCCCAAAGAGCCAGCAGGGAAAACTATGCCTTGTTCTAAAGCTCTTTGGGAACCGCTTGCGTAGCCCCACAGACCTGGGGGCTGCGGGCTTTGCTGCTGCCTTCAGCCTCGACACCACCCTTACCCACTTGGCGCCTGGCCAGGCACAAAAATGGCCATACGGCTGGAGATGGGTCCCCCACCCAAAGAGCCAGCAGGGAAAACTATGCCTTGTTCGAAAGCTCTTTGGGAACCGCTTGCGTAGCCCCACAGACCTGGGGGCTGCGGGCTTTCCTGCTGCCTTCAGCCTCAAAGCCACTCTTTCCCACTTGGCGTCGTGCCAGGCACAAAAATGGCCTATGGCTAGAGAGGGGTCCCCCGCACAAAGAGCCATCAGGGAAAATTATGCCTTGTTCTAAAGCTCTTTGGGAACCGCTTGCGTAGCCCCACAGACCTGGGGGCTGCGGGCTTTCCTGCTGCCTTCAGCCTCAAAGCCACCCTTTCCCACTTGGCGCCGCACCAGGCACAAAAATGGCCTATGGCTAGAGAGGGGTCCCCCGCACAAAGAGCCATCAGGGAAAATTATGCCTTGTTCTAAAGCTCTTTGGGAACCGCTTGCGTAGCCCCACAGACCTGGGGGCTGCGGGCTTTCCTGCTGCCTTCAGCCTCGACAGCACCCTTTCCCACTTGGCGCCGGGCCAGGCACAAAAATGGCCATACGGCTGGAGATGGGTCCCCCGCCCAAAGAGCCAGCAGGGAAAACTATGCCTTGTTCGAAAGCTCTTTGGGAACCGCTTGCGTAGCCCCACAGACCTGGGGGCTGCAGGCTTTGCTGCTGCCTTCAGCCTCGACACCACCCTTTCCCACTTGGAGTCGCGTCAGGCACAAAAACGGCCTATGGCTAGAGAGGGGTCCCCCGCCCAAAGAGCATCAGGGAAAACTATGCCTTGTTCTAAAGCTCTTTGGGAACTGCTTGCGTAGCCCCACAGACCTGGGGGCTGCAGGCTTTCCTGCTGCCTTCAGCCTCGACAGCACCCTTTCCCACTTGGCACTGCGCCAGGCACAAAAAAGGCCTATGGCTGGAGATGGGTCCCCCGCCCAAAGAGCCAGCAGGGAAAACTATGCCTTGTTCTAAAGCTCTTTGGGAACCGCTTGCGTAGCCCCACAGACCTGGGGGGCTGCGGGCTTTCCTGCTGCCTTCAGCCTGAAAGCCACCCTTTCCCACTTGGCGCCGCACCAGGCACAAAAATGGCCTATGGCTAGAGAGGGGTCCCCCGCACAAAGAGCCATCAGGGAAAACTATGCCTTGTTCTAAAGCTCTTTGGGAACCGCTTGCGTAGCCCCACAGACCTGGGGGCTGTGGGCTTTCCTGCTGCCTTCAGCCTCGACAGCACCCTTTCCCACTTGGCGCCGGGCCAGGCACAAAAATGGCCATACGGCTGGAGATGGGTCCCCCGCCCAAAGAGCCAGCAGGGAAAACTATGCCTTGTTCTAAAGCTCTTTGGGAACCGCTTGCGTAGCCGCACAGACCTGGGAGCTGCAGGCTTTCCTGCTGCCTTCAGCCTCGACAACACCCTTTCCCACTTGGCACCGCGCCAGGCACAAAAATGGCCTATGGCTGGAGATGGGTCCCCTGCCGAAGGAGCCAGCAGGGAAAACTATGCCTTTTTCTAAAGCTCTTTGGGAACCGCTTGCGTACCCCCACAGACCTGGGGGCTGCAGGATTTGCTGCAGCTTCAGCCTCGACACCACCCTTTCCCACTTGGAGTCGCGCCAGGCACAAAAACGGCCTATGGCTAGAGAGGGGTCCAACGCCCAAAGAGCCAGCAGGGAAAACTATGCCTTGTTCTAAAGCTCTTTGGGAACCGCTTGCGTAGCCCCAGAGACCTGGGGGCTGCGGGCTTTCCTGCTGCCTTCAGCCTCGACAGCACCCTTTCCCACTTGGCGCCGCGCCAGGCTCAAAAATGGCCAATGGCTGGAGATGGGTCTCCCGCCCAAGGAGCCAGCAGGGAAAACTATGCCTTGTTCTAAAACTCCTTGGGAACCGCTTGCTTGGCCCCACAGACCTGGGGGCTGCAGGCTTTGCTGCAGCTTCAGCCTCGACACCACCCTTTCCCACTTGGCGCCGCACCAGGCACAAAAATGGCCTATGGCTAGAGAGCGGTCCCCCGCACAAAGAGCCATCAGGGAAAATTATGCCTTGTTCTAAAGCTCTTTGGGAACCGCTTGCGTAGCCCCACAGACCTGGGGGCTGCGGGGCTTTCCTGCTGCCTTCAGCCTCGACAGCACCCTTTCCCACTTGGCGCCGCGCCAGGCACAAAAATGGCCATACGGCTGGAGATGGGTCCCCCGCCCAAAGAGCCAGCAGGGAAAACTATGCCTTGTTCTAAAGCTCTTTGGGAACCGCTTGCGTAGCCCCACAGACTGGGGTCTGCGGGCTTTCCTGCTGCCTTCAGCCTCGACACCACCCTTTTCCCACTTGGCGCCGCGCCAGGCACAAAAATGGCCATACGGCTGGAGATGAGTCCCCCGCCCAAAGAGCCAGCAGGGAAAACTATGCCTTGTTCTAAAGCTCTTTGGGAACCGCTTGCGTAGCCCCACAGACCTGGGGGCTGCAGGCTTTGCTGCTGCCTTCAGCCTCAAAGCCACCCTTTCCCACTTGGCGCCGCATCAGACACAAAAATGGCCTATGGCTGGAGATGGGTCTCCCGCCCAAAGAGCCAGCAGGGAAAACTATGCCTTGTTCTAAAGCTCTTTGGGAACCGCTTGCGTAGCCCCACAGACCTGGGGGCTGCGGGCTTTCCTGCTGCCTCAGACTCAAAAGCCACTCTTTCCCCACTTGGCGTCGTGCCCAGCACAAAAATGGCCATACGGCTGGAGATGGGTCCCCCGCCCAAAGAGCCAGCAGGGAAAATTATTCCTTGTTCTAAAACTCCTTGGGAACCGCTTGCTTGGCCCCACAGACCTGGGGGCTGCAGGCTTTGCTACAGCTTCAGCCTCGACACCACCCTTTCCCACTTGGAGTCGCGCCAGGCACAAAAACGGCCTATGGCTAGAGAGGGGTCCCACGCCCAAAGAGCCATCAGGGAAAACTATGCCTTGTTCTAAAGCTCTTTGGGAACCGCTTGCGTAGCCCCACAGACCTGGGGGCTGCGGGCTTTCCTGCTGCCTTCAGCCTCGACACCACCCTTTCCCACTTGGCGCCTGGCCAGGCACAAAAATGGCCATATGTCTGGAGATGGGTCCCCCGCCCAAAGAGCCAGCAGGGAAAACTATGCCTTGTTCTAAAGCTCTTTGGGAACCGCTTGCGTAGCCGCACAGACCTGGGGTCTGCGGGCTTTCCTGCTGCCTTCAGCCTCGACACCACATTTTCCCACTTGGTGCCGCGCCAGGTACAAAAATGGCCATACGGCTGGAGATGGGTCCCCTACCCAAGGGAGCCAGCAGGGAAAACTATGCCTTGTTCTAAAGCTCTTTGGGAACCGCTTGCGTAGCCCCACAGACCTGGGGGCTGCAGGCTTTCCTGCTGCCCTTCAGCCTCGACACCACCCTTTCACACTTGGCACCGCGCCAGGCACAAAAATGGCCTATGGCTGCAGAATGGTCCCCTGCCCAAGGAGCCAGCAGGGAAAACTATGCCTTGTTCTAAAGCTCTTTGGGAACTGCTTGCGTAGCCCCACAGACCTGGGGGCTGCGGGCTTTCCTGCTGCCTTCAGCCTCGACACCACCCTTTCCCCACTTGGCACCACCGCGCCAGGCACAAAAATGGCCTATGGCTGGAGATGGGTCCCATGCCCAAAGAGCCAGCAGGGAAAACTATGCCTTGTTCTAAAGCTCTTTGGGAACCGCTTGCTTAGCCGCACAGACCTGGGGGCTGCGGGCTTTCCTGCTGCCTTCAGCCTCGACACCACCCTTTCCCACTTGGCGCCCCGCCAGGTACAAAAATGGCCATACGGCTGGAGATGGGTCCCCCCGCCCAAAGAGCCAGCAGGGAAAAACTATGCCTTGTTCTAAAGCTCTTTGGAACCGCTTGCGTAGCCCCACAGACCTGGGGGCTGCAGGCTTTCCTGCTGCCTTCATCCTCGACACCACCCTTTCCCACCTGGCACCGCGCCAGGCACAAAAATGGCCTATGGCTGGAGATGGGTCCCGTGCCGAAGGAGCCAGCAGGGAAAACTATGCCTTTTTCTAAAGCTCTTTGGGAACCGCTTGCGTAGCCCCACAGACCTGGGGGCTGCAGGCTTTGCTGCAGCTTCAGCCTCGACACCACCCTTTCCCACTTGGAGTCGCGCCAGGCACAAAAACGGCCTATGGCTAGAGAGGGGTCCCACGCCCAAAGAGCCATCAGGGAAAACTATGCCTTGTTCTAAAGCTCTTTGGGAACCGCTTGCGTAGCCCCACAGACCTGGGGGCTGCGGGCTTTCCTGCTGCCTTCAGCCTCGACAGCACCCTTTCCCACTTGGCGCCGCGCCAGGCACAAAAATGGGCCATACGGCTGGAGATGGGTCCCCCGCCCAAAGAGCCAGCAGGGAAAACTATGCCTTGTTCTAAAGCTCTTTGGGAACGGCTTGCGTAGCCGCACAGACCTGGGGTCTGCGGGCTTTCCTGCTGCCTTCAGCCTCGACACCACCCTTTCCCACTTGGCGCCGCGCCAGGTACAAAAATGGCCATACGGCTGGAGATGGGTCCCCTACCCAAGGAGCCAGCAGGGAAAATTATGCCTTGTTCTAAAGCTCTTTGGGAACCGCTTGCGTAGCCCCACAGACCTGGGGGCTGTAGGCTTTCCTGCTGCCTTCAGCTTCAAAACAACCCTTTCCAACTACGCACCGCGCCAGGCACAAAAATGGCCTATGGCTGGCGATGGGTCCCCCGCCCAAAGAGCCAGCAGGGAAAACTATGCCTTGTTCTAAAGCTCTTTGGGAACTGCTTGCGTAGCCCCACAGACCTGGGGGCTACGGGCTTTCCTGCTGCCTTCAGCCTCAACACCACCCTTTCCCACTTGGCGCCGCGCCAGGCACAAAAATGGCCTATGGCTGGAGATGGGTCCCATGCCCAAAGAGCCAGCAGGGAAAACTATGCCTTGTTCTAAAGCTCTTTGGGAACCGCTTGCGTAGCCCCACAGACCTGGGGGCTGCGGGCTTTCCTGCTGCCTTCAGCCTCGACAGCACCCTTTCCCACTTGGCGCCGCACCAGGCTCAAAAATGGCCATACGTCTGGAGATGGGTCCCCCACCCAAAGAGCCAGCAGGGAAAACTATGCCTTGTTCGAAAGCTCTTTGGGAACGGCTTGCGTAGCCGCACAGACCTGGGGTCTGCGGGCTTTCCTGCTGCCTTCAGCCTCGACACCACCCTTTCCCACTTGGCGCCGCGCCAGGTACAAAAATGGCCATACGGCTGGAGATGGGTCCCCTACCCAAGGAGCCAGCAGGGAAAATTATGCCTTGTTCTAAAGCTCTTTGGGAACCGCTTGCGTAGCCCCACAGACCTGGGGGCTGTAGGCTTTCCTGCTGCCTTCAGCTTCAAAACAACCCTTTCCCACTACGCACCGCGCCAGGCACAAAAATGGCCTATGGCTGGCGATGGGTCCCCCGCCCAAAGAGCCAGCAGGGAAAACTATGCCTTGTTCTAAAGCTCTTTGGGAACTGCTTGCGTAGCCCCACAGACCTGGGGGCTACGGGCTTTCCTGCTGCCTTCAGCCTCAACACCACACTTTCCCACTTGGCGCCGCGCCAGGCACAAAAATGGCCTATGGCTGGAGATGGGTCCCATGCCCAAAGAGCCAGCAGGGAAAACTATGCCTTGTTCTAAAGCTCTTTGGGAACCGCTTGCGTAGCCCCACAGACCTGGGGGCTGCGGGCTTTCCTGCTGCCTTCAGCCTCGACAGCACCCTTTCCCACTTGGCGCCGCACCAGGCTCAAAAATGGCCATACGTCTGGAGATGGGTCCCCCACCCAAAGAGCCAGCAGGGAAAACTATGCCTTGTTCGAAAGCTCTTTGGGAACCGCTTCCGTAGCCCCACAGACCTGCGGGCTTCATGCTTTGCTGCAGCTTCAGCCTCGACACCACCCTTTCCCACTTGGAGTCGCGCCAGGCAAAAAAAAGGCCTATGGCTAGAGAGGGGTCCCACGCCCAAAGAGCCAGCAGGGAAAACTAGGCCTTGTTCTAAAGCTCTTTGGGAACCGCTTGCGTAGCCCCACAGACCTGGGGGCTGCAGGCTTTCCTGCTGCCTTCAGCCTCAAAGCCACCCTTTCCCACTTGGCGCCGCACCAGGCACAAAAATGGCCTATGGCTAGAGAGGGGTACCCCGCACAAAGAGCCATCAGGGAAAACTATGCCTTGTTCTAAAGCTCTTTGGGAACCGCTTGCGTAGCCCCACAGACCTGGGGGCTGTGGGCTTTCCTGCTGCCTTCAGCCTCGACACCACCCTTTCCCACTTTGCGCCGCGCCAGGCACAAAAATGGCCATACGGCTGGAGATGGGTCCCCCGCCCAAAGAGCCAGCAGGGAAAACTATGCCTTGTTCTAAAGCTCTTTGGGAACCGCTTGCGTAGCCCCACAGACCTGGGGGCTGCGGGCTTTGCTGCTGCCTTCAGCCTCGACACCACCCTTACCCACTTGGCGCCTGGCCAGGCACAAAAATGGCCATACGGCTGGAGATGGGTCCCCCACCCAAAGAGCCAGCAGGGAAAACTATGCCTTGTTCGAAAGCTCTTTGGGAACCGCTTGCGTAGCCCCACAGACCTGGGGGCTGCGGGCTTTCCTGCTGCCTTCAGCCTCAAAGCCACTCTTTCCCACTTGGCGTCGTGCCAGGCACAAAAATGGCCTATGGCTGGAGATGGGTCCCCCGCCCAAAGAGCCAGCAGGGAAAACTATGCCTTGTTCTAAAACTCCTTGGGAACCGCTTGCTTGGCCCCACAGACCTGGGGGCTGCAGGCTTTGCTGCAGCTTCAGCCTCGACACCAGCCTTTCCCACTTGGAGTCGCGCCAGGCACAAAAACGGCCTATGGCTAGAGAGGGGTCCCACGCCCAAATACCCATGAGGGAAAATTATGCCTTGTTCTAAAGCTCTTTGGGAACCGCTTGCGTAGCCCCACAGACCTGGGGGCTGCAGGCTTTCCTGCTGCCTTCAGCCTCAAAGCCACCCTTTCCCACTTGGCGCCGCACCAGGCACAAAAATGGCCTATGGCTAGAGAGGGGTCCCCCGCACAAAGAGCCATCAGGGAAAATTATGCCTTGTTCTAAAGCTCTTTGGGAACCGCTTGCGTAGCCCCACAGACCTGGGGGCTGCGGGCTTTCCTGCTGCCTTCAGCCTCGACAGCACCCTTTCCCACTTGGCGCCGGGCCAGGCACAAAAATGGCCATACGGCTGGAGATGGGTCCCCCGCCCAAAGAGCCAGCAGGGAAAACTATGCCTTGTTCTAAAGCTCTTTGGGAACCGCTTGCGTAGCCCCACAGACCTGGGGGCTGCAGGCTTTGCAGCAGCTTCAGCCTCGACACCATCCTTTCCCACTTGGAGTCGCGTCAGGCACAAAAACGGCCTATGGCTAGAGAGGGGTCCCACGCCCAAAGAGCATCAGGGAAAACTATGCCTTGTTCTAAAGCTCTTTGGGAACCGCTTGCGTAGCCCCACAGACCTGGGGGCTGCAGGCTTTCCTGCTGCCTTCAGCCTCGACAGCACCCTTTCCCACTTGGCACTGCGCCAGGCACAAAAAAGGCCTATGGCTGGAAATGGGTCCCATGCCCAAAGAGCCAGCAGGGAAAACTATGCCTTGTTCTAAAGCTCTTTGGGAACCGCTTGCGTAGCCCCACAGACCTGGGGGCTGCAGGCTTTGCTGCTGCCTTCAGCCTCAAAGCCACCCTTTCCCACTTGGCGCCGCACCAGGCACAAAAATGGCCTATGGCTAGAGAGGGGTCCCCCGCACAAAGAGCCATCAGGGAAAACTATGCCTTGTTCTAAAGCTCTTTGGGAACCGCTTGCGTAGCCCCACAGGCCTGGGGGCTGTGGGCTTTCCTGCTGCCTTCAGCCTCGACAGCACCCTTTCCCACTTGGCGCCGGGCCAGGTACAAAAATGGCCATACGGCTGGAGATGGGTCCCCCCGCCCAAAGAGCCAGCAGGGAAAACTATGCCTTGTTCTAAAGCTCTTTGGGAACCGCTTGCGTAGCCCCACAGACCTGGGGGCTGCAGGCTTTCCTGCTGCCTTCATCCTCGACACCACCCTTTCCCACTTGGCACCGCGCCAGGCACAAAAATGGCCTATGGCTTGAGATGGGTCCCCTGCCGAAGGAGCCAGCAGGGAAAACTATGCCTTTTTCTAAAGCTCTTTGGGAACCGCTTGCATAGCCCCACAGACCTGGGGGCTGCAGGCTTTGCTGCAGCTTCAGCCTCGACACCACCCTTTCCCACTTGGAGTCGCGCAGGCACAAAAACGGCCTATGGCTAGAGAGGGGTCCAACGCCCAAAGAGCCAGCAGGGAAAACTATGCCTTGTTCTAAAGCTCTTTGGGAACCGCTTGCGTAGCCCCAGAGACCTGGGGGCTGTGGGCTTTCCTGCTGCCTTCAGCCTCGACAGCACCCTTTCCCACTTGGCGCCGGGCCAGGCTCAAAAATGGCCATACGGCTGGAGATGGGTCCCACGCCCAAAGAGCCATCAGGGAAAACTATGCCTTGTTCGAAAGCTCTTTGGGAACCGCTTGCGTAGCCCCACAGACCTGGGGGCTGCGGGCTTTCCTGCTGCCTTCAGCCTCGACAGCACCCTTTCCCACTTGGCGCCGGGCCAGGCACAAAAATGGCCATACGGCTGGAGATGGGTCCCCCGCCCAAAGCGCCAGCAGGGAAAACTATGCCTTGTTCTAAAGCTCTTTGGGAACCGCTTGCGTAGCCGCACAGACCTGGGGTCTGCGGGCTTTCCTGCTGCCTTCAGCCTCGACACAACCCTTTCCCACTTGGCGCCGCGCCAGGTACAAAAATGGCCATACGGCTGGAGATGGGTCCCCTACCCAAGGAGCCAGCAGGGAAAACTATGCCTTGTTCTAAAGCTCTTTGGGAACCGCTTGCGTAGCCCCACAGACCTGGGGGCTGCAGGCTTTCCTGCTGCCTTCATCCTCGACACCACCCTTTCCCACATGGCACCGCGCCAGGCACAAAAATGGCCTATGGCTGGAGATGGGTCCCCTGCCCAAGGAGCCAGCAGGGAAAACTATGCCTTGTTCTAAAGCTCTTTGGGAACTGCTTGCGTAGCCCCACAGACCTGGGGGCTGCGGGCTTTCCTGCTGCCTTCAGCCTCGACACCACCCTTTCCCACTTGGCGCCGCGCCAGGCACAAAAATGGCCATACGGCTGCAGATGGGTCCCCAGCCCAAAGAGCTAGCAGGGAAAACTATGCCTTGTTCTAAAGCTCTTTGGGAACCGCTTGCGTAGCCCCACAGACCTGGGGGCTGCAGGCTTTCCTGCTGCCTTCAGCCTCAAAGCCACCCTTTCCCACTTGGAGTCGCGCCAGGCACAAAAACGGCCTATGGCTAGAGAGGGGTCCCACGCCCAAAGAGCCAGCAGGGAAAACTATGCCTTGTTCTAAAGCTCTTTGGGAACCGCTTGCGTAGCCCCACAGACCTGGGGGCTGCAGGCTTTCCTGCTGCCTTCAGCCTCAAAGCAACCCTTTCCCACTTGGCGCCGCACCAGGCACAAAAATGGCCTATGGCTAGAGAGGGGTCCCCCGCACAAAGAGCCATCAGGGATAACTCTGCCTTGTTCTAAAGCTCTTTGGGAACCGCTTGCGTAGCCCGACAGACCTGGGGGCTGCGGGCTTTCCTGCTGCCTTCAGCCTCGACAAAACCCTTTCCCACTTTGCGCCGCGCCAGGTACAAAAATGGCCATACGGCTGGAGATGGGTCCCCTACCCAAGGAGCCAGCAGGGAAAACTATGCCTTGTTCTAAAGCTCTTTGGGAACCGCTTGCGTAGCCCCACAGACCTGGGGGCTGCAGGCTTTCCTGCTGCCTTCATCCTCGACACCACCCTTTCCCACATGGCACCGCGCCAGGCACAAAAATGGCCTATGGCTGGAGATGGGTCCCCTGCCCAAGGAGCCAGCAGGGAAAACTATGCCTTGTTCTAAAGCTCTTTGGGAACTGCTTGCGTAGCCCCACAGACCTGGGGGCTGCGGGCTTTCCTGCTGCCTTCAGCCTCGACACCACCCTTTCCCACTTGGCGCCGCGCCAGGCACAAAAATGGCCATACGGCTGGAGATGGGTCCCCAGCCCAAAGACCCAGCAGGGAAAACTATGCCTTGTTCTAAAGCTCTTTGGGAACCGCTTGCGTAGCCGCACAGACCTGGGGGCTGCAGGCTTTCCTGCTGCCTTCAGCCTCAAAGCCACCCTTTCCCACTTGGCGTCGCGCCAGGCACAAAAACGGCCTATGGCTAGAGAGGGGTCCCACGCCCAAAGAGCCATCAGGGAAAACTATGCCGTGTTCTAAAGCTCTTTGGGAACCGCTTGCGTAGCCCCACAGACCTGGGGGCTGCAGGCTTTCCTGCTGCCTTCAGCCTCAAAGCCACCCTTTCCCACTTGGCACCGCGCCAGGCACAAAAAAGGCCTATGGCTGCAGATGGGTCCCATGCCCAAAGAGCCAGCAGGGAAAACTATGCCTTGTTCTAAAGCTCTTTGGGAACCGCTTGCGTAGCCCCATAGACCTGGGGGCTGCGGGCTTTCCTGCTGCCTTCAGCCTCGACAACGCCCTTTCCCACTTGGCACTGCGCTATGCACAAAAATGGCCATATGGCTGGAAATGGGTCCCCCACCCAAAGAGCCAGCAGGGAAAACTATGCCTTGTTCTAAAGCTCTTTGGGAACCGCTTGCGTAGCCCCACAGACCTGGGGGCTGCAGGCTTTGCTGCTGCCTTCAGCCTCAAAGCCACCCTTTCCCACTTGGCGCCGCACCAGGCACAAAAATGGCCTATGGCTAGAGAGGGGTCCCCCGCACAAAGAGCCATCAGGGAAAACTATGCCTTGTTCTAAAGCTCTTTGGGAACCGCTTGCGTAGCCCCACAGGCCTGGGGGCTGTGGGCTTTCCTGCTGCCTTCAGCCTCGACAGCACCCTTTCCCACTTGGCGCCGGGCCAGGCACAAAAATGGCCATACGGCTGGAGATGGGTCCCCCGCCCAAAGAGCCAGCAGGGAAAACTATGCCTTGTTCTAAAGCTCTTTGGGAACCGCTTGCGTAGCCCCACAGACCTGGGGGCTGCAGGCTTTCCTGCTGCCTTCATCCTCGACACCACCCTTTCCCACTTGGCACCGCGCCAGGCACAAAAATGGCCTATGGCTTGAGATGGGTCCCCTGCCGAAGGAGCCAGCAGGGAAAACTATGCCTTTTTCTAAAGCTCTTTGGGAACCGCTTGCATAGCCCCACAGACCTGGGGGCTGCAGGCTTTGCTGCAGCTTCAGCCTCGACACCACCCTTTCCCACTTGGAGTCGCGCCAGGCACAAAAACGGCCTATGGCTAGAGAGGGGTCCAACGCCCAAAGAGCCAGCAGGGAAAACTATGCCTTGTTCTAAAGCTCTTTGGGAACCGCTTGCGTAGCCCCAGAGACCTGGGGGCTGTGGGCTTTCCTGCTGCCTTCAGCCTCGACAGCACCCTTTCCCACTTGGCGCCGCGCCAGGCTCAAAAATGGCCATACGGCTGGAGATGGGTCCCACGCCCAAAGAGCCATCAGGGAAAACTATGCTTTGTTCGAAAGCTCTTTGGGAACCGCTTGCGTAGCCCCACAGACCTGGGGGCTGCAGGCTTTCCTGCTGCCTTCAGCCTCGACAACACCCTTTCCCACTTGGCGCTGCGCTAGGCACAAAAGTGGCCTATGGCTGGAGATGGGTCTCCCGCCCAAGGAGCCAGCAGGGAAAACTATGCCTTGTTCTAAAACTCCTTGGGAACCGCTTGCTTGGCCCCACAGACCTGGGGGCTGCACGCTTTGCTGCAGCTTCAGCCTCGACACCACCCTTTCCCACTTGGCGCCGCACCAGGCACAAAAATGGCCTATGGCTAGAGAGCGGTCCCCCGCACAAAGAGCCATCAGGGAAAATTATGCCTTGTTCTAAAGCTCTTTGGGAACCGCTTGCGTAGCCCCACAGACCTGGGGGCTGCGGGCTTTCCTGCTGCCTTCAGCCTCGACAGCACCCTTTCCCACTTGGCGCCGGGCCAGGCACAAAAATGGCCATACGGCTGGAGATGGGTCCCCCGCCCAAAGAGCCAGCAGGGAAAACTATGCCTTGTTCTAAAGCTCTTTGGGAACCGCTTGCGTAGCCGCACAGACCTGGGGTCTGCGGGCTTTCCTGCTGCCTTCAGCCTCGACACAACCCTTTCCCACTTGGCGCCGCGCCAGGTACAAAAATGGC
Source organism: Rissa tridactyla (assembly GCF_028500815.1). Lineage (NCBI taxonomy): Eukaryota > Metazoa > Chordata > Aves > Charadriiformes > Laridae > Rissa > Rissa tridactyla. Next base: position 198,176 of record NW_026529363.1, read on the forward strand.
CATACGGCTGGAGATTGGTTCCCTACCCAAGGAGCCAGCAGGGAAAACTATGCCTTGTTCTAAAGCTCTTTGGGAACCGCTTGCGTAGCCCCACAGACCTGGGGGCTGCAGGCTTTCCTGCTGCCTTCATCCTCGACACCACCCTTTCCCACATGGCACCGCGCCAGGCACAAAAATGGCCTATGGCTGGAGATGGGTCCCCTGCCCAAGGAGCCAGCAGGGAAAACTATGCCTTGTTCTAAAGCTCTTTGGGAACTGCTTGCGTAGCCCCACAGACCTGGGGGCTGCGGGCTTTCCTGCTGCCTTCAGCCTCGACACCACCCTTTCCCACTTGGCGCCGCGCCAGGCACAAAAATGGCCATACGGCTGGAGATGGGTCCCATGCCCAAAGAGCCAGCAGGGAAAACTATGCCTTGTTCTAAAGCTCTTTGGGAACCGCTTGCGTAGCCGCACAGACCTGGGGGCTGCAGGCTTTCCTGCTGCCTTCAGCCTCAAAGCCACCCTTTCCCACTTGGAGTCGCGCCAGGCACAAAAACATCCTATGGCTAGAGAGGGGTCCCACGCCCAAAGAGCCAGCAGGGAAAACTATGCCTTGTTCTAAAGCTCTTTGGGAACCGCTTGCGTAGCCCCACAGACCTGGGGGCTGCAGGCTTTCCTGCTGCCTTCAGCCTCGACACCACCCTTTCCCACTTGGCGCCGCACCAGGCACAAAAATGGCCTATGGCTAGAGAGGGGTCCCCCGCACAAAGAGCCATCAGGGAAAACTCTGCCTTGTTCTAAAGCTCTTTGGGAACCGCTTGCGTAGCCGCACAGACCTGGGGTCTGCGGGCTTTCCTGCTGTCTTCAGCCTCGACACAACCCTTTCCCACTTGGCGCCGCGCCAGGTACAAAAATGGCCATACGGCTGGAGATGGGTCCCCTACCCAAGGAGCCAGCAGGGAAAACTATGCCTTGTTCTAAAGCTCTTTGGGAACCGCTTGCGTAGCCCCACAGACCTGGGGGCTGCAGGCTTTCCTGCTGCCTTCATCCTCGACACCACCCTTTCCCACATGGCACCGCGCCAGGCACAAAAATGGCCATACGGCTGGAGATGGGTCCCCCGCCCAAAGCGCCAGCAGGGAAAACTATGCCTTGTTCTAAAGCTCTTTGGGAACCGCTTGCGTAGCCGCACAGACCTGGGGTCTGCGGGCTTTCCTGCTGCCTTCAGCCTCGACACAACCCTTTCCCACTTGGCGCCGCGCCAGGTACAAAAATGGCCATACGGCTGGAGATGGGTCCCCTACCCAAGGAGCCAGCAGGGAAAACTATGCCTTGTTCTAAAGCTCTTTGGGAACCGCTTGCGTAGCCCCACAGACCTGGGGGCTGCAGGCTTTCCTGCTGCCTTCATCCTCGACACCACCCTTTCCCACATGGCACCGCGCCAGGCACAAAAATGGCCTATGGCTGGAGATGGGTCCCCTGCCCAAGGAGCCAGCAGGGAAAACTATGCCTTGTTCTAAAGCTCTTTGGGAACTGCTTGCGTAGCCCCACAGACCTGGGGGCTGCGGGCTTTCCTGCTGCCTTCAGCCTCGACACCACCCTTTCCCACTTGGCGCCGCGCCAGGCACAAAAATGGCCATACGGCTGCAGATGGGTCCCCAGCCCAAAGAGCTAGCAGGGAAAACTATGCCTTGTTCTAAAGCTCTTTGGGAACCGCTTGCGTAGCCCCACAGACCTGGGGGCTGCAGGCTTTCCTGCTGCCTTCAGCCTCAAAGCCACCCTTTCCCACTTGGAGTCGCGCCAGGCACAAAAACGGCCTATGGCTAGAGAGGGGTCCCACGCCCAAAGAGCCAGCAGGGAAAACTATGCCTTGTTCTAAAGCTCTTTGGGAACCGCTTGCGTAGCCCCACAGACCTGGGGGCTGCAGGCTTTCCTGCTGCCTTCAGCCTCAAAGCCACCCTTTCCCACTTGGCGCCGCACCAGGCACAAAAATGGCCTATGGCTAGAGAGGGGTCCCCCGCACAAAGAGCCATCAGGGATAACTCTGCCTTGTTCTAAAGCTCTTTGGGAACCGCTTGCGTAGCCCCACAGACCTGGGGGCTGCGGGCTTTCCTGCTGCCTTCAGCCTCGACAAAACCCTTTCCCACTTTGCGCCGCGCCAGGTACAAAAATGGCCATACGGCTGGAGATGGGTCCCCTACCCAAGGAGCCAGCAGGGAAAACTATGCCTTGTTCTAAAGCTCTTTGGGAACCGCTTGCGTAGCCCCACAGACCTGGGGGCTGCAGGCTTTCCTGCTGCCTTCATCCTCGACACCACCCTTTCCCACATGGCACCGCGCCAGGCACAAAAATGGCCTATGGCTGGAGATGGGTCCCCTGCCCAAGGAGCCAGCAGGGAAAACTATGCCTTGTTCTAAAGCTCTTTGGGAACTGCTTGCGTAGCCCCACAGACCTGGGGGCTGCGGGCTTTCCTGCTGCCTTCAGCCTCGACACCACCCTTTCCCACTTGGCGCCGCGCCAGGCACAAAAATGGCCATACGGCTGGAGATGGGTCCCCAGCCCAAAGACCCAGCAGGGAAAACTATGCCTTGTTCTAAAGCTCTTTGGGAACCGCTTGCGTAGCCGCACAGACCTGGGGGCTGCAGGCTTTCCTGCTGCCTTCAGCCTCAAAGCCACCCTTTCCCACTTGGAGTCGCGCCAGGCACAAAAACGGCCTATGGCTAGAGAGGGGTCCCACGCCCAAAGAGCCATCAGGGAAAACTATGCCGTGTTCTAAAGCTCTTTGGGAACCGCTTGCGTAGCCCCACAGACCTGGGGGCTGCAGGCTTTCCTGCTGCCTTCAGCCTCAAAGCCACCCTTTCCCACTTGGCACCGCGCCAGGCACAAAAAAGGCCTATGGCTGCAGATGGGTCCCATGCCCAAAGAGCCAGCAGGGAAAACTATGCCTTGTTCTAAAGCTCTTTGGGAACCGCTTGCGTAGCCCCATAGACCTGGGGGCTGCGGGCTTTCCTGCTGCCTTCAGCCTCGACAACGCCCTTTCCCACTTGGCACTGCGCTATGCACAAAAATGGCCATATGGCTGGAAATGGGTCCCCCACCCAAAGAGCCAGCAGGGAAAACTATGCCTTGTTCTAAAGCTCTTTGGGAACCGCTTGCGTAGCCCCACAGACCTGGGGGCTGCAGGCTTTGCTGCTGCCTTCAGCCTCAAAGCCACCCTTTCCCACTTGGCGCCGCACCAGGCACAAAAATGGCCTATGGCTAGAGAGGGGTCCCCCGCACAAAGAGCCATCAGGGAAAACTATGCCTTGTTCTAAAGCTCTTTGGGAACCGCTTGCGTAGCCCCACAGGCCTGGGGGCTGTGGGCTTTCCTGCTGCCTTCAGCCTCGACAGCACCCTTTCCCACTTGGCGCCGGGCCAGGCACAAAAATGGCCATACGGCTGGAGATGGGTCCCCCGCCCAAAGAGCCAGCAGGGAAAACTATGCCTTGTTCTAAAGCTCTTTGGGAACCGCATGCGTAGCCCCACAGACCTGGGGGCTGCAGGCTTTCCTGCTGCCTTCATCCTCGACACCACCCTTTCCCACTTGGCGCCGCGCCAGGCTCAAAAATGGCCATACGGCTGGAGATGGGTCCCACGCCCAAAGAGCCATCAGGGAAAACTATGCTTTGTTCGAAAGCTCTTTGGGAACCGCTTGCGTAGCCCCACAGACCTGGGGGCTGCAGGCTTTCCTGCTGCCTTCAGCCTCGACACCACCCTTTCCCACTTGGCGCCGCACCAGGCACAAAAATGGCCTATGGCTAGAGAGCGGTCCCCCGCACAAAGAGCCATCAGGGAAAATTATGCCTTGTTCTAAAGCTCTTTGGGAACCGCTTGCGTAGCCCCACAGACCTGGGGGCTGCGGGCTTTCCTGCTGCCTTCAGCCTCGACAGCACCCTTTCCCACTTGGCGCCGGGCCAGGCACAAAAATGGCCATACGGCTGGAGATGGGTCCCCCGCCCAAAGAGCCAGCAGGGAAAACTATGCCTTGTTCTAAAGCTCTTTGGGAACCGCTTGCGTAGCCGCACAGACCTGGGGTCTGCGGGCTTTCCTGCTGCCTTCAGCCTCGACACAACCCTTTCCCACTTGGCGCCGCGCCAGGTACAAAAATGGCCATACGGCTGGAGATTGGTTCCCTACCCAAGGAGCCAGCAGGGAAAACTATGCCTTGTTCTAAAGCTCTTTGGGAACCGCTTGCGTAGCCCCACAGACCTGGGGGCTGCAGGCTTTCCTGCTGCCTTCATCCTCGACACCACCCTTTCCCACATGGCACCGCGCCAGGCACAAAAATGGCCTATGGCTGGAGATGGGTCCCCTGCCCAAGGAGCCAGCAGGGAAAACTATGCCTTGTTCTAAAGCTCTTTGGGAACTGCTTGCGTAGCCCCACAGACCTGGGGGCTGCGGGCTTTCCTGCTGCCTTCAGCCTCGACACCACCCTTTCCCACTTGGCGCCGCGCCAGGCACAAAAATGGCCATACGGCTGGAGATGGGTCCCATGCCCAAAGAGCCAGCAGGGAAAACTATGCCTTGTTCTAAAGCTCTTTGGGAACCGCTTGCGTAGCCGCACAGACCTGGGGGCTGCAGGCTTTCCTGCTGCCTTCAGCCTCAAAGCCACCCTTTCCCACTTGGAGTCGCGCCAGGCACAAAAACATCCTATGGCTAGAGAGGGGTCCCACGCCCAAAGAGCCAGCAGGGAAAACTATGCCTTGTTCTAAAGCTCTTTGGGAACCGCTTGCGTAGCCCCACAGACCTGGGGGCTGCAGGCTTTCCTGCTGCCTTCAGCCTCGACACCACCCTTTCCCACTTGGCGCCGCACCAGGCACAAAAATGGCCTATGGCTAGAGAGGGGTCCCCCGCACAAAGAGCCATCAGGGAAAACTCTGCCTTGTTCTAAAGCTCTTTGGGAACCGCTTGCGTAGCCGCACAGACCTGGGGTCTGCGGGCTTTCCTGCTGTCTTCAGCCTCGACACAACCCTTTCCCACTTGGCGCCGCGCCAGGTACAAAAATGGCCATACGGCTGGAGATGGGTCCCCTACCCAAGGAGCCAGCAGGGAAAACTATGCCTTGTTCTAAAGCTCTTTGGGAACCGCTTGCGTAGCCCCACAGACCTGGGGGCTGCAGGCTTTCCTGCTGCCTTCATCCTCGACACCACCCTTTCCCACATGGCACCGCGCCAGGCACAAAAATGGCCTATGGCTGGAGATGGGTCCCCTGCCCAAGGAGCCAGCAGGGAAAACTATGCCTTGTTCTAAAGCTCTTTGGGAACTGCTTGCGTAGCCCCACAGACCTGGGGGCTGCGGGCTTTCCTGCTGCCTTCAGCCTCGACACCACCCTTTCCCACTTGGCGCCGCGCCAGTCACAAAAATGGCCATACGGCTGGAGATGGGTCCCCCGCCCAAAGAGCCAGCAGGGAAAACTATGCCTTGTTCTAAAGCTCTTTGGGAACCGCTTGCGTAGCCCCACAGACCTGGGGGCTGCAGGCTTTCCTGCTGCCTTCAGCCTCAAAGCCACCCTTTCCCACTTGGAGTCGCGCCAGGCACAAAAACGGCCTATGGCTAGAGAGGGGTCCCACGCCCAAAGAGCCATCAGGGAAAACTATGCCTTGTTCTAAAGCTCTTTGGGAACCGCTTGCGTAGCCCCACAGACCTGGGGGCTGCAGGCTTTCCTGCTGCCTTCAGCCTCAAAGCCACCCTTTCCCACTTGGCGCCGCACCAGGCACAAAAATGGCCTATGGCTAGAGAGGGGTCCCCCGCACAAAGAGCCATCAGGGAAAACTCTGCCTTGTTCTAAAGCTCTTTGGGAACCGCTTGCGTAGCCCCACACACCTGGGGGCTGCGGGCTTTCCTGCTGCCTTCAGCCTCGACACCACCCTTTCCCACTTGGCGCCGCGCCAGGCACAAAAATGGCCATACGGCTGGAGATGGGTCCCCCGCCCAAAGAGCCAGCTGGAAAACTATGCCTTGTTCGAAAGCTCTTTGGGAACCGCTTGCGTAGCCCCAGAGACCTGGGGGCTGCAGGCTTTGCTGCAGGTTCAGCCTCGACACCACCCTTTCCCACTTGGAGTCGCGTCAGGCACAAAAACGGCCTATGATTAGAGAGGGGTCCCACGCCCAAAGAGCCATCAGGGAAAACTATGCCTTGTTCTAAAGCTCTTTGGGAACCGCTTGCGTAGCCCCACAGACCTGGGGGCTGCAGGCTTTCCTGCTGCCTTCAGCCTCGACACCACCCTTTCCCACTTGGCACCGCGCCAGGCACAAAAAAGGCCTATGGCTGCAGATGGGTCCCATGCCCAAAGAGCCAGCAGGGAAAACTATGCCTTGTTCTAAAGCTCTTTGGGAACCGCTTGCGTAGCCCCATAGACCTGGGGGCTGCGGGCTTTCCTGCTGCCTTCAGCCTCGACAACGCCCTTTCCCACTTGGCACTGCGCTATGCACAAAAATGGCCATATGGCTGGAAATGGGTCCCCCACCCAAAGAGCCAGCAGGGAAAACTATGCCTTGTTCTAAAGCTCTTTGGGAACCGCTTGCGTAGCCCCACAAACCTGGGGGCTGAGGGCTTTCCTGCTGCCTTCAGCCTCGACAGCACCCTTTCCCACTTGGCGCCGGGCCAGGCACAAAAATGGCCATACGGCTGGAGATGGGTCCCCCGCCCAAAGAGCCAGCAGGGAAAAATATGCCTTGTTCTAAAGCTCTTTGGGAACCGCTTGCGTAGCCCCACAGACCTGGGGTCTGCGGGCTTTCCTGCTGCCTTCAGCCTCGACACCACCCTTTCCCACTTGGCGCCGCGCCAGGTACAAAAATGGCCATACGGCTGGAGATGGGTCCCCCGCCCAAAGAGCCAGCAGGGAAAACTATGCCTTGTTCTAAAGCTCTTTGGGAACCGCTTGCGTAGCCCCACAGACCTGGGGGCTGCGGGCTTTCCTGCTGCCTTCCGCCTCGACAGCACCCTTTCCCACTTGGCACCGCGCCAGGCACAAAAATGGCCTATGGCTGGAGATGGGTCCCCTGCCCAAAGAGCCAGCAGGGAAAACTATGCCTTGTTCTAAAGCTCTTTGGGAACCGCTTGCGTAGCCCCACAGACCTGGGGGCTGCAGGCTTTCCTGCTGCCTTCAGCCTCAAAGCCACCGTTTCCCACTTGGAGTCGCGCCAGGCACAAAACGGCCTATGGCTAGAGAGGGGTCCCACGGCCAAAGAGCCATCAGGGAAAACTATGCCTTGTTCTAAAGCTCTTTGGGAACCGCTTGCGTAGCCCCACAGACCTGGGGGCTGCAGGCTTTCCTGCTGCCTTCAGCCTCAAAGCCACCCTTTCCCACTTGGAGTCGCGCCAGGCACAAAAACGGCCTATGGCTAGAGAGGGGTCCCACGCCCAAAGAGCCATCAGGGAAAACTATGCCTTGTTCTAAAGCTCTTTGGGAACCGCTTGCGTAGCCGCACAGACCTGGGGGCTGCAGGCTTTCCTGCTGCCTTCAGCCTCAAAGCCACCCTTTCCCACTTGGCGCCGCGCCAGGCACAAAAATGGCCTATGGCTAGAGAGGGGTCCCCCGCACAAAGAGCCATCAGGGAAAACTCTGCCTTGTTCTAAAGCTCTTTGGGAACCGCTTGCGTAGCCCCACAGACCTGGGGGCTGTGGGCTTTCCTGCTGCCTTCAGCCTCGACACCACCCTTTCCCACTTTGCGCCGGGCCAGGCACAAAAATGGCCATACGGCTGGAGATGGGTCCCCCGCCCAAAGAGCCAGCTGGAAAACTATGCCTTGTTCTAAAGCTCTTTGGGAACCGCTTGCGTAGCCCCAGAGACCTGGGGGCTGCAGGCTTTGCTGCAGCTTCAGCCTCGACACCACCCTTTCCCACTTGGAGTCGCGTCAGGCACAAAAACGGCCTATGGCTAGAGAGGGGTCCCACGCCCAAAGAGCCATCAGGGAAAACTATGCCTTGTTCTAAAGCTCTTTGGGAACCCCTTGCGTAGCCCCACAGACCTGGGGGCTGCAGGATTTCCTGCTGCCTTCAGCCTCGACAGCACCCTTTCCCACTTGGCACCGCGCCAGGCACAAAAATGGCCTATGGCTGGAGATGGGTCCCCTGCCCAAAGAGCCAGCACGGAAAACTATGCCTTGTTCTAAAGCTCTTTGGGAACCGCTTGCGTAGCCCCACAGACCTGGGGGCTGTGGGTTTTCCTGCTGCCTTCAGCCTCGACACCACCCTTTCCCACTTTGCGCCGGGCCAGGCACAAAAATGGCCATACGGCTGGAGATGGGTCCCCCGCCCAAAGAGCCAGCAGGGAAAACTATGCCTTGTTCTAAAGCTCTTTGGGAACCGCTTGCGTAGCCCCATAGACCTGGGGGCTGCGGGCTTTCCTGCTGCCTTCAGCCTCGACACCACCCTTTCCCACTTGGCGCCTGGCCAAGCACAAAAATGGCCATACGGCTGGAGATGGGTCCCCTGCCCAAGGAGCCAGCAGGGAAAACTATTCCTTGTTCTAAAGCTCTTTGGAAACCGCTTGCGTAGCCCCACAGACCTGGGGGCTGCAGGCTTTCCTGCTGCCTTCAGCCTCGACAACGCCCTTTCCCACTTGGCACCGCGCCAGGCACAAAAATGGCCATATGGCTGGAGATGGGTCCCCCACCCAAAGAGCCAGCAGGGAAAACTATGCCTTGTTCTAAAGCTCTTTGGGAACCGCTTGCGTAGCCCCACAGACCTGGGGGCTGAGGGCTTTCCTGCTGCCTTCAGCCTCGACAGCACCCTTTCCCACTTGGCGCCGGGCCAGGCACAAAAATGGCCATACGGCTGGAGATGGGTCCCCCGCCCAAAGAGCCAGCAGGGAAAACTATGCCTTGTTCTAAAGCTCTTTGGGAACCGCTTGCGTAGCCCCACAGACCTGGGGTCTGCGGGCTTTCCTGCTGCCTTCAGCCTAGACACCACCCTTTCCCACTTGGTGCCGCGCCAGGTACAAAAATGGCCATACGGCTGGAGATGGGTCCCCCGCCCAAAGAGCCAGCAGGGAAAACTATGCCTTGTTCTAAAGCTCTTTGGGAACCGCTTGCGTAGCCCCACAGACCTGGGGGCTGCGGGCTTTCCTGCTGCCTTCAGCCTCGACACCACCCTTTCCCACTTGGCGCCGCGCCAGGCACAAAAATGGCCATACGGCTGGAGATGAGTCCCCCGCCCAAAGAGCCAGCAGGGAAAACTATGCCTTGTTCTAAAGCTCTTTGGGAACCGCTTGCGTAGCCCCACAGACCTGGGGGCTGCAGGCTTTCCTGCTGCCTTCAGCCTCGACACCACCCTTTCCCACTTGGCACCGCGCCAGGCACAAAAAAGGCCTATGGCTGGAGATGGGTCCCATGCCCAAAGAGCCAGCAGGGAAAACTATGCCTTGTTCTAAAGCTCTTTGGGAACCGCTTGCGTAGCCGCACAGACCTGGGGGCTGCGGGCTTTCCTGCTGCCTTCAGCCTCGACAACGCCCTTTCCCACTTGGCACTGCGCCATTCACAAAAATGGCCATATGGCTGGAGATGGGTCCCCCGCCCAAAGAGCCAGCAGGGAAAAATATGCCTTGTTATAAAGCTCTTTGGGATCCGCTTGCGTAGCCCCACAGACCTGGGGTCTGCGGGCTTTCCTGCTGCCTTCAGCCTCGACACCACCCTTTCCCACTTGGTGCCGCGCCAGGTACAAAAATGGCCATACGGCTGGAGATGGGTCCCCCGCCCAAAGAGCCAGCAGGGAAAACTATGCCTTGTTCTAAAGCTCTTTGGGAACCGCTTGCGTAGCCCCACAGACCTGGGGGCTGCGGGCTTTCCTGCTGCCTTCCGCCTCGACAGCACCCTTTCCCACTTGGCAGCGCGCCAGGCACAAAAATGGCCTATGGCTGGAGATGGGTCCCCTGCCCAAAGAGCCAGCAGGGAAAACTATGCCTTGTTCTAAAGCTCTTTGGGAACCGCTTGCGTAGCCCCACAGACCTGGGGGCTGCAGGCTTTCCTGCTGCCTTCAGCCTCGACAGCACCGTTTCCCACTTGGCACCGCGCCAGGCACAAAAATGGCCATACGGCTGGAGATGAGTCCCCCGCCCAAAGAGCCAGCAGGGAAAACTATGCCTTGTTCTAAAGCTCTTTGGGAACTGCTTGCGTAGCCGCACAGACCTGGGGGCTGCAGGCTTTCCTGCTGCCTTCAGCCTCAAAGCCACCCTTTCCCACTTGGAGTCGCGCCAGGCACAAAAACGGCCTATGGCTAGAGAGGGGTCCCACGCCCAAAGAGCCATCAGGGAAAACTATGCCTTGTTCTAAACCTCTTTGGGAACCGCTTGCGTAGCCCCACAGACCTGGGGGCTGCAGGCTTTCCTGCTGCCTTCAGCCTCAAAGCCACCCTTTCCCACTTGGAGTCGCGCCAGGCACAAAAACGGCCTATGGCTGGAGAGGGGTCCCCCGCCCAAAGAGCCAGCAGGGAAAACTATGCCTTGTTCTAAAGCTCTTTGGGAACCGCTTGCGTAGCCCCACAGACCTGGGGGCTGTGGGTTTTCCTGCTGCCTTCAGCCTCGACACCACCCTTTCCCACTTTGCGCCGGGCCAGGCACAAAAATGGCCATACGGCTGGAGATGGGTCCCCCGCCCAAAGAGCCAGCAGGGAAAACTATGCCTTGTTCTAAAGCTCTTTGGGAACCGCTTGCGTAGCCCCATAGACCTGGGGGCTGCGGGCTTTCCTGCTGCCTTCAGCCTCGACACCACCCTTTCCCACTTGGCGCCGCGCCATGCACAAAAATGGCAATATGGCTGGAGATGGGTCCCCCACCCAAAGAGCCAGCAGGGAAAACTATGCCTTGTTCTAAAGCTCTTTGGGAACCGCTTGCGTAGCCCCACAGACCTGGGGGCTGAGGGCTTTCCTGCTGCCTTCAGCCTCGACAGCACCCTTTCCCACTTGGCGCCGGGCCAGGCACAAAAATGGCCATACGGCTGGAGATGGGTCCCCCGCCCAAAGAGCCAGCAGGGAAAACTATGCCTTGTTCTAAAGCTCTTTGGGAACCGCTTGCGTAGCCCCACAGACCTGGGGTCTGCGGGCTTTGCTGCTGCCTTCAGCCTCGACAGCACCCTTTCCCACTTGGCGCCGGGCCAGGCACAAAAATGGCCATACGGCTGGAGATGGGTCCCCCGCCCAAAGAGCCAGCAGGGAAAACTATGCCTTGTTCTAAAGCTCTTTGGGAACCGCTTGCGTAGCCCCACAGACCTGGGGGCTGCGGGCTTTCCTGCTGCCTTCAGCCTCGACAGCACCCTTTCCCACTTGGCACCGCGCCAGGCACAAAAATGGCCTATGGCTGGAGATGGGTCCCCTGCCCAAAGAGCCAGCAGGGAAAACTATGCCTTGTTCTAAAGCTCTTTGGGAACCGCTTGCGTAGCCCCACAGACCTGGGGGCTGCAGGCTTTCCTGCTGCCTTCAGCCTCGACACCAACCTTTCCCACTTGGCACCGCGCCAGGCACAAAAATGGCCATACGGCTGGAGATGAGTCCCCCGCCCAAAGAGCCATCAGGGAAAACTATGCCTTGTTCTAAAGCTCTTTGGGAACCGCTTGCGTAGCCGCACAGACCTGGGGGCTGCAGGCTTTCCTGCTGCCTTCAGCCTCAAAGCCACCCTTTCCCACTTGGAGTCGCGCCAGGCACAAAAACGGCCTATGGCTAGAGAGGGGTCCCACGGCCAAAGAGCCATCAGGGAAAACTATGCCTTGTTCTAAAGCTCTTTGGGAACCGCTTGCGTAGCCCCACAGACCTGGGGGCTGCAGGCTTTCCTGCTGCCTTCAGCCTCAAAGCCACCCTTTCCCACTTGGCGCCGCACCAGGCACAAAAATGGCCTATGGCTAGAGAGGGGTCCCCCGCACAAAGAGCCATCAGGGAAAACTATGCCTTGTTCTAAAGCTCTTTGGGAACCGCTTGCGTAGCCCCACAGACCTGGGGGCTGTGGGCTTTCCTGCTGCCTTCAGCCTCAACACCACCCTTTTCCACTTGGCGCCGCGCCAGGCTCAAAAATGGCCATACGGCTGGAGATGGGTCCCCCACCCAAAGAGCCAGCAGGGAAAACTATGCCTTGTTCTAAAGCTCTTTGGGAACCGCTTGCGTAGCCCCACAGACCTGGGGGCTGCAGGCTTTGCTGCTGCCTTCAGCCTCAAAACCACCCTTTTTCACTTGGCGCCGCGCCATGCACAAAAATGGCCATACGGCTGGAGATGGGTCCCCCGCCCAAAGAGCCAGCAGGGAAAACTATGCCTTGTTCTAAAGCTCTTTGGGAACCGCTTGCGTAGCCCCACAGACCTGGGGGCTGCGGGCTTTCCTGCTGCCTTCAGCCTCGACACCAACCTTTCCCACTTGGCGCCGCGCCAGGCACAAAAATGGCCTATGGCTGGATATGGGTCCTATGCCCTAAGAGCCAGCAGGGAAAACTATGCCTTGTTCTAAAGCTCTTTGGGAACCGCTTGCGTAGCCCCACAGACCTGGGGGCTGCGGGCTTTCCTGCTGCCTTCAGCCTCGACACCACCCTTTCCCACTTGGCGCCGCGCCAGGCACAAAAATGGCCATACGGCTGGAGATGGGTCCCCCGCCCAAAGAGCCATCAGGGAAAACTATGCCTTGTTCTAAAGCTCTTTGGGAACCGCTTGCGTAGCCCCACAGACCTGGGGGCTGCAGGCTTTCCTGCTGCCTTCAGCCTCAAAGCCACCCTTTCCCACTTGGCACCGCGCCAGGCACAAAAATGGCCATACGGCTGGCGATGGGTCCCCCGCCCAAAGAGCCAGCAGGGAAAACTATGCCTTTTTCTAAAGCTCTTTGGGAACCGCTTGCGTAGCCCCACAGACCTGGGGGCTGCGGGCTTTCCTGCTGCCTTCAGCCTCAAAGCCACCCTTTCCCACTTGGCACCGCGCCAGGCACAAAAAAGGCCTATGGCTAGAGAGGGGTCCCCCGCCCAAAGAGCCATCAGGGAAAACTATGCCTTGTTCTAAAGCTCTTTGGGAACCGCTTGCGTAGCCCCACAGACCTGGGGGCTGTGGGTTTTCCTGCTGCCTTCAGGCTCGACACCACCCTTTCCCACTTTGCGCCGGGCCATGCACAAAAATGGCCATACGGCTGGAGATGGGTCCCCCGCCCAAAGAGCCAGCAGGGAAAACTATGCCTTGTTCTAAAGCTCTTTGGGAACCGCTTGCGTAGCCGCACAGACCTGGGGGCTGCGGGCTTTGCTGCTGCCTTCAGCCTCGACACCACCCTTTGCCACTTGGCGCCTGGCCAGGCACAAAAATGGCCATACGGCTGGAGATGGGTCCCCCGCCCAAAGAGCCAGCAGGGAAAACTATGCCTTGTTCTAAAACTCCTTGGGAACCGCTTCCTTGGCCCCACAGACCTGGGGGCTGCAGGCTTTGCTGCAGCTTCAGCCTCGACACCACCCTTTCCCACTTGGAGTCGCGCCAGGCACAAAAACGGCCTATGGCTAGAGAGGGGTCCCACGCCCAAAGAGCCATCAGGGAAAATTATGCCTTGTTCTAAAGTTCTTTGGGAACCGCTTGCGTAGCCCCACAGACCTGGGGGCTGCGGGCTTTTCTGCTGCCTTCAGCCTCGACAGCACCCTTTCCCACTTGGCGCCGCGCCAGGCACAAAAATGGCCTATGGCTAGAGAGGGGTCCCATGCCCAAAGAGCCAGCAGGGAAAACTATGCCTTGTTCTAAAGTGCTTTGGGAACCGCTTGCGTAGCCCCACAGACCTGGGGTCTGCGGGCTTTCCTGCTGCCTTCAGCCTCGACACCACCCTTTCCCACTTGGCGCCGCGCCAGGCACAAAAATGGCCATATGTCTGGAGATGTGTCCCCCGCCCAAAGAGCCAGCAGGGAAAACTATGCCTTGTTCTAAAGCTCTTTGGGAACCGCTTGCGTAGCCGCACAGACCTGGGGGCTGCAGGCTTTCCTGCTGCCTTCGGCCTCGACACCAACCTTTCCCACTTGGCGCCGCGCCAGGCACAAAAATGGCCATACGGCTGGAGATGAGTCCCCCGCCCAAAGAGCCAGCAGGGAAAACTATGCCTTGTTCTAAAGCTCTTTGGGAACCGCTTGGGTAGTCCCACAGACCTGGGGGCTGCAGGCTTTCCTGCTGCCTTCAGCCTCGACACCACCCTTTCCCACTTGGCACCGCGCCAGGCACAAAAATGGCCATACGGCTGGAGATGAGTCCCCCGCCCAAAGAGCCAGCAGGGAAAACTATGCCTTGTTCTAAAGCTCTTTGGGAACCGCTTGCGTAGCCCCACAGACCTGGGGGCTGCCGGCTTTCCTGCTGCCTTCAGCCTCAAAGCCACGCTTTCCCACTTTGCGCCGGGCCAGGCACAAAAATGGCCATACGGCTGGAGATGGGTCCCCCGCCCAAAGAGCCAGCAGGGAAAACTATGCCTTGTTCTAAAACTCCTTGGGAACCGCTTGCTTGGCCCCACAGACCTGGGGGCTGCAGGCTTTGCTGCAGCTTCAGCCTCGACACCACCCTTTCCCACTTGGAGTCGCGCCAGGCACAAAAACGGCCTATGGCTAGAGAGGAGTCCCCCGCACAAAGAGCCATCAGGGAAAATTATGCCTTGTTCTAAAGCTCTTTGGGAACCGCTTGCGTAGCCCCACAGACCTGGGGGCTGCGGGCTTTCCTGCTGCCTTCAGCCTCGACACCACCCTTTCCCACTTGGAGTCGCGCCAGGCACAAAAATGGCCTATGGCTAGAGAGGGGTCCCATGCCCAAAGAGCCATCAGGGAAAACTATGCCTTGTTCTAAAGTGCTTTGGGAACCGCTTGCGTAGCCCCACAGACCTGGGGGCTGCGGGCTTTCCTGCTGCCTTCAGCCTCGACACCACCCTTTCCCACTTGGCGCCGCGCCAGGCACAAAAATGGCCATATGTCTGGAGATGGGTCCCCCGCCCAAAGAGCCAGCAGGGAAAACTATGCCTTGTTCTAAAGCTCTTTGGGAACCGCTTGCGTAGCCGCACAGACCTGGGGGCTGCAGGCTTTCCTGCTGCCTTCAGCCTCGACACCACCCTTTCCCACTTGGCGCCGCGCCAGGCACAAAAATGGCCATACGGCTGGAGATGAGTCCCCCGCCCAAAGAGCCAGCAGGGAAAACTATGCCTTGTTATAAAGCTCTTTGGGAACCGCTTGCGTAGCCCAACAGACCTGGGGGCTGCAGGCTTTCCTGCTGCCTTCAGCCTCAAAGCCACCCTTTCCCACTTGGCGCCGCACCAGGCACAAAAACGGCCTATGGCTAGGGAGGGGTCCCCCGCACAAAGAGCCATCAGGGAAAACTATGCCTTGTTCTAAAGCTCTTTGGGAACCGCTTGCGTAGCCCCACAGACCTGGGGGCTGTGGGTTTTCCTGCTGCCTTCAGCCTCGACACCACCCTTTCCCACTTTGCGCCGGGCCAGGCACAAAAATGGCCATACGGCTGGAGATGGGTCCCCCGCCCAAAGAGCCAGCAGGGAAAACTATGCCTTGTTCTAAAGCTCTTTGGGAACCGCTTGCGTAGCCCCACAGACCTGGGGGCTGCGGGCTTTCCTGCTGCCCTCAGCCTCGACACCACCCTTTCCCACTTGGCGCCGCGCCAGGCACAAAAATGGCCATACGGCTGGAGATGGGTCCCCCGCCCAAAGAGCCAGCAGGGAAAACTATGCCTTGTTCTAAAGCTCTTTGGGAACCGCTTGCATAGCCGCACAGACCTGGGGGCTGCAGGCTTTCCTGCTGCCTTCAGCCTCGATACCACCCTTTCCCACTTGGCACCGCGCCAGGCACAAAAATGGCCTATGGCTGGAGATGGGTCCCCCGCCCAAAGAGCCAGCAGGGAAAACTATGCCTTGTTCTAAAGCTCTTTGGGAACCGCTTGCGTAGCCCCACAGACCTGGGGGCTGCAGGCTTTCCTGCTGCCTTCAGCCTCGACAGCACCCTTTCCCTCTTGGCGCCGCGCCAGGCTCAAAAATGGCCATACGGCTGGAGATGGGTCCCCCGCCCAAAGAGCCAGCAGGGAAAACTATGCCTTGTTCTAAAGCTCTTTGGGAACCGCTTGCGTAGCCCCACAGACCTGGGGGCTGCAGGCTTTGCTGCTGCCTTCAGCCTCAAAGCCACCCTTTCCCACTTGGCGCCGCGCCAGGCACAAAAATGGCCATATGGCTGGAGATGGGTCCCCCGCCCAAAGAGCCAGCAGGGAAAACTATGCCTTGTTCTAAAGCTCTTTGGGAACCGCTTGCGTAGCCCCACAGACCTGGGGGCTGCGGGCTTTGCTGCTGCCTTCAGCCTCGACACCAACCTTTCCCACTTGGCGCCGCGCCAGGCACAAAAATGGCCTATGGCTGGATATGGGTCCAATGCCCTAAGAGCCAGCAGGGAAAACTATGCCTTGTTCTAAAGCTCTTTGGGAACGGCTTGCGTAGCCCCACAGACCTGGGGGCTGCGGGCTTTCCTGCTGCCTTCAGCCTCGACACCACCCTTTCCCACTTGGCACCGCGCCAGGCACAAAAAAGGCCATACGGCTGGAGATGAGTCTTCCGCCCAAGGAGCCAGCAGGGAAAACTATGCCTTGTTCTAAAGCTCTTTGGGAACCGCTTGCGTAGCCGCACAGACCTGGGGGCTGCGGGCTTTCCTGCTGCCTTCAGCCTCGACACCACCCTTTCCCACTTGGCGCCGCGCCAGGCACAAAAATGGCCATACGGCTGGAGATGGGTCCCCCGCCCAAAGAGCCAGCAGGGAAAACTATGCCTTGTTCTAAAAGTCTTTGGGAACCGCTTGCTTGGCCCCACAGACCTGGGGGCTGCAGGCTTTCCGGCTGCCTTCAGCCTCAAAACCACCCTTTCCCACTTGGTGCTGCGCCAGGCACAAAAATGGCCATATGGCTGGAGATGGGTCCCCTGCCAAAAGACCAGCGGGGAAAATTATGCCTTGTTCTAAAGCTCTTTGGGAACCGCTTGCGTAGCCCCACAGACCTGGGGGCTGCAGGCTTTCCTGTTGCCTTCAGCCTCGAAAAACACCATTTCCCTCTGGGCACCGGGCCAGGCTCAAAAATGGCCGTACGGCTGGAGATGGGTCCCCCGCCCAAAGAGCCAGCAGGGAAAACTATGCCTTGTTCTAAAGCTCTTTGGGAACCGCTTGCGTAGCCCCACAGACCTGGGGGCTGCGGGCTTTCCTGCTGCCTTCAGCCTCGACACCACCCTTTCCCACTTGGTGCCGCGCCAGGTACAAAAATGGCCATACGGCTGGAGATGGGTCCCCCGCCCAAAGAGCCAGCAGGGAAAACTATGCCTTGTTCTAAAGCTCTTTGGGAACCGCTTGCGTAGCCCCACAGACCTGGGGGCTGCGGGCTTTCCTGCTGCCTTCAGCCTCGACACCACCCTTTCCCACTTGGCGCCGCGCCAGGCACAAAAATGGCCATACGGCTGGAGATGAGTCCCCCGCCCAAAGAGCCAGCAGGGAAAACTATGCCTTGTTCTAAAGCTCTTTGGGAACCGCTTGCGTAGCCCCACAGACCTGGGGGCTGCAGGCTTTCCTGCTGCCTTCAGCCTCGACACCACCCTTTCCCACTTGGCACCGCGCCAGGCACAAAAAAGGCCTATGGCTGGAGATGGGTCCCATGCCCAAAGAGCCAGCAGGGAAAACTATGCCTTGTTCTAAAGCTCTTTGGGAACCGCTTGCGTAGCCGCACAGACCTGGGGGCTGCGGGCTTTCCTGCTGCCTTCAGCCTCGACAACGCCCTTTCCCACTTGGCACTGCGCCATTCACAAAAATGGCCATATGGCTGGAGATGGGTCCCCCGCCCAAAGAGCCAGCAGGGAAAAATATGCCTTGTTATAAAGCTCTTTGGGATCCGCTTGCGTAGCCCCACAGACCTGGGGTCTGCGGGCTTTCCTGCTGCCTTCAGCCTCGACACCACCCTTTCCCACTTGGTGCCGCGCCAGGTACAAAAATGGCCATACGGCTGGAGATGGGTCCCCCGCCCAAAGAGCCAGCAGGGAAAACTATGCCTTGTTCTAAAGCTCTTTGGGAACCGCTTGCGTAGCCCCACAGACCTGGGGGCTGCGGGCTTTCCTGCTGCCTTCCGCCTCGACAGCACCCTTTCCCACTTGGCAGCGCGCCAGGCACAAAAATGGCCTATGGCTGGAGATGGGTCCCCTGCCCAAAGAGCCAGCAGGGAAAACTATGCCTTGTTCTAAAGCTCTTTGGGAACCGCTTGCGTAGCCCCACAGACCTGGGGGCTGCAGGCTTTCCTGCTGCCTTCAGCCTCGACAGCACCGTTTCCCACTTGGCACCGCGCCAGGCACAAAAATGGCCATACGGCTGGAGATGAGTCCCCCGCCCAAAGAGCCAGCAGGGAAAACTATGCCTTGTTCTAAAGCTCTTTGGGAACTGCTTGCGTAGCCGCACAGACCTGGGGGCTGCAGGCTTTCCTGCTGCCTTCAGCCTCAAAGCCACCCTTTCCCACTTGGAGTCGCGCCAGGCACAAAAACGGCCTATGGCTAGAGAGGGGTCCCACGCCCAAAGAGCCATCAGGGAAAACTATGCCTTGTTCTAAACCTCTTTGGGAACCGCTTGCGTAGCCCCACAGACCTGGGGGCTGCAGGCTTTCCTGCTGCCTTCAGCCTCAAAGCCACCCTTTCCCACTTGGAGTCGCGCCAGGCACAAAAACGGCCTATGGCTGGAGAGGGGTCCCACGCCCAAAGAGCCATCAGGGAAAACTATGCCTTGTTCTAAAGCTCTTTGGGAACCGCTTGCGTAGCCCCACAGACCTGGGGGCTGTGGGTTTTCCTGCTGCCTTCAGCCTCGACACCACCCTTTCCCACTTTGCGCCGGGCCAGGCACAAAAATGGCCATACGGCTGGAGATGGGTCCCCCGCCCAAAGAGCCAGCAGGGAAAACTATGCCTTGTTCTAAAGCTCTTTGGGAACCGCTTGCGTAGCCCCATAGACCTGGGGGCTGCGGGCTTTCCTGCTGCCTTCAGCCTCGACACCACCCTTTCCCACTTGGCGCCTGGCCAAGCACAAAAATGGCCATACGGCTGGAGATGGGTCCCCCTCCCAAAGAGCCAGCAGGGAAAACTATTCCTTGTTCTAAAGCTCTTTGGAAACCGCTTGCGTAGCCCCACAGACCTGGGGGCTGCAGGCTTTCCTGCTGCCTTCAGCCTCGACAACGCCCTTTCCCACTTGGCACCGCGCCATGCACAAAAATGGCAATATGGCTGGAGATGGGTCCCCCACCCAAAGAGCCAGCAGGGAAAACTATGCCTTGTTCTAAAGCTCTTTGGGAACCGCTTGCGTAGCCCCACAGACCTGGGGGCTGAGGGCTTTCCTGCTGCCTTCAGCCTCGACAGCACCCTTTCCCACTTGGCGCCGGGCCAGGCACAAAAATGGCCATACGGCTGGAGATGGGTCCCCCGCCCAAAGAGCCAGCAGGGAAAACTATGCCTTGTTCTAAAGCTCTTTGGGAACCGCTTGCGTAGCCCCACAGACCTGGGGTCTGCGGTCTTTGCTGCTGCCTTCAGCCTCGACAGCACCCTTTCCCACTTGGCGCCGGGCCAGGCACAAAAATGGCCATACGGCTGGAGATGGGTCCCCCGCCCAAAGAGCCAGCAGGGAAAACTATGCCTTGTTCTAAAGCTCTTTGGGAACCGCTTGCGTAGCCCCACAGACCTGGGGGCTGCGGGCTTTCCTGCTGCCTTCAGCCTCGACAGCACCCTTTCCCACTTGGCACCGCGCCAGGCACAAAAATGGCCTATGGCTGGAGATGGGTCCCCTGCCCAAAGAGCCAGCAGGGAAAACTATGCCTTGTTCTAAAGCTCTTTGGGAACCGCTTGCGTAGCCCCACAGACCTGGGGGCTGCAGGCTTTCCTGCTGCCTTCAGCCTCGACACCAACCTTTCCCACTTGGCACCGCGCCAGGCACAAAAATGGCCATACGGCTGGAGATGAGTCCCCCGCCCAAAGAGCCATCAGGGAAAACTATGCCTTGTTCTAAAGCTCTTTGGGAACCGCTTGCGTAGCCGCACAGACCTGGGGGCTGCAGGCTTTCCTGCTGCCTTCAGCCTCAAAGCCACCCTTTCCCACTTGGAGTCGCGCCAGGCACAAAAACGGCCTATGGCTAGAGAGGGGTCCCACGGCCAAAGAGCCATCAGGGAAAACTATGCCTTGTTCTAAAGCTCTTTGGGAACCGCTTGCGTAGCCCCACAGACCTGGGGGCTGCGGGCTTTCCTGCTGCCTTCAGCCTCGACACCAACCTTTCCCACTTGGCGCCGCGCCAGGCACAAAAATGGCCTATGGCTGGATATGGGTCCTATGCCCTAAGAGCCAGCAGGGAAAACTATGCCTTGTTCTAAAGCTCTTTGGGAACCGCTTGCGTAGCCCCACAGACCTGGGGGCTGCGGGCTTTCCTGCTGCCTTCAGCCTCGACACCACCCTTTCCCACTTGGCGCCGCGCCAGGCACAAAAATGGCCATACGGCTGGAGATGGGTCCCCCGCCCAAAGAGCCAGCAGGGAAAACTATGCCTTGTTCTAAAGCTCTTTGGGAACCGCTTGCGTAGCCCCACAGACCTGGGGGCTGCAGGCTTTCCTGCTGCCTTCAGCCTCAAAGCCACCCTTTCCCACTTGGCACCGCGCCAGGCACAAAAATGGCCATACGGCTGGCGATGGGTCCCCCGCCCAAAGAGCCAGCAGGGAAAACTATGCCTTTTTCTAAAGCTCTTTGGGAACCGCTTGCGTAGCCCCACAGACCTGGGGGCTGCGGGCTTTCCTGCTGCCTTCAGCCTCAAAGCCACCCTTTCCCACTTGGCACCGCGCCAGGCACAAAAAAGGCCTATGGCTAGAGAGGGGTCCCCCGCCCAAAGAGCCATCAGGGAAAACTATGCCTTGTTCTAAAGCTCTTTGGGAACCGCTTGCGTAGCCCCACAGACCTGGGGGCTGTGGGTTTTCCTGCTGCCTTCAGGCTCGACACCACCCTTTCCCACTTTGCGCCGGGCCATGCACAAAAATGGCCATACGGCTGGAGATGGGTCCCCCGCCCAAAGAGCCAGCAGGGAAAACTATGCCTTGTTCTAAAGCTCTTTGGGAACCGCTTGCGTAGCCGCACAGACCTGGGGGCTGCGGGCTTTGCTGCTGCCTTCAGCCTCGACACCACCCTTTGCCACTTGGCGCCTGGCCAGGCACAAAAATGGCCATACGGCTGGAGATGGGTCCCCCGCCCAAAGAGCCAGCAGGGAAAACTATGCCTTGTTCTAAAACTCCTTGGGAACCGCTTCCTTGGCCCCACAGACCTGGGGGCTGCAGGCTTTGCTGCAGCTTCAGCCTCGACACCACCCTTTCCCACTTGGAGTCGCGCCAGGCACAAAAACGGCCTATGGCTAGAGAGGGGTCCCACGCCCAAAGAGCCATCAGGGAAAATTATGCCTTGTTCTAAAGTTCTTTGGGAACCGCTTGCGTAGCCCCACAGACCTGGGGGCTGCGGGCTTTCCTGCTGCCTTCAGCCTCGACAGCACCCTTTCCCACTTGGCGCCGCGCCAGGCACAAAAATGGCCTATGGCTAGAGAGGGGTCCCATGCCCAAAGAGCCAGCAGGGAAAACTATGCCTTGTTCTAAAGTGCTTTGGGAACCGCTTGCGTAGCCCCACAGACCTGGGGTCTGCGGGTTTTCCTGCTGCCTTCAGCCTCGACACCACCCTTTCCCACTTTGCGCCGGGCCAGGCACAAAAATGGCCTATGGCTGGAGATGGGTCCCCCGCCCAAAGAGCCAGCAGGGAAAACTATGCCTTGTTCTAAAGCTCTTTGGGAGCCGCTTGCGTAGCCCCACAGACCTGGGGGCTGCAGGCTTTCCTGCTGCCTTCAGCCTCGACACCACCCTTTCCCACTTGGCACCGCGCCAGGCACAAAAATGGCCATACGGCTGGAGATGAGTCCCCCGCCCAAAGAGCCAGCAGGGAAAACTATGCCTTGTTCTAAAGCTCTTTGGGAACCGCTTGCGTAGCCCCACAGACCTGGGGGCTGCCGGCTTTCCTGCTGCCTTCAGCCTCAAAGCCACGCTTTCCCACTTTGCGCCGGGCCAGGCACAAAAATGGCCATACGGCTGGAGATGGGTCCCCCGCCCAAAGAGCCAGCAGGGAAAACTATGCCTTGTTCTAAAACTCCTTGGGAACCGCTTGCTTGGCCCCACAGACCTGGGGGCTGCAGGCTTTGCTGCAGCTTCAGCCTCGACACCACCCTTTCCCACTTGGAGTCGCGCCAGGCACAAAAACGGCCTATGGCTAGAGAGGAGTCCCCCGCACAAAGAGCCATCAGGGAAAATTATGCCTTGTTCTAAAGCTCTTTGGGAACCGCTTGCGTAGCCCCACAGACCTGGGGGCTGCGGGCTTTCCTGCTGCCTTCAGCCTCGACACCACCCTTTCCCACTTGGAGTCGCGCCAGGCACAAAAATGGCCTATGGCTAGAGAGGGGTCCCATGCCCAAAGAGCCATCAGGGAAAACTATGCCTTGTTCTAAAGTGCTTTGGGAACCGCTTGCGTAGCCCCACAGACCTGGGGGCTGCGGGCTTTCCTGCTGCCTTCAGCCTCGACACCACCCTTTCCCACTTGGCGCCGCGCCAGGCACAAAAATGGCCATATGTCTGGAGATGGGTCCCCCGCCCAAAGAGCCAGCAGGGAAAACTATGCCTTGTTCTAAAGCTCTTTGGGAACCGCTTGCGTAGCCGCACAGACCTGGGGGCTGCAGGCTTTCCTGCTGCCTTCAGCCTCGACACCACCCTTTCCCACTTGGCGCCGCGCCAGGCACAAAAATGGCCATACGGCTGGAGATGAGTCCCCCGCCCAAAGAGCCAGCAGGGAAAACTATGCCTTGTTATAAAGCTCTTTGGGAACCGCTTGCGTAGCCCAACAGACCTGGGGGCTGCAGGCTTTCCTGCTGCCTTCAGCCTCAAAGCCACCCTTTCCCACTTGGCGCCGCACCAGGCACAAAAACGGCCTATGGCTAGGGAGGGGTCCCCCGCACAAAGAGCCATCAGGGAAAACTATGCCTTGTTCTAAAGCTCTTTGGGAACCGCTTGCGTAGCCCCACAGACCTGGGGGCTGTGGGTTTTCCTGCTGCCTTCAGCCTCGACACCACCCTTTCCCACTTTGCGCCGGGCCAGGCACAAAAATGGCCATACGGCTGGAGATGGGTCCCCCGCCCAAAGAGCCAGCAGGGAAAACTATGCCTTGTTCTAAAGCTCTTTGGGAACCGCTTGCGTAGCCCCACAGACCTGGGGGCTGCGGGCTTTCCTGCTGCCCTCAGCCTCGACACCACCCTTTCCCACTTGGCGCCGCGCCAGGCACAAAAATGGCCATACGGCTGGAGATGGGTCCCCCGCCCAAAGAGCCAGCAGGGAAAACTATGCCTTGTTCTAAAGCTCTTTGGGAACCGCTTGCATAGCCGCACAGACCTGGGGGCTGCAGGCTTTCCTGCTGCCTTCAGCCTCGATACCACCCTTTCCCACTTGGCACCGCGCCAGGCACAAAAATGGCCTATGGCTGGAGATGGGTCCCCCGCCCAAAGAGCCAGCAGGGAAAACTATGCCTTGTTCTAAAGCTCTTTGGGAACCGCTTGCGTAGCCCCACAGACCTGGGGGCTGCAGGCTTTCCTGCTGCCTTCAGCCTCGACACCACCCTTTCCCTCTTGGCGCCGCGCCAGGCTCAAAAATGGCCATACGGCTGGAGATGGGTCCCCCGCCCAAAGAGCCAGCAGGGAAAACTATGCCTTGTTCTAAAGCTCTTTGGGAACCGCTTGCGTAGCCCCACAGACCTGGGGGCTGCAGGCTTTGCTGCTGCCTTCAGCCTCAAAGCCACCCTTTCCCACTTGGCGCCGCGCCAGGCACAAAAATGGCCATATGGCTGGAGATGGGTCCCCCGCCCAAAGAGCCAGCAGGGAAAACTATGCCTTGTTCTAAAGCTCTTTGGGAACCGCTTGCGTAGCCCCACAGACCTGGGGGCTGCGGGCTTTGCTGCTGCCTTCAGCCTCGACACCAACCTTTCCCACTTGGCGCCGCGCCAGGCACAAAAATGGCCTATGGCTGGATATGGGTCCAATGCCCTAAGAGCCAGCAGGGAAAACTATGCCTTGTTCTAAAGCTCTTTGGGAACGGCTTGCGTAGCCCCACAGACCTGGGGGCTGCGGGCTTTCCTGCTGCCTTCAGCCTCGACACCACCCTTTCCCACTTGGCACCGCGCCAGGCACAAAAAAGGCCATACGGCTGGAGATGAGTCTTCCGCCCAAGGAGCCAGCAGGGAAAACTATGCCTTGTTCTAAATCTCTTTGGGAACCGCTTGCGTAGCCGCACAGACCTGGGGGCTGCGGGCTTTCCTGCTGCCTTCAGCCTCGACACCACCCTTTCCCACTTGGCGCCGCGCCAGGCACAAAAATGGCCATACGGCTGGAGATGGGTCCCCCGCCCAAAGAGCCAGCAGGGAAAACTATGCCTTGTTCTAAAAGTCTTTGGGAACCGCTTGCTTGGCCCCACAGACCTGGGGGCTGCAGGCTTTCCGGCTGCCTTCAGCCTCAAAACCACCCTTTCCCACTTGGTGCTGCGCCAGGCACAAAAATGGCCATATGGCTGGAGATGGGTCCCCTGCCAAAAGACCAGCGGGGAAAATTATGCCTTGTTCTAAAGCTCTTTGGGAACCGCTTGTGTAGCCCCACAGACCTGGGGGCTGCAGGCTTTCCTGTTGCCTTCAGCCTCGAAAAACACCATTTCCCTCTGGGCACCGGGCCAGGCTCAAAAATGGCCGTACGGCTGGAGATGGGTCCCCCGCCCAAAGAGCCAGCAGGGAAAACTATGCCTTGTTCTAAAGCTCTTTGGGAACCGCTTGCGTAGCCCCACAGACCTGGGGGCTGCAGGCTTTCCTGCTGCCTTCAGCCTCGACACCACCCTTTCCCACTTGGCGCCGCGCCAGGCACAAAAATGGCCATACGGCTGGAGATGGGTCCCCCGCCCAAAGAGCCAGCAGGGAAAACTATGCCTTGTTCTAAAGCTCTTTGGGAACCGCTTGCTTAGCCGCACAGACCTGGGGGCTGCGGGCTTTCCTGCTGCTTTCATCCTCGACAGAACCCTTTCCCACTTTGCACCGCGCCAGGCACAAAAATGGCCTATGGCTGGAGATGTGTCCCCTGCCCAAGGAGCCAGCAGGGAAAACTATGCCTTGTTCTAAAACTCTTTGGGAACCGCTTGTGTAGCCCCACAGACCTGGGGGCTGCAGGCTTTCCGGCTGCCTTCAGCCTCAAAACCACCCTTTCCCACTTGGTGCTGCGCCAGGCACAAAAATGGCCATATGGCTGGAGATGGGTCCCCTGCCAAAAGACCAGCGGGGAAAATTATGCCTTGTTCTAAAGCTCTTTGGGAACCGCTTGCGTAGCCCCACAGACCTGGGGGCTGCAGGCTTTCCTGTTGCCTTCAGCCTCGAAAAACACCATTTCCCTCTGGGCACCGGGCCAGGCTCAAAAATGGCCGTACGGCTGGAGATGGGTCCCCCGCCCAAAGAGCCAGCAGGGAAAACTATGCCTTGTTCTAAAGCTCTTTGGGAACCGCTTGCGTAGCCGCACAGACCTGGGGGCTGCAGGCTTTCCTGCTGCCTTCAGCCTCGACACCACCCTTTCCCACTTGGCGCCGCGCCAGGCACAAAAATGGCCATACGGCTGGAGATGGGTCCCCCGCCCAAAGAGCCAGCAGGGAAAACTATGCCTTGTTCTAAAGCTCTTTGGGAACCTCTTGCTTAGCCGCACAGACCTGGGGGCTGCGGGCTTTCCTGCTGCTTTCATCCTCGACAGAACCCTTTCCCACTTTGCACCGCGCCAGGCACAAAAATGGCCTATGGCTGGAGATGTGTCCCCTGCCCAAGGAGCCAGCAGGGAAAACTATGCCTTGTTCTAAAGCTCTTTGGGAACCGCTTGAGTAGCCCCACAGACCTGGGGGCTGCGGGCTTTCCTGCTGCCTTCAGCCTCGACACCACCCTTTCCCACTTGGCACCGCGCCAGGCACAAAAATGGCCATACGGCTGGAGATGGGTCCCCAGCCCAAAGAGCCAGCAGGGAAAACTATGCCTTGTTCGAAAGCTCTTTGGGAACCGCTTGCGTAGCCCCACAGACCTGGGGGCTGCAGGCTTTGCTGCTGCCTTCAGCCTCAAAACCACCCTTTCCCACTTGGCGCCGCGCCATGCACAAAAATGGCCATACGGCTGGAGATGGGTCTCCCGCCCAAAGAGCCAGCAGGGAAAACTATGCCTTGTTCTAAAACTCTTTGGGAACCGCTTGTGTAGCCCCACAGACCTGGGGGCTGCAGGCTTTCCTGCTGCCTTCAGCCTCAAAACCACCCTTTCCCACTTGGTGCTGCGCCAGGCACAAAAATGGCCATATGGCTGGAGATGGGTCCACTGCCAAAAGAGCCAGCGGGGAAAACTATGCCTTGTTCTAAAGCTCTTTGGGAACCGCTTGCGTAGCCCCACAGACCTGGGGGCTGCAGGCTTTCCTGTTGCCTTCAGCCTCGAAAAACACCATTTCCCTCTGGGCACCGGGCCAGGCTCAAAAATGGCCGTACGGCTGGAGATGGGTCCCCCGCCCAAAGAGCCAGCAGGGAAAACTATGCCTTGTTCTAAAACTCTTTGGGAACCGCTTGCTTAGCCCCACAGACCTGGGGGCTGCGGGCTTTCCTGCTGCTTTCATCCTCGACACCACCCTTTCCCACTTTGCACCGCGCCAGGCACAAAAATGGCCTATGGCTGGAGATGTGTCCCCTGCCCAAGGAGCCAGCAGGGAAAACTATGCCTTGTTCTAAAGCTCTTTGGGAACCGCTTGAGTAGCCCCACAGACCTGGGGGCTGCGGGCTTTCCTGCTGCCTTCAGCCTCGACACCACCTTTTCCCACTTGGCGCCGCGCCAGGCACAAAAATGGCCATACGGCTGGAGATGGGTCCCCAGCCCAAAGAGCCAGCAGGGAAAACTATGCCTTGTTCGAAAGCTCTTTGGGAACCGCTTGCGTAGCCCCACAGACCTGGGGGCTGCAGGCTTTGCTGCTGCCTTCAGCCTCAAAACCACCCTTTCCCACTTGGCGCCGCGCCATGCACAAAAATGGCCATACGGCTGGAGATGGGTCCCCCGCCCAAAGAGCCAGGAGGGAAAACTATGCCTTCTTCTAAAACTCTTTGGGAACCGCTTGTGTAGCCCCACAGACCTGGGGGCTGCAGGCTTTCCTGCTGCCTTCAGCCTCAAAACCACCCTTTCCCACTTGGTGCTGCGCCAGGCACAAAAATGGCCATATGGCTGGAGATGGGTCCACTGCCAAAAGAGCCAGCGGGGAAAACTATGCCTTGTTCTAAAGCTCTTTGGGAACCGCTTGCGTAGCCCCACAGACCTGGGGGCTGCAGGCTTTCCTGTTGCCTTCAGCCTCGAAAAACACCATTTCCCTCTGGGCACCGGGCCAGGCTCAAAAATGGCCGTACGGCTGGAGATGGGTCCCCCGCCCAAAGAGCCAGCAGGGAAAACTATGCCTTGTTCTAAAACTCTTTGGGAACCGCTTGCTTAGCCCCACAGACCTGGGGGCTGCGGGCTTTCCTACTGCCTTCAGCCTCGACAGCACCCTTTCCCACTTGGCGCCGCGCCAGGCACAAAAATGGCCATACGGCTGGAGATGGGTCCCCAGCCCAAAGAGCCAGCAGGGAAAACTATGCCTTGTTCTAAAGCTCTTTGGTAACCGCTTGCGTGGCCCCAAAGACCTGGGGGCTGCGGGCTTTCCTGCTGCCTTCAGCCTCGACACCACCCTTTCCCACTTGGCGCCGCGCCAGGCAGAAAAATGGCCATACGGCTGGACATGGGTCCCCCGCCCAAAGAGCCAGCAGGGAAAACTATGCCTTGTTCTAAAGCTCTTTGGGAACCGCTTGCGTAGCCGCACAGACCTGGGGGCTGCGGGCTTTCCTGCTGCCTTCAGCCTCAAAACCACCCTTTCCCACTTGGCGCCGCGCCAGGCACAAAAATGGCCATATGGCTGGAGATGGGTCCCCCTCCCAAAGAGCCAGCAGGGAAAACTATGCCTTGTTCTAAAGCTCTTTGGGAACCGCTTGCGTAGCCCCACAGACCTGGGGGCTGTGGGCTTTCCTGCTGCCTTCAGCCTCAAAGCCACCCTTTCCCACTTGGCACCGCGCCAGGCACAAAAATGGCCTATGGCTGGAGATGGGTCCCCCGCCCAAGGAGCCAGCAGGGAAAACTATGCCTTGTTCTAAAGCTCTTTGGGAACCGCTTGCGTAGCCCCAGAGACCTGGGGGCTGCGGGCTTTCCTGCTGCCTTCAGCCTCGACACCACCCTTTCCCACTTGGCGCCTGGCCAGGCACAAAAATGGCCATATGGCTGGAGATGGGTCCCCTGCCCTAAGAGCCAGCGGGGAAAACTATGCCTTGTTCTAAAGCTCTTTGGGAACCGCTTGCGTAGCCCCACAGACCTGGGGGCTGCGGGCTTTCCTGCTGCCTTCAGCCTCAAAACCACCCTTTCCCACTTGGCGCCGCGCCAGGCACAAAAATGGCCATACGGCTGGAGATGGGTCCCCCGCCCAAAGAGCCAGCAGGGAAAACTATGCCTTGTTCTAAAACTCTTTGGGAACCGCTTGTGTAGCCCCACAGACCTGGGGGCTGCAGGCTTTCCGGCTGCCTTCAGCCTCAAAACCACCCTTTCCCACTTGGTGCTGCGCCAGGCACAAAAATGGCCATATGGCTGGAGATGGGTCCCCTGCCAAAAGAACAGCGGGGAAAACTATGCCTTGTTCTAAAGCTCTTTGGGAACCGCTTGCGTAGCCCCACAGACCTGGGGGCTGCAGGCTTTCCTGTTGCCTTCAGCCTCGAAAAACACCATTTCCCTCTGTGCACCGGGCCAGGCTCAAAAATGGCCGTACGGCTGGAGATGGGTCCCCCGCCCAAAGAGCCAGCAGGGAAAACTATGCCTTGTTCTAAAACTCTTTGGGAACCGCTTGCGTAGCCCCACAGACCTGGGGGCTGCGGGCTTTCCTGCTGCCTTCAGCCTCGACAACACCCTTTCCCACTTGGCGCCGCGCCAGGCACAAAAATGGCCATACGGCTGGAGATGGGTCCCCCGCCCAAAGAGCCAGCAGGGAAAACTATGCCTTGTTCTAAAGCTCTTTGGGAACCGCTTGCGTAGCCCCACAGACCTGGGGGCTGCGGGCTTTCCTGCTGCCTTCAGCCTCGACACCACCCTTTCCCACTTGGCGCCGCGCCAGGCACAAAAATGGCCATACGGCTGGAGATGGGTCCCCCGCCCAAAGAGCCAGCAGGGAAAACTATGCCTTGTTCTAAAGCTCTTTGGGAACCGCTTGCTTAGCCGCACAGACCTGGGGGCTGTGGGCTTTCCTGCTGCTTTCATCCTCGACAGAACCCTTTCCCACTTTGCACCGCGCCAGGCACAAAAATGGCCTATGGCTAGAGAGGGGTCTCCCGCCCAAAGAGCCAGCAGGGAAAACTATGCCTTGTTCTAAAGCTCTTTGGGAACCGCTTGCGTAGCCCCACAGACCTGGGGGCTGCAGGCTTTGCTGCTGCCTTCAGCCTCAAAACCACCCTTTCCCACTTGGCGCCGCGCCATGCACAAAAATGGCCATACGGCTGGAGATGGGTCCCCCGCCCAAAGAGCCAGCAGGGAAAACTCTGCCTTGTTCTAAAACTCTTTGGGAACCGCTTGTGTAGCCCCACAGACCTGGGGGCTGCAGGCTTTCCTGCTGCCTTCAGCCTCAAAACCACCCTTTCCCACTTGGTGCTGCGCCAGGCACAAAAATGGCCATATGGCTGGAGATGGGTCCACTGCCAAAAGAGCCAGCGGGGAAAACTATGCCTTGTTCTAAAACTCTTTGGGAACCGCTTGCGTAGCCCCACAGACCTGGGGGCTGCGGGCTTTCCTACTGCCTTCAGCCTCGACAGCACCCTTTCCCACTTGGCGCCGCGCCAGGCACAAAAATGGCCATACGGCTGGAGATGGGTCCCCAGCCCAAAGAGCCAGCAGGGAAAACTATGCCTTGTTCTAAAGCTCTTTGGTAACCGCTTGCGTGGCCCCAAAGACCTGGGGGCTGCGGGCTTTCCTGCTGCCTTCAGCCTCGACACCACCCTTTCCCACTTGGCGCCGCGCCAGGCAGAAAAATGGCCATACGGCTGGACATGGGTCCCCCGCCCAAAGAGCCAGCAGGGAAAACTATGCCTTGTTCTAAAGCTCTTTGGGAACCGCTTGCGTAGCCGCACAGACCTGGGGGCTGCGGGCTTTCCTGCTGCCTTCAGCCTCAAAACCACCCTTTCCCACTTGGCGCCGCGCCAGGCACAAAAATGGCCATATGGCTGGAGATGGGTCCCCCTCCCAAAGAGCCAGCAGGGAAAACTATGCCTTGTTCTAAAGCTCTTTGGGAACCGCTTGCGTAGCCCCACAGACCTGGGGGCTGTGGGCTTTCCTGCTGCCTTCAGCCTCAAAGCCACCCTTTCCCACTTGGCACCGC
This sequence comes from Rissa tridactyla, assembly GCF_028500815.1. Lineage (NCBI taxonomy): Eukaryota > Metazoa > Chordata > Aves > Charadriiformes > Laridae > Rissa > Rissa tridactyla. The sequence goes on from NW_026529363.1 coordinate 228,689, forward strand.
GCCAGGCACAAAAATGGCCTATGGCTGGAGATGGGTCCCCCGCCCAAGGAGCCAGCAGGGAAAACTATGCCTTGTTCTAAAGCTCTTTGGGAACCGCTTGCGTAGCCCCAGAGACCTGGGGGCTGCGGGCTTTCCTGCTGCCTTCAGCCTCGACACCACCCTTTCCCACTTGGCGCCTGGCCAGGCACAAAAATGGCCATATGGCTGGAGATGGGTCCCCTGCCCTAAGAGCCAGCGGGGAAAACTATGCCTTGTTCTAAAGCTCTTTGGGAACCGCTTGCGTAGCCCCACAGACCTGGGGGCTGCGGGCTTTCCTGCTGCCTTCAGCCTCAAAACCACCCTTTCCCACTTGGCGCCGCGCCAGGCACAAAAATGGCCATACGGCTGGAGATGGGTCCCCCGCCCAAAGAGCCAGCAGGGAAAACTATGCCTTGTTCTAAAACTCTTTGGGAACCGCTTGTGTAGCCCCACAGACCTGGGGGCTGCAGGCTTTCCGGCTGCCTTCAGCCTCAAAACCACCCTTTCCCACTTGGTGCTGCGCCAGGCACAAAAATGGCCATATGGCTGGAGATGGGTCCCCTGCCAAAAGAACAGCGGGGAAAACTATGCCTTGTTCTAAAGCTCTTTGGGAACCGCTTGCGTAGCCCCACAGACCTGGGGGCTGCAGGCTTTCCTGTTGCCTTCAGCCTCGAAAAACACCATTTCCCTCTGTGCACCGGGCCAGGCTCAAAAATGGCCGTACGGCTGGAGATGGGTCCCCCGCCCAAAGAGCCAGCAGGGAAAACTATGCCTTGTTCTAAAACTCTTTGGGAACCGCTTGCGTAGCCCCACAGACCTGGGGGCTGCGGGCTTTCCTGCTGCCTTCAGCCTCGACAACACCCTTTCCCACTTGGCGCCGCGCCAGGCACAAAAATGGCCATACGGCTGGAGATGGGTCCCCCGCCCAAAGAGCCAGCAGGGAAAACTATGCCTTGTTCTAAAGCTCTTTGGGAACCGCTTGCGTAGCCCCACAGACCTGGGGGCTGCGGGCTTTCCTGCTGCCTTCAGCCTCGACACCACCCTTTCCCACTTGGCGCCGCGCCAGGCACAAAAATGGCCATACGGCTGGAGATGGGTCCCCCGCCCAAAGAGCCAGCAGGGAAAACTATGCCTTGTTCTAAAGCTCTTTGGGAACCGCTTGCTTAGCCGCACAGACCTGGGGGCTGTGGGCTTTCCTGCTGCTTTCATCCTCGACAGAACCCTTTCCCACTTTGCACCGCGCCAGGCACAAAAATGGCCTATGGCTAGAGAGGGGTCTCCCGCCCAAAGAGCCAGCAGGGAAAACTATGCCTTGTTCTAAAGCTCTTTGGGAACCGCTTGCGTAGCCCCACAGACCTGGGGGCTGCAGGCTTTGCTGCTGCCTTCAGCCTCAAAACCACCCTTTCCCACTTGGCGCCGCGCCATGCACAAAAATGGCCATACGGCTGGAGATGGGTCCCCCGCCCAAAGAGCCAGCAGGGAAAACTCTGCCTTGTTCTAAAACTCTTTGGGAACCGCTTGTGTAGCCCCACAGACCTGGGGGCTGCAGGCTTTCCTGCTGCCTTCAGCCTCAAAACCACCCTTTCCCACTTGGTGCTGCGCCAGGCACAAAAATGGCCATATGGCTGGAGATGGGTCCACTGCCAAAAGAGCCAGCGGGGAAAACTATGCCTTGTTCTAAAGCTCTTTGGGAACCGCTTGCGTAGCCCCACAGACCTGGGGGCTGCAGGCTTTCCTGTTGCCTTCAGCCTCGAAAAACACCATTTCCCTCTGGGCACCGGGCCAGGCTCAAAAATGGCCGTACGGCTGGAGATGGGTCCCCCGCCCAAAGAGCCAGCAGGGAAAACTATGCCTTGTTCTAAAACTCTTTGGGAACCGCTTGCTTAGCCCCACAGACCTGGGGGCTGCGGGCTTTCCTACTGCCTTCAGCCTCGACACCACCCTTTCCCACTAGGCGCCGCGCCAGGCACAAAAATGGCCATACGGCTGGAGATGGGTCCCCAGCCCAAAGAGCCAGCAGGGAAAACTATGCCTTGTTCTAAAGCTCTTTGGTAACCGCTTGCGTAGCCCCACAGACCTGGGGGCTGCGGGCTTTCCTGCTGCCTTCAGCCTCGACACCACCCTTTCCCACTTGGCGCCGCGCCAGGCAGAAAAATGGCCATACGGCTGGACATGGGTCCCCCGCCCAAAGAGCCAGCAGGGAAAACTATGCCTTGTTCTAAAGGTCTTTGGGAACTGCTTGCGTAGCCGCACAGACCTGTGGGCTGCGGGCTTTCCTGCTGCCTTCAGCCTCAAAACCACACTTTCCCACTTGGCGCCGCGCCAGGCACAAAAATGGCCATATGGCTGGAGATGGGTCCCCCACCCAAGTAGCCAGCAGGGAAAACTATGCCTTGTTCTAAAGCTCTTTGGGAACCGCTTGCGTAGCCCCACAGACCTGGGGGCTGTGGGCTTTCCTGCTGCCTTCAGCCTCAAAGCCACCCTTTCCCACTTGGCACCGCGCCAGGCACAAAAATGGCCTATGGCTGGAGATGGGTCCCCCGCCCAAAGAGCCAGCAGGGAAAACTATGCCTTGTTCTAAAGCTCTTTGGGAACCGCTTGCGTAGCCCCACAGACCTGGGGGCTGCGGGCTTTCCTGCTGCCTTCAGCCTCGACACCACCCTTTCCCACTTGGCGCCTGGCCAGGCACAAAAATGGCCATATGGCTGGAGATGGGTCCCCTGCCCTAAGAGCCAGCGGGGAAAACTATGCCTTGTTCTAAAGCTCTTTGGGAACCGCTTGCGTAGCCCCACAGACCTGGGGGCTGCGGGCTTTCCTGCTGCCTTCAGCCTCGACACCACCCTTTCCCACTTGGCGCCACGCCAGGCACAAAAATGGCCATACGGCTGGAGATGGGTCCCCCGCCCAAAGAGCCAGCAGGGAAAACTATGCCTTGTTCTAAAGCTCTTTGGGAACCGCTTGCGTAGCCCCACAGACCTGGGGGCTGCGGGCTTTCCTGCTGCCTTCAGCCTCAAAACCACCCTTTCCCACTTGGCGCCGCATCAGGCAGAAAAATGGCCTATGGCTGGAGATGGGTCCCATGCCCTAAGAGCCAGCAGGGAAAATTATGCCTTGTTCTAAAGCTCTTTGGGAACCGCTTGCGTAGCCGCACAGACCTGGGGGCTGCGGGCTTTCCTGCTGCCTTCAGCCTCAAAGCCACCCTTTCCCACTTGACGCCGCGCCAGGCACAAACATGGCCATACGGCTGGAGATGGGTCCCCCGCCCAAAGAGCCAGCAGGGAAAACTATGCCTTGTTCTAAAGCTCTTTGGGAACCGCTTGCGTAGCCCCACAGACCTGGGGGCTGCAGGCTTTCCTGCTGCCTTCAGCCTCAAAACCACCATTTCCGAATATGCACCGCGCCAGGCATAAAAATAGCCATACGACTGGAGATGGGTCCCCCGCCCAAAGAGCCAGCAGGGAAAACTATGCCTTGTTCTAAAGCTCTTTGGTAACCGCTTGCGTAGCCCCACAGACCTGGGGGCTGCGGGCTTTCCTGCTGCCTTCAGCCTCGACACCACCCTTTCCCACTTGGCGCCGCGCGAGGCAGAAAAATGGCCATACGGCTGGACATGGGTCCCCCGCCCAAAGAGCCAGCAGGGAAAACTATGCCTTGTTCTAAAGGTCTTTGGGAACTGCTTGCGTAGCCGCACAGACCTGTGGGCTGCGGGCTTTCCTGCTGCCTTCAGCCTCAAAACCACCCTTTCCCACTTGGCGCCGCGCCAGGCACAAAAATGGCCATATGGCTGGAGATGGGTCCCCCACCCAAGTAGCCAGCAGGGAAAACTATGCCTTGTTCTAAAGCTCTTTGGGAACCGCTTGCGTAGCCCCACAGACCTGGGGGCTGTGGGCTTTCCTGCTGCCTTCAGCCTCAAAGCCACCCTTTCCCACTTGGCACCGCGCCAGGCACAAAAATGGCCTATGGCTGGAGATGGGTCCCCCGCCCAAAGAGCCAGCAGGGAAAACTATGCCTTGTTCTAAAGCTCTTTGGGAACCGCTTGCGTAGCCCCACAGACCTGGGGGCTGCGGGCTTTCCTGCTGCCTTCAGCCTCGACACCACCCTTTCCCACTGTTCGCCTGGCCAGGCACAAAAATGGCCATATGGCTGGAGATGGGTCCCCTGCCCTAAGAGCCAGCGGGGAAAACTATGCCTTGTTCTAAAGCTCTTTGGGAACCGCTTGCGTAGCCCCACAGACCTGGGGGCTGCGGGCTTTCCTGCTGCCTTCAGCCTCGACACCACCCTTTCCCACTTGGCGCCGCGCCAGGCACAAAAATGGCCATACGGCTGGAGATGGGTCCCCCGCCCAAAGAGCCAGCAGGGAAAACTATGCCTTGTTCTAAAGCTCTTTGGGAACCGCTTGCGTAGCCCCACAGACCTGGGGGCTGCGGGCTTTCCTGCTGCCTTCAGCCTCAAAACCACCCTTTCCCACTTGGCGCCGCATCAGGCAGAAAAATGGCCTATGGCTGGAGATGGGTCCCATGCCCTAAGAGCCAGCAGGGAAAATTATGCCTTGTTCTAAAGCTCTTTGGGAACCGCTTGCGTAGCCGCACAGACCTGGGGGCTGCGGGCTTTCCTGCTGCCTTCAGCCTCAAAACCACCCTTTCCCCCTACGCACCGCGGCAGGCATAAAAATAGCCATATGTCTGGAGATTGCTCCCCCGCCTAAAGAGCAAGCAGGGAAAACTATGCCTTGTTCTAAAGCTCTTTGGGAACCGCTTGCGTAGCCCCACAGACCTGGGGGCTGCAGGCTTTCCTGCTGCCTTCAGCCTCAAAGCCACCCTTTCCCACTTGGCGCCGCGCCAGGCAGAAAAATGGCCTATGGCTGGAGATGGGTCCCCCGCCCAAAGAGCAAACAGGGAAAACTATGCCTTGTTCTAAAGCTCTTTGGGAACCGCTTGCGTAGCCCCACAGACCTGGGGGCTGCAGGCTTTCCTGCTGCCTTCAGCCTCAAAGCCACCCTTTCCCACTTGACGCCGCGCCAGGCACAAACATGGCCATACGGCTGGAGATGGGTCCCCCGCCCAAAGAGCCAGCAGGGAAAACTATGCCTTGTTCTAAAGCTCTTTGGGAACCGCTTGCGTAGCCCCACAGACCTGGGGGCTGCGGGCTTTCCTGCTGCCTTCAGCCTCAAAACCACCATTTCCCAATATGCACCGCGCCAGGCATAAAAATAGCCATACGACTGGAGATGGGTCCCCCGCCCAAAGAGCCAGCAGGGAAAACTATGCCTTGTTCTAAAGCTCTTTGGGAACCGCTTGCGTAGCCCCACAGACCTGGGGGCTGCGGGCTTTCCTGCTGCCTTCAGCCTCGACACCACCCTTTCCCACTTGGCGCCGCGCTAGGCACAAAAATGGCCTATGGCTGGAGATGGGTCCCCCGCCCAAAGAGCCAGCAGGGAAAACTATGCCTTGTTCTAAAGCTCTTTGGGAACCGCTTGCATAGCCCCACAGACCTGGGGGCTGCAGGCTTTCCTGCTGCCTTCAGCCTCAAAGCCACCCTTTCCCACTTGGCGCCGCATCAGGCACAAAAATGGCCTATGGCTGGAGATGGGTCCCATGCCCTAAGATCCAGCAGGGAAAATTATGCCTTGTTCTAAAGCTCTTTGGGAACCGCTTGCGTAGCCCCACAGACCTGGGGGCTGCAGGCTTTCCTGCTGCCTTCAGCCTCGACAGCACCCTTTCCCACTTGGCACTGCGCCAGGCACAAAAATGGCCTATGGCTGGAGAAGAGTCCCCTGCCCAAGGAGCCAGCAGGGAAAATTATGCCTTGTTCTAAAGGTCTTTGGGAACCGCTTGTGTAGCCCCACAGACCTGGGGGCTGCAGGCTTTCCTGCTGCCTTCATCCTCGACAGAACCCTTTCCCACTTTGCACCGCGCCAGGCACAAAAATGGCCTATGGCTAGAGAGGGGTCTCCCGCCCAAAGAGCCAGCAGGGAAAACTATGCCTTGTTCTAAAGCTCTTTGGGAACCGCTTGCGTAGCCCCACAGACCTGGGGGCTGCAGGCTTTGCTGCTGCCTTCAGCCTCAAAACCACCCTTTCCCACTTGGCGCCGCGCCATGCACAAAAATAGCCATACGGCTGGAGATGGGTCCCCCGCCCAAAGAGCCAGCAGGGAAAACTCTGCCTTGTTCTAAAACTCTTTGGGAACCGCTTGTGTAGCCCCACAGACCTGGGGGCTGCAGGCTTTCCTGCTGCCTTCAGCCTCAAAACCACCCTTTCCCACTTGGTGCTGCGCCAGGCACAAAAATGGCCATATGGCTGGAGATGGGTCCACTGCCAAAAGAGCCAGCGGGGAAAACTATGCCTTGTTCTAAAGCTCTTTGGGAACCGCTTGCGTAGCCCCACAGACCTGGGGGCTGCAGGCTTTCCTGTTGCCTTCAGCCTCGAAAAACACCATTTCCCTCTGGGCACCGGGCCAGGCTCAAAAATGGCCGTACGGCTGGAGATGGGTCCCCCGCCCAAAGAGCCAGCAGGGAAAACTATGCCTTGTTCTAAAACTCTTTGGGAACCGCTTGCTTAGCCCCACAGACCTGGGGGCTGCGGGCTTTCCTACTGCCTTCAGCCTCGACACCACCCTTTCCCACTAGGCGCCGCGCCAGGCACAAAAATGGCCATACGGCTGGAGATGGGTCCCCAGCCCAAAGAGCCAGCAGGGAAAACTATGCCTTGTTCTAAAGCTCTTTGGTAACCGCTTGCGTGGCCCCACAGACCTGGGGGCTGCGGGCTTTCCTGCTGCCTTCAGCCTCGACACCACCCTTTCCCACTTGGCGCCGCGCCAGGCAGAAAAATGGCCATACGGCTGGACATGGGTCCCCCGCCCAAAGAGCCAGCAGGGAAAACTATGCCTTGTTCTAAAGGTCTTTGGGAACTGCTTGCGTAGCCGCACAGACCTGTGGGCTGCGGGCTTTCCTGCTGCCTTCAGCCTCAAAACCACCCTTTCCCACTTGGCGCCGCGCCAGGCACAAAAATGGCCATATGGCTGGAGATGGGTCCCCCACCCAAGTAGCCAGCAGGGAAAACTATGCCTTGTTCTAAAGCTCTTTGGGAACCGCTTGCGTAGCCCCACAGACCTGGGGGCTGTGGGCTTTCCTGCTGCCTTCAGCCTCAAAGCCACCCTTTCCCACTTGGCACCGCGCCAGGCACAAAAATGGCCTATGGCTGGAGATGGGTCCCCCGCCCAAAGAGCCAGCAGGGAAAACTATGCCTTGTTCTAAAGCTCTTTGGGAACCGCTTGCGTAGCCCCACAGACCTGGGGGCTGCGGGCTTTCCTGCTGCCTTCAGCCTCGACACCACCCTTTCCCACTTGGCGCCGCGCCAGGCACAAAAATGGCCATACGGCTGGAGATGGGTCCCCCGCCCAAAGAGCCAGCAGGGAAAACTATGCCTTGTTCTAAAGCTCTTTGGGAACCGCTTGCGTAGCCCCACAGACCTGGGGGCTGCGGGCTTTCCTGCTGCCTTCAGCCTCAAAACCACCCTTTCCCACTTGGCGCCGCATCAGGCAGAAAAATGGCCTATGGCTGGAGATGGGTCCCATGCCCTAAGAGCCAGCAGGGAAAATTATGCCTTGTTCTAAAGCTCTTTGGGAACCGCTTGCGTAGCCGCACAGACCTGGGGGCTGCGGGCTTTCCTGCTGCCTTCAGCCTCAAAACCACCCTTTCCCCCTACGCACCGCGCCAGGCATAAAAATAGCCATATGTCTGGAGATTGCTCCCCCGCCTAAAGAGCAAGCAGGGAAAACTATGCCTTGTTCTAAAGCTCTTTGGGAACCGCTTGCGTAGCCCCACAGACCTGGGGGCTGCAGGCTTTCCTGCTGCCTTCAGCCTCAAAGCCACCCTTTCCCACTTGGCGCCGCGCCAGGCAGAAAAATGGCCTATGGCTGGAGATGGGTCCCCCGCCCAAAGAGCAAGCAGGGAAAACTATGCCTTGTTCTAAAGCTCTTTGGGAACCGCTTGCGTAGCCCCACAGACCTGGGGGCTGCAGGCTTTCCTGCTGCCTTCAGCCTCAAAGCCACCCTTTCCCACTTGACGCCGCGCCAGGCACAAACATGGCCATACGGCTGGAGATGGGTCCCCCGCCCAAAGAGCCAGCAGGGAAAACTATGCCTTGTTCTAAAGCTCTTTGGGAACCGCTTGCGTAGCCCCACAGACCTGGGGGCTGCGGGCTTTCCTGCTGCCTTCAGCCTCAAAACCACCATTTCCCAATATGCACCGCGCCAGGCATAAAAATAGCCATACGACTGGAGATGGGTCCCCCGCCCAAAGAGCCAGCAGGGAAAACTATGCCTTGTTCTAAAGCTCTTTGGTAACCGCTTGCGTAGCCCCACAGACCTGGGTGCTGCGGGCTTTCCTGCTGCCTTCAGCCTCGACACCACCCTTTCCCACTTGGCGCCGCGCTAGGCACAAAAATGGCCTATGGCTGGAGATGGGTCCCCCGCCCAAAGAGCCAGCAGGGAAAACTATGCCTTGTTCTAAAGCTCTTTGGGAACCGCTTGCATTGCCCCACAGACGTGGGGGCTGCAGGCTTTCCTGCTGCCTTCAGCCTCAAAGCCACCCTTTCCCACTTGGCGCCGCATCAGGCACAAAAATGGCCTATGGCTGGAGATGGGTCCCATGCCCTAAGATCCAGCAGGGAAAATTATGCCTTGTTCTAAAGCTCTTTGGGAACCGCTTGCGTAGCCCCACAGACCTGGGGGCTGCAGGCTTTCCTGCTGCCTTCAGCCTCGACAGCACCCTTTCCCACTTGGCACTGCGCCAGGCACAAAAATGGCCTATGGCTGGAGAAGAGTCCCCTGCCCAAGGAGCCAGCAGGGAAAATTATGCCTTGTTCTAAAGGTCTTTGGGAACCGCTTGTGTAGCCCCACAGACCTGGGGGCTGCAGGCTTTCCTGCTGCCTTCAGCCTCGACACCACCCTTTCCCACTTGGCGTCGCGCCAGGCACAAAAATGGCCATATGTCTGGAGATGGGTCCCCCGCCCAAAGAGCCAGCAGGGAAAACTATGCCTTGTTCTAAAGCTCTTTGGGAACCGCTTGCGTAGCCCCAAAGACCTGGGGTCTGCGGGCTTTGCTGCTGCCTTCAGCCTCAAAGCCACCCTTTCCCACTTGGCGCCGGGCCAGGCACAAAAATGGCCATAGGGCTGGAGATGGGTCCCCTGCCAAAAGAGCCAGCAGGGAAAACTATGCCTTGTTCTAAAGCTCTTTGGGAACCGCTTGCTTGGCCCCACAGACCTGGGGGCTGCAGGCTTTCCTGCTGCCATCAGCCTCAAAGCCACCCTTTCCCACTTGGCGCCGGGCCAGGCACAAAAATGGCCATACGGCTGGAGATGGGTCCCCCGCCCAAGGAGCCAGCAGGGAAAACTATGCCTTGTTCTAAAGCTCTTTGGGAACCGCTTGCGTAGCCCCACACACCTGGGGGCTGCAGGCTTTCCTGCTGCCTTCAGCCTCAAAGCCACCCTTTCCCACTTGGCGCCGCATCAGGCAGAAAAATGGCTATGGCTGGAGATGGGTCCCATGCCCTAAGATCCAGCAGGGAAAATTATGCCTTGTTCTAAAGCTCTTTGGGAACGGCTTGCGTAGCCCCACAGACCTGGGGGCTGCAGGCTTTCCTGCTGCCTTCAGCCTCGACAGCACCCTTTCCCACTTGGCACTGCGCCAGGCACAAAAATGGCCTATGGCTGGAGAAGGTTCCCCGGCCCAAGGAGCCAGCAGGGAAAATTATGCCTTGTTCTAAAGGTCTTTGGGAACCGCTTGTGTAGCCCCACAGACCTGGGGGCTGCAGGCTTTCCTGCTGCCTTCAGCCTCGACAGCACCCTTTCCCTCTTGGCACTGCGCCAGGCACAAAAATGGCCTATGGCTGGAGAAGGGTCCCCTGCCCAAGGAGCCAGCAGGGAAAACTATGCTGTGTTCTAAAACTCTTTGGGAACCACTTGCGTAGCCCCACAGACCTGGGGGCTGCAGGCTTTGCTGCTGCCTTCAGCCTCGACACCACCCTTTCCCAGTTGGCGCCGCGCCAGGCAGAAAAATGGCCTATGGCTGGAGATGGGTCCCCCGCCCAAAGAGCCATCAGGGAAAACTATGCCTTGTTCTAAAGCTCTTTGGGAACCGCTTGCTTGGCCCCACAGACCTGGGAGCTGTGGGCTTTCCTGCTGCCTTCAGCCTCGACACCACCCTTTCCCACTTGGCGCCGCGCCAGGCACAAACATGGCCATACGGCTGGAGATGGGTCCCCCGCCCAAAGAGCCAGCAGGGAAAACTATGCCTTGTTCTAAAGCTCTTTGGGAACCGCTTGCGTAGCCCCACAGACCTGGGGGCTGCAGGCTTTCCTGCTGCCTTCAGCCTCAAAGCCACCCTTTCCCACTTGGCGCCGCATCAGGCACAAAAATGGCCTATGGCTGGAGATGGGTCCCATGCCCTAAGATCCAGCAGGGAAAATTATGCCTTGTTCTAAAGGTCTTTGGGAACCGCTTGTGTAGCCCCACAGACCTGGGGGCTGCAGGCTTTCCTGCTGCCTTCAGCCTCGACACCACCCTTTCCCACTTGGCGCCGCGCCAGGCACAAACATGGCCATACGGCTGGAGATGGGTCCCCCGCCCAAGGAGCCAGCAGGGAAAACTATGCCTTGTTCTAAAGCTCTTTGGGAACCGCTTGCGTAGCCCCACAGACCTGGGGGCTGCAGGCTTTCCTGCTGCCTTCAGCCTCAAAACCACCCTTTCCCACTTGGCGCCGCATCAGGCAGAAAAATGACCTATGGCTGGAGATGGGTCCCATGCCCTAAGATCCAGCAGGGAAAATTATGCCTTGTTCTAAAGCTCTTTGGGAACCGCTTGCGTAGCCCCACAGACCTGGGGGCTGCAGGCTTTCCTGCTGCCTTCAGCCTCGACAGCACCCTTTCCCACTTGGCGCCACGCCAGGCACAAAAATGGCCTATGGCTGGAGAAGGGTCCCCGGCCCAAGGAGCCAGCAGGGAAAATTATGCCTTGTTCTAAAGGTCTTTGGGAACCGCTTGTGTAGCCCCACAGACCTGGGGGCTGCAGGCTTTCCTGCTGCCTTCAGCCTCGACAGCACCCTTTCCCACTTGGCGCCGCGGTAGGCACAAAAATGGCCATACGGCTGGAGATGGGTCCCCCGCCCAAAGAGCCAGCAGGGAAAACTATGCCTTGTTCTAAAGCTATTTGGGAACCGCTTGCGTAGCCGCACAGACCTGGGGGCTGCGGGCTTTCCTGCTGCCTTCAGCCTCAAAACCACCCTTTCCCCCTACGCACCGCGCCAGGCATAAAAATAGCCATATGTCTGGAGATTGCTCCCCCGCCCAAAGAGCAAGCAGGGAAAACTATGCCTTGTTCTAAAGCTCTTTGGGAACCGCTTGCGTAGCCCCACAGACCTGGGGGCTGCAGGCTTTGCTGCTGCCTTCAGCCTCGACACCACCCTTTCCCACTTGGCACCGCGCCAGTCTCAAAAATGGCCTATGGCTGGAGATGGGTCCACCGCCCAAAGAGCCAGCAGGGAAAACTATGCCTTGTTCTAAAGCTCTTTGGGAACCGCTTGCGTAGCCCCACAGACCTGGGGGCTGCGGGCTTTCCTGCTGCCTTCAGCCTCAAAACCACCCTTTCCCACTTGGCGCCGCGCCAGGCACAAAAATGGCCATATGGCTGGAGATGGGTCCCCCACCCAAGTAGCCAGCAGGGAAAACTATGCCTTGTTCTAAAGCTCTTTGGGAACCGCTTGCGTAGCCCCACAGACCTGGGGGCTGTGGGCTTTCCTGCTGCCTTCAGCCTCAAAGCCACCCTTTCCCACTTGGCACCGCGCCAGGCACAAAAATGGCCTATGGCTGGAGATGGGTCCCCCGCCCAAAGAGCCAGCAGGGAAAACTATGCCTTGTTCTAAAGCTCTTTGGGAACCGCTTGCGTAGCCCCACAGACCTGGGGGCTGCGGGCTTTCCTGCTGCCTTCAGCCTCGACACCACCCTTTCCCACTTGGCGCCTGGCCAGGCACAAAAATGGCCATACGGCTGGAGATGGGTCCCCCGCCCAAAGAGCCATCAGGGAAAACTATGCCTTGTTCTAAAGCTCTTTGGGAACCGCTTGCGTAGCCCCACAGACCTGGGGGCTGCCGGCTTTCCTGCTGCCTTCAGCCTCGACAGCACCCTTTCCCACTTGGCACTGCGCCAGGCACAAAAATGGCCTATGGCTGGAGAAGGGTCCCCCGCCCAAAGAACAAGCAGGGAAAACTATGCCTTGTTCTAAAGCTCTTTGGGAACCACTTGTGTAGCCCCACAGACCTGGGGGCTGCAGGCTTTCCTGCTGCCTTCAGCCTCGACACCACCCTTTCCCACTTGGCGTCGCGCCAGGCACAAAAACGGCCATATGTCTGGAGATGTTTCCCCCGCCCAAAGAGCCAGCAGGGAAAACTATGCCTTGTTCTAAAGCTCTTTGGGAACCGCTTGCGTAGCCCCAAAGACCTGGGGGCTGCGGGCTTTGCTGCTGCCTTCAGCCTCAAAGCCACCCTTTCCCACTTGGCGCCGGGCCAGGCACAAAAATGGCCATAGGGCTGGAGATGGGTCCCCTGCCAAAAGAGCCATCAGGGAAAACTCTGCCTTGTTCTAAAGCTCTTTGGGAACCGCTTGCTTGGCCCCACAGACCTGGGGGCTGCAGGCTTTCCTGCTGCCATCAGCCTCAAAGCCACCCTTTCCCACTTGGCGCCGGGCCAGGCACAAAAATGGCCATACGGCTGGAGATGGGTCCCCCGCCCAAGGAGCCAGCAGGGAAAACTATGCCTTGTTCTAAAGCTCTTTGGGAACCGCTTGCGTAGCCCCACACACCTGGGGGCTGCAGGCTTTCCTGCTGCCTTCAGCCTCAAAGCCACCCTTTCCCACTTGGCGCCGCGCCAGGCAGAAAAATGGCCTATGGCTGGAGATGGGTCCCCCGCCCAAAGAGCCAGCAGGGAAAACTATGCCTTGTTCTAAAGCTCTTTGGGAACCGCTTGCTTGGCGCCACAGACCTGGGAGCTGTGGGCTTTCCTGCTGCCTTCAGCCTCGACACCACCCTTTCCCACTTGGCGCCGCGCCAGGCACAAACATGGCCATACGGCTGGAGATGGGTCCCCCGCCCAAAGAGCCAGCAGGGAAAACTATGCCTTGTTCTAAAGCTCTTTGGGAACCGCTTGCGTAGCCCCACAGACCTGGGGGCTGCAGGCTTTCCTGCTGCCTTCGGCCTCAAAGCCACCCTTTCCCACTTGGCGCCGCATCAGGCACAAAAATGGCCTATGGCTGGAGATGGGTCCCATGCCCTAAGATCCAGCAGGGAAAATTATGCCTTGTTCTAAAGGTCTTTGGGAACCGCTTGTGTAGCCCCACAGACCTGGGGGCTGCAGGCTTTCCTGCTGCCTTCAGCCTCGACACCACCCTTTCCCACTTGGCGCCGCGCCAGGCACAAACATGGCCATACGGCTGCAGATGGGTCTCCCGCCCAAAGAGCCAGCAGGGAAAACTATGCCTTGTTCTAAAGCTCTTTGGGAACCGCTTGCGTAGCCCCACAGACCTGGGGGCTGCAGGCTTTCCTGCTGCCTTCAGCCTCAAAACCACCCTTTCCCACTTGGCGCCGTGCCAGGCACAAAAATGGCCATATGGCTGGAGATGGGTCCCCCACCCAAAGAGCCAGCAGGGAAAACTATGCCTTGTTCTAAAGCTCTTTGGTAACCGCTTGCGTAGCCCCACAGACCTGGGGGCTGCAGGCTTTCCTGCTGCCTTCAGCCTCGACACCACCCTTTCCCACTTGGCGCCGCATCAGGCAGAAAAATAGCCATACGACTGGAGATGGGTCCCCCGCCCAAAGAGCCAGGAGGGAAAACTATGCCTTGTTCTAAAGCTCTTTGGGAACCGCTTGCGTAGCCCCACAGACCTGGGGGCTGCAGGCTTTGCTGCTGCCTTCAGCCTCGACACCACCCTTTCCCACTTGGCGCCGCGCTAGGCACAAAAATAGCCATACGGCTGGAGATGGGTCCCCCTCCCAAAGAGCCAGCAGGGAAAACTATGCCTTGTTCTAAAGCTCTTTGGGAAGCGCTTGCATAGCCCCACAGACCTGGGGGCTGCAGGCTTTCCTGCTGCCTTCAGCCTCGACACCACCCTTTCCCACTTGGCACCGCGCCAGTCTCAAAAATGGCCATACGGCTGGAGATGGGTCCTCCGCCCAAAGAGCCTGCAGGGAAAACTTTGTCTACAGTCAGTCAAGGTCGACGTACTCAACACTGATAAGAAAGTTCACATGTGTTCTTTTGGTGAGGGATATCAAGTGGAAATCCTTCTCGCGGAGTGATCAAGCGATTTAAACTTTTCATCATAATCCAAAGTCTAACATGCAAAACAATTGTCTAAGCAAAGCACAATACAGTGAGTATTAGTAAAACAACAACAGAGTGAAGCATCTTGTTATAAAGTCCTGTAACTGTCGGTGACCATCCAAAAAGAGTATCTCCCCATCTATGTCCTCCGCCTCTCTTCACTCTTTCCAACGCTTGGTGTATTTCTTCAACCTGATGATGGACGGTAATCAAAGTTGTCTGTCTGTTTTCTTGGGCCTCTTTCAAGAGTCGCTTCAATTCATTGTGTTTTAGCAGCTTCTTCACCAGGGAGAGATTCATTCCGATAGGGGTAGGCAACAATCTCGAATCAAAGTATAATTAGGTTGTAGCAATTGAAAAGACATAACAGGAGCTTAATAATTGAAGTCGCATCCCGTAACTTTGTGTTAGTAAAGTTCAAACACAAAGATTTGAGTGATTACTATGTCATCTCTGAATACAAGACTACAGGGAGACCTCATGCTAACGCACCCTTTCCCAATTTAGACAAGCACAGTCTCTGGGGTTTCATCGGGATGTGTCTCAAAGTGACAAACATTCTGGTTGGTGTCAAGACAAAGGTCTTGTGCTTTGAGAGTATTACTCTCACAAATGTATCCTTGTTGGTCTCGTGAAACGCATGCGTCAACATCAGCAGTTTGCCATTTAGTCTCATTTTGTCGTGCCCAACCTCTGTGCTGTGTTGGATAGAGTAGAGCTCCTTGGTGATTCAACCCCAGTGCGATGATTGGGTATATGGTGGATACTGAGGCATTGCGTATCGTTAAGACAAAAGCTGTGGCTTTGCTCTCAGTGGGATCGTAGGTGAAATTAACCAGATACCACCTGGACTGAAATTTTTTCTCAAATTCAATTGCGTTATCCCTTATTACTTTTCGAATTTCGGTGGGCAAGGTGCCTTCTTCACCTTCCCTTATGATTGCGGCTGTCATAGATTGCATCCACAATTGGGCTTGGATACAACTAAGAGCCAAGGAAACATTGGTTTGGGTTGTACCAAGTGCATCTGTGATCAGCTGATGGTCTTTTTCACCCGTTTCTTCCCATTGAGGCAATATATTCGATAAAAGCCGTTGGTGGTTTCCCAATGCTAATAGAGAGGACCGTAGGGGATGTCTTAATTTGTCCAGATCAGTAGCGGTTGTGACTAGTTTGTTGGCAAGTATCTCAGCATCTATACTATTCAAGACTCCCAGGCCTGTTCCTAAGATACCAGTCGCATCCCTCTTCCATCCGTGTGAAGTGGCAAGAGTTCGTTTGCGTAACCATGCTGACCATTCTGCATAAGATGTACTCAGGAACGGTAAGCAGGTGGGTTTGATCGCAGAGATTTTAATCTGCATTGACAATTCTGCTCGTTTGAGGGAATATGTGGGATTAAACAGTACCTGTTGTTGACCTGTGTGTGTTTAATAACGTAAGGGCCAATGTTGAAAATGTAAGTAGTTAGTCTAAAGGAGGGCTTAGAAAAGAGAGAGGTGTTTTTTTTTTTCTCTTAGAAGAGAGAGCCTTTGAGAGTTTGTGGGGTGTAGGTTCTGGATTCATTTCAGCAAGTTCAGGTGTATTTGAGTCAATCATAAATTCAAATAACAATTCTGTGCCCTTGTAGCCCCAAATACAGTACACTACTGTAGGTTTGATGAAAGTGAAATTGTGCCAGCAATCTGAATTTGGCGCCATAATTTTGTAACAATCAGTGTTGTATTTGTCCGCTTTGGTAGAGTCTACATAGATGGTTTTAATTACAGTTGGCCTGTGGTGATTAGACCCGTTGATAAATCGGCAACCAATGTGTGTTCTTGTGGAATAATTACTAAATTGGCCAAGAATACAAAAATACAGCATTGTTCACACATTAAGGAAAGTCATAAAATCAAGAGGCTTCTGAGGTAGAATACAGCCGCAGCTAGCACACGAAGAATGCAACAGCTGGGATTCCCTGTACAAGGTTGTTTGCGAAACTACACGAGGGATGGAACGGAACGCGCTTGTTCCGTGGCCTTCCCTTGTGACGAATAGCAGATATGGGGACGAGATGGTACTACGGAACTGATAAGCGGCCTACACGCTACCCGAGCCAACATTTCGTCAAATGTTGATGAAATGCTGTCCTTTTGTGCGAACTTTGCTCACCACAATGTACCAAAACACACCTCCATCCCGGAGGCTATCCGCCCCCGAGGTGTGAACACTCCTCCTTGAGTACATTAATCATAATAAAAGTACCTATGACTAAAGTCACTCAAACTCCACTTTGAAGTTAAAAAAAATAATATAAAAATAGCCCAAGAGAGGGGGGATGTCTGGGAAGACACCATCGCGAAGAATCCCACCGCTGTTTTCTGGGATCAGTCGACGGGCTGAGCCTTTCTTCCTCCCCATAAGGATGCCTTTGGGTAAGACTTTGATTACACCGAGTGCTTTCTCGGGGACTCTAGAAATTTCTCTAGAGAATCTCTACCCTACATTTATAGCCAGGCTGTATCGTTTATAATTTTGTCGCGCGTTTGTATATTTAACAATGTCTTTATTTGCACGTGCTTTGCAGACAGTGTATTTATCACCGGCAATCCTAAAGAACCTGTATATCTGTTGTTTAAATAAACTGCACTGTTTCAGTAGCTAGTCGTTTCGCTTTCTCACTGAACGCGACCAAAACTTGAGAGAGGCCGTGCTGGTTCAGCAGCACGACTAGACTGAAGGTGCAGCCCACTATTAGTGTCTCCAAATCGTAATAGTTTAACACATATTAAACGCGATTGGCCTGATAGTGCTGAATTGGGCATCACTCAGAATTGAAACCCAGCCGCACCTGGCCTCCCACCTCGGTGAGGAGTGTTAGAACGCAAGGGGGTTTATCTTCTGCCAAAACCGCTTGGCCCCGTTTCACGCAACAGAATTTGGCGTAGTCAGCAGGATTGCCATGGATAAACTGCTGCAAAAATATGATTGTGCCCCTTCCCAGGCTGGGAAGGAGTGGGCCCAAAAATTTTGGAAGGATGAAGAGAAAGTGGTGGAACGTGTTGAAGAGCGTCGGGTTTCACAGAAGCTCAGAGCGGGGAAAGGCAAGGGTGTGATTTGTGCTGTGTTAGGCGCCTGTTTATCTTGTGCACAACAAGAAGCTAGAGAAACCCCCGCTCCTAATCTGATTTCAGCTGTAGAATATGCACCCCTGAAATCGGAGAATGAGGTGCTGAAGTCATCATTAGCCTTGCAAAAGGAGACAGGAGAAAGATTAAGAACTCAAGTCAATGAGCTTGTGAGTGAGAATGAATGTTTAGGAAACCGGAATGCTCAACTTGGGAGTGAAAATCGCCAACTTAAAATGTTATTGGAAAGGGTGAACGGGCTCTTAGATAAAACGCAGCCCTCGACCCAGGTCCAACAGATTCGTAAGTTACTGTGTTATCCAAATTCCGGAACCCAGACCGGAGATTTTTTTGTCTAATAGTGAGGATGACGAAGAAGATGAGGAGGAAAGGACTTTTACTTTGAAATCCCAAGTTTTTCCTTTACGTCCTCTGGTTAAAACTGAAACTGCAGTTGATGATGGTGATGAAATTCACACCACTGTGCGTACCGTTCCATGGACACCAACCGAGTTAACAAAAATAAGGGAGAAATATTCGAGGCGACCAGAAGAGTCAGCTGTTGAGTACGTGTGGCGAGTTTCTTCTGAAGGGGGGCACAGAATTATGCTGAGTGAGGAAGAAGCAGGAGACTCTTGGGGACCAGGAGTGTTTTTAACCACTATGCCTGGGGATCATAATTATTCCCTAACCGCTCGAGCAGCCTATTGGGCAGGGGGTATGGATCCGCGAGAGAGGGGGGAGCCGTTAGAGATTAGAGCTACAGGCTACTCTGATCTGTTTGCGGCTGTACGGAAAGCAGCTTGTCTGCAAGCCATGTATGACAGAGAGGAATTTCGGAAATCCCCGATGTCAGCCCCTATCGACCCGGATCGATTAGCCCCTCTCATCCGTGGTCTGCCCGATTGCCTGAAACCGTTCCTTGTTCGCACTCAAGATCGTATACGGGATGCTCGGGGTGCTCATGGGCGGGGCCGTCGTCACTACATGCCCACCTGGAATGTACAGGAAATAGATCAATATGGGCGCCGAATGGGCTGGGCCAGCCAAACTAGTGAGAAATCCTCCGAACACCCGCGAAAGGTTCGCCAAGTCCAAACTCACACTCAAAACCCTAAATCAGAGGGAAGGTTTAAGCCTGATAAGGACCGGAATGGGTTGTGGCGTAAAGCCCTACAATTAGGGGTGCCCCGACAATTCTTGCACGGTGACCCTACGGGAGATCTCCGTACGCTAGTCCAATCTCTACCTAGAAAGAATAATGCGGCTGGGGAGAAAAGTCTAACCAGAGAATCCCCAAGCCGTGAGAAAATTGTGCCTTCTGCACCGGAACGTAACTTGATTGATTTGACAGAGTCCCAGCCAAAACACTCCTATCCCCGGGGAGGGCAGTGAGCCACCCTGTCGGGCAGGTACTAGCAATCCAATGGCGCTCTCATAAAGACTCCGAACCCGTTATTGTCATTCCTGTTGGACCCCGGAAGATATTGGTAAATTTTATTATTGATACCGGAGCCCAAATGTCTGCAATCACTAACGAAACAGCACAACTTCTAGGTATAAATCCCACCCGACGCAGAGTCAACTTCACAGGAATTGATGGTGTGGTAAAAACATGCCCCACTGCAAAAATTAACCTCTGGTTGCCGGGAGAGCAGCGAATGACTAGGGCAGAAGTGTTAGTGGGTGCCTCACGTACTAACCTCCTAGCATTTGACGTACTGCGTGGGCGAATGTGGAAACTCCCAGATGGAGATGGAACTGTGTGGAGTTTTGCAGGACGCAAAAAAGGATTAGACACAGTTAAATTGGGGCTATTAGAAACATCTATACTTTTGCCTCCTTCTAAAATTACCAACGTCCGACAGTACCCACTGCCTGCAGCTGCACTTGCAGGAGCAGACGGGGTGGTATCAGATTTAGAAAAAAGAAACATCATTAAGAGGACTCACGCGCCTTATAATTCACCGGTGTGGCCAGTAAAGAAACCAAAAAGGCAATGGCGTTTCACAGTAGATTACGGAAAATTAAATGCCAACACTGCACCCCTGACCGCTGCGGTTCCGAATATCGCGGAAATTGTGGCAATGATAAAAGGAGCTGCCCATGCTTGGGTGGCTGCCTTAGATGTTAAAGACATATTTTTTTTTATGATTCTCCTCCTTGAGCAGGACAAAGCGCAGTTTGCATTCACATGGAAAGGAGTCCAATATACCTTTAACCGCTTTCCGCAAGGATACAAACATTCCCCCACTATTGCCCATAATGCTTTGGCTAAAGTGCTATCAGAGATTCCTGTTTCACAGGGATGTACAGTATACCAATATATTATTGACGACATCTTAATAGGGGGAGAGAGCCAAGAAAGTGTACAAGACATGATGCAAAACATCCGAAAAACATTATCAGATTTGGGATTGGAAATTCCCGACTCAAAGTGTCAGGGACCCGCACAGGAAGTTAAATTCCTGGGGGGGGTCTGGTGGATTAAGGGAGCTGCTTCTGTCCCTCAGGATACCCTGAAAAAATAGAACATGGACAGAATCCTTCCAGCACGAAGGAGTTACAGCAAGTCCTGGGAACTTTAAGTTATTGGCGTAAACACATCCCTGGCTTTTCCATCATTGCTCGTCCCCTTCATAGCTTGCCAAAAAAGGGTAAATCCTGGGTGTGGACTGAACAACATACTAATGCACTAGAATTGCTAATAAAAGAGCTAAGGTTATTCCAACAGCTTGGTCCTATACATCCAACTGACCCTGTCCATGTAGAATGGGGGCTCAGTGAACATGGTTCCCGTTGTAATTTATGGCAAAAGGGACCAGCAGGACCGGAGAGACCATTAGAATTTAGCTCTCACGCCTTTAATGATACTGAGAGCAGCTATTCAGACCTGGAGAAGGGTTTACTGTCCCTGGTGCGAGCATTGCAACGAGCAGAGCAGATAAGGAGAGAACAGAGCGTGATTGTTCGGGGCCCTTTTCGACTCCTAGATGTGGTCCTTAAAGGGACAGCACCGCCAGCCGGCATTGCCCAGAAACCCACAGTTCGAAAGTGGTATGCTTATTTAGAAGGCATTAATGATATCATGCCAGTCTCTGAAGGTAGTATCAAAGTATCCATGCTCCAGAAGGATAGAGATGGTGCCCTATTGTTCCAATCCCCACCAAACAGACCATCTCCAATCCAAGAAGCACCTCCTCTGAAAGAAGGCAGTGATCTTACAGGAGTGTGGTTTACTGGTGCGTCATCTCACCGTGAGAACAGCAAGTGGAAATACAAGGCCGTAGCACTGGAAGTAGCAACGGGGGAAAGAGCAATTGAAACAGGAGAAGGTAGGGCACAAGTAGGGGAACTCAGAGCCGTCCTACTAGCTGCGCAACATGGGGCTACTTACATTTACACTGACTCATATGCTGTTTTTAAAGGAGCCACTGAATGGCTAGGACACTGGGCAGCCAATGATTGGCAGGTGAATAGAGTCCCAATCTGGGAGACAGACAGTTGGAAGCAACTGTTGGAAATAGGAGGACAGAGACCATTGCACATTGCTTGGGTAAAAGGCCACGATCGTTCAAACTCGATCACTGCTCAGTTCAACCAACAGGTAGATGGCCTCACGCGGCTACAACAAATTGACATTGTAGATGATGGTCGGGAACGGGAATGGGAATGGTTACATATTAAGCCTGGCCATACAGGCCGTACTGATCTGTATCAGGAAGGTCTAGCCCGGGGGTGGCCTGTGTCGCTTAAGCTGTGCGAACAAGTAGTAACTGCCTGGTCACAATGTCGCCTACGACTCAGCAAAGATCATCCGAGTAAGGCGCCTCCCTTACACATGCGGGACAAGAAAGCGTTGTGGCATTCATGGCAGCTTGATTATATTGGGCCCTTGAGATCATCAGGTGGGAAAAGATATGTCCTAGTCGGAGTGGAGATTATCTCCAGCCTCAGTATGGCCACCGGCTTCAAATCAGCTGCTGGGGACAACACAGTGAAAGGCCTAAAAGCGTGGTTCAGCACACTTCCCCTTCCCGAGGAAATCCAAAGTGATAACGGTTCACACTTTACCGCTACAGTGGTACAAGATTGGGCCAAAGAAGAAGGGATTCGATGGGTATTTCATACTCCCTATTATCCCCAGGCTAATGGCATTGTTGAATGCACCAACGGATTGGTTAAGCGTTTTGCAAAAACTCATAAATCATAAGGGAAGGTGAAGAAGGCACCTTGCCCACCGAAATTCGAAAAGTAATATGGGATAATGCAATTGAGTTTGAGAGAAAATTTCAGTCCAGGTGGTATCTGGTTAATTTCACCTACGATCCCACTGAGAGCAAAGCCACAGCTTTTGTCTTAACGATACGCAATGCCTCAGTATCCACCATATACCCAATCATCGCACTGGGGTTGAATCACCAAGGAGCTCTACTCTATCCAACACAGCACAGAGGTTGGGCACGACAAAATGAGACTAAATGGCAAACTGCTGATGTTGACGCATGCGTTTCACGAGACCAACAAGGATTCATTTGTGAGAGTAATACTTCTCAAAGCACAAGACCTTTGTCTTGACACCAACCAGAATGCTTGTCACTTTGAGACACATCCCGATGAAACCCCAGAGACTGTGCTTGACTATATTGGGAAAGGGTGCGTTAGCATGAGGTCTCCCTGTAGTCTTGTATTATAGACGACAAAGGCTTGAGACCATGGCCACTCTGGGTCTCTTTGACTACAAACAACAGGGAATAAAAAGGTGAAACTGAATAGCATCAATTCCATCTGCCAATTCGTCATTTTAGAATTTGGGCCTCCAAATAGCCATACATCATAAAAGTAGTATTATTGCCAGGTTCAATGTCAGGATTCCCTGGAGACATTCAAAGGTAGCGTAGGCCAATCCGTCTGTACAGCTCATCCAAGGTTCCTGTAAGACATAAAGGAAAAGAAAATCTGCTCGGTCTTATTCGACCGACGGGGTTAAAAAGAAGGTGCGGTCCACCGGGTGCTGATCCGGTGTATCTTCCCTGAACAATCCTTGGCTTCCCATGCATAGGGATTTTTGGGAGTAGCTAGCACCATTGGCACCGTCCCATTTTGAGGCATTTTCACTAGCACAGGTAGTCCAGGGTGAAATCTTCCGGGGTATTTTCCCGGTTCATTGGGAGCCTTTGGCGAGATAATATTGGCAGGTACACAGAAAGCTTTCATTTTAGGACAGCCGTCTCCACTCCATTTGTTATTTAGTTGATAGATGGCATCATCCAATCGCAAATGCCAACCAGGTTCATGACTTTTTGCAAAACGCTTAACCAATCCATTGGTGCGTTCAACAATGCCATTAGCCTGGGGATAATAGGGAGTATGAAATACCCATCGAATCCCTTCTTCTTTGGCCCAATCTTGTACCACCGAAGCCATAAAGTGTGAAACGTTATCACTCTGGATTTCCTCGGGAAGGGGAAGTGTGCTGAGCCACCCTTTTAGGCCTTTCACTGTGTTGTCCCCGGTAGCTGGTTTGAAACTGCTGGCCATACTGAGGCTGGAGATAATCTCCACTCCTACCAGGACATATCTTTTCCCACCTGATGATCTCAAGGGCCCAATATAATCAAGCTGCCATGAATGCCACAATGCTTTCTTGTCCCGCATGTGTAAGGGAGGCGCCTTACTCGGATGATCTTTGCTGAGTCGTAGGCGACATTGTGAACAGGCAGTTACTATTTGTTCGCACAGCTTAACCGACACAGGCCACCCACCTTCCCGACACAGGTCAGGACGGCCTGTGCGGCCACGTTTAACATGTAACGATTCAAGTAAGCGTTCCCATTCCCGACCATCATCTACAATGTCAATTTGTTGTAGCCGCGTGAGGCCATCTACCTGTTGGTTGAACTGAGCAGTGATCGAGTTTGAACGATCATGGCCTTTTACCCAAGCAATGTGCAATGGTCTCTGTCCTCCTATTTCCAACAGTTGCTTCCAATTATCTGTCTCCCAAACTGGGACTCTATTCACCTGCCAATCATTGGCTGCCCAGTGTCCTATCCATTCAGTGGCTCCTTTAAAAACAGCATATGACTCAGCGTAAAAGGAGGTGGCTCCATGTTGTGCAGCTAGTAGGACAGCTCTGAGTTCCCCTACCCTCCCCTGTTTCAATCGCTCTTTCTCCCGTTGTTACTTCCAGTGCTACGGCCTTATATTTCCACTTATTTTTTTCACGGTCAGATGACGCACCAGTAAACCACACTCCTGTAAGATCACTGCTGTCCCTCAAAGGAGGTGCTTCTTGGATCGGAGATGGTCTGTTTGGTGGGGATTGGAACAATAGGGCACCATCCTTTGGTATCCTTGTGAAGTAGCCTTGGATACTTTAACACTGCCTTCAGAGACTGGCTTGATTTCATTAATGCCTTCTAAATAAGCATACCACTTTCGAACTGTAGGTCTCTGGGCAATGCCAGCTGGTGGTGGTGTCCCTTTAAGGACCACATCTGGGAGGCGAAAAGGTCCCAGGAAAGATCACGCTCTGTTCTCTTCTTATCTGCTCTGCTCGTTGCAACGCTCGCACCAGGGACAGTAAACCCTTCTCCAGGTCTGAATAGCTGCTCTCAGTATCATTGAAGGAGTGGGAGCAAAATTCTAATGGTCTCTCCGGTCCTGCTGGTCCCTTCTGCCATAAATTACAACGGGAACCATGTTCACTGAACCCCCATTCTACATGGACAGGGTCAGTTGGATGTATAGGACCAAGCTGTTGGAATAACCTTAGCTCCTTTATTAGTAATTGCAGAGCATTAGTGTGTTGTTCAGTCCACACCCAGGATTTACCCTTTTTTGGCAAGCTATGAAGGGGACGAGCAATGATGGAAAAGCCAGGGATGTGTTTACGCCAATAACTTAAAGTTCCCAGGACCTGCTGTAACTCCTTCACGCTGGATGGATTCTGTCCATGTTCTCTTTTTTCAGGGTATCCTGAGGGACGGAAGCAGCTCCCTTAATCCACCAGACCCCCAGGAATTTAACTTCCTGTGCGGGTCCCTGACACTTTGAGTCGGGAATTTCCAATCCCAAATCTGATAATGTTTTTCGGATGTTTTCCATCATGTCTTGTACACTTTCTTGGCTCTCTCCCCCTATTAAGATGTCATCAATAATATATTGGTATACTGTACATCCCTGTGAAACAGGAATCTCTGATAGCACTTTAGCCAAAGCATTATGGGCAATAGCGGGGGAATGTTTGTATCCTTGTGGAAGTCGGTTAAAGGTATATTGGACTCCTTTCCATGTGAATGCAAACTGCGCTTTGTCCTGCTCAAGGAGGGGAATCATAAAAAAATATGTCTTTAAAATCTAAGGCAACCCTCCAAGGATGGGCAGCTCCTTTTATCATTGTCACAATTTCCGCGATATTCGGAACCACAGTGGTCAGGGGTGCAGTGTTGGCGTTTAATTTTCCGTAATCTACTGTGAAACGCCATTGCCTTTTTGGTTTCTTCACTGGCCGCACCGGTGAAAAATAAGGCGAGTGAATCCTCTTAATGATGTCCCTTTTTTCTAAATCTGATACAATTCTGTCTGCTCCTGCAACAGCAGCTGCAGGCAGTGGATACTACAGGACAGCAGAGATTTTAGAGGGAGGTAAAGGTATGGAAGTTTCCAATAGACTCAATTTCAATGTGTCTATTACTCTTCCAAATCCTGCAAAACTTCACACTGTGGAGACATCATTAAGAAAAGTGATTAAGAAAACCTCGGGCGGCAGGCACTCGTGAAGCCTTCAGCCTCAAAACTACCCTTTCCCACTTGGCGCCGCGCCAGGCACAAAAATGGCCATATGTCTGGAGACTGGTCCCCTGCCCAAGGAGCCAGCAGAGAAAACTCTGCCTTGTT
The DNA here is from genome assembly GCF_028500815.1 of Rissa tridactyla. Taxonomy (NCBI): domain Eukaryota; kingdom Metazoa; phylum Chordata; class Aves; order Charadriiformes; family Laridae; genus Rissa; species Rissa tridactyla. Next base: position 254,088 of record NW_026529363.1, read on the forward strand.
CTAAAGCTCTTTGGGAACGGCTTGCGTAGCCCCACAGACCTGGGGGCTGCGGGCTTTCCTGCTGCCTACAGCCTCAAAACCACCCTTTCATACTTGGCGCCGCGCCAGGCACAAAAATGGCATATGGCTGGAGATGGGTCCCCCGCCCAAGGAGCCAGCAGGGAAAACTATGCCTTGTTCTAAAGCTCTTTGGGAACCGCTTGCGTAGCCGCACAGACCTGGGGGCTGCAGGCTTTCCTGCTGCCTTCAGCATCAAAACCACCCTTTCCCACTTGGCGCCACATCAGGCACAAAAATGGCCTATGGCTGGAGATGGGTCCCATGCCCAAAGAGCCAGCAAGGAAAACTATGCCTTGTTCTAAAGCTCTTTGGGAACCGCTTGCATAGCCCCACAGACCTGGGGGCTGGAGGCTTTCCTGCTGCCTTCAGCCTCGACAGAACCCTTTCCCACTTGGCGCCGCGCCAGGCACAAAAATGGCATATGGCTGGAGACTGGTCCCCTGCCCAAGGAGCCAGCAAGGAAAACTATGCCTTGTTCTAAAGCTCTTTGGGAACCGCTTGCATAGCCCCACAGACCTGGGGGCTGGAGGCTTTCCTGCTGCCTTCAGCCTCGACAGAACCCTTTCCCACTTGGCGCCGCGCCAGGCACAAAAATGGCATATGGCTGGAGACTGGTCCCCTGCCCAAGGAGCCAGCAGGGAAAACTCTGCCTTGTTCTAAAGCTCTTTGGGAACGGCTTGCGTAGCCCCACAGACCTGGGGGCTGCAGGCTTTCCTGCTACCTTCAGCCTCGACACCACCCTTTCCCACTTGGCGCCGCGCCAGGCACAAAAATGGCCATACGGCTGGAGATGGGTCCCCCGCCCAAAGAGCCAGCAGGGAAAACTATGCCTTGTTCTAAAGCTCTTTGGGAACCGCTTGCATAGCCCCACAGACCTGGGGGCTGCAGGCTTTCCTGCTGCCTTCAGCCTCAAAGCCACCCTTTCCCACTTGGCGCCACATCAGGCACAAAAATGGCCTATGGCTGGAGATGGGTCCCATGCCCAAAGAGCCAGCAAGGAAAACTATGCCTTGTTCTAAAGCTCTTTGGGAACCGCTTCCGTAGCCCCACAGACCTGGGGGCTGCGGGCTTTCCTGCTGCCTTCAGCCTCGACAGAACCCTTTCCCACTTGGCGACGCATCAGGCACAAAAATGGCCATATGTCTGGAGACTGGTCCCCCGCCCAAGGAGCCAGCAGGGAAAACTCTGCCTTGTTATAAAGCTCTTTGAGAACCGCTTGCGTAGCCCAAGAGACCTGGGGGCTGCAGGCTTTCCTGCTGCCTTCAGCCTCGACACCACCCTTTCCCACTTGGCGCCGCGCCAGGCACAAAAATGGCATATGGCTGGAGATGGGTCCGCCGTCCAAGGAGCCAGCAGGGAAAACTATGCCTTGTTCTAAAGCTCTTTGGGAACCGCTTGCGTAGCCCCACAGACCTGGGGCTGCAGGCTTTCCTGCTGCCTTCAGCCTCGACAACACCCTTTCCCACTTTGCGCTGCGCTAGGCACAAAAATGGCCTATGGCTGGAGATGGGTCTCCCGCCCAAAGAGCCAGCAGGGAAAACTATGCCTTGTTCTAAAGCTCTTTGGGAACCGCTTGCGTAGCCCCACAGACCTGGGGGCTGCAGGCTTTCCTGCTGCCTTCAGCCTCGACAACACACTTTCCCACTTGGCGCCGCGCCAGGCACAAAAATAGCCATACGACTGGAGATGGGTCCCCCGCCCAAGGAGCCAGCAGGGAAAACTATGCCTTGTTCTAAAGCTCTTTGGGAACCGCTTGCATAGCCCCACAGACCTGGGGGCTGCGGGCTTTGCTGCTGCCTTCAGCCTCAAAGCCACCCTTTCCCACTTGACGCCGCATCAGGCACAAAAATGGCCATTCGGCTGGAGATGGGTCCCCCGCCCAAAGAGCCAGCAGGGAAAACTATGCCTTGTTCTAAAGCTCTTTGGGAACCGCTTGCGTAGCTCCACAGACCTGGGGGCTGCAGGCTTTCCTGCTGCCTGCAGCCTCGACAGAACCCTTTCCCACTTGGCGTCGCGCTAGGCACAAAAATGGCCATACGGCTGGAGATGGGTCCCCCGCCCAAAGAGCCAGCAGGGAAAACTATGCCTTGTTCTAAAGCTCTTTGGGAACCGCATGCGTAGCCCCGCAGACCTGGGGGCTGTGGGCTTTGCTGCTGCCTTCAGCCTCAAAGCCACCCTTTCCCACTTGGCGCCTGGCCAGGCACAAACATGGCCATACGACTGGAGATGGGTGCCCCGCCCAAAGAGCCAGCAGGGAAAACTATGCCTTGTTCTAAAGCTCTTTGGGAACCGCATGCGTAGCCCCACAGACCTGGGGGCTGCAGGCTTTCCTGCTGCCTTCAGCCTCAAAACCACCCTTTCCCACTTGGCGCCGCGCCAGGCACAAAAATGGCCTCTGGCTGGAGATGGGTCCCATGCCCAAAGAGCCAGCAGGGAAAACTATGCCTTGTTCTAAAGCTTCTTGGGAACCCCTTGCGAAGCCCCACAGACCTGGGGGCTGCAGGCTTTCCTGCTGCCTTCAGCCTCAAAAGTACCCTTTCCCACTACGCACCGCGCCAGGCACAAAAATGACCATACGGCTGGAGATGGGTCCCCCGCCCAAGGAACAAGCAGGGAAAACTGTGCCTTGTTCTAAATCTCTTTGGGAACCGCTTGCGTAGCCCCACAGACCTGGGCGCTGCAGGCTTTCCTGCTACCTTCAGCCTCGACACCACCCTTTCCCACTTGGCGCCGCGCCAGGCACAAAAATGGCCATACGGCTGGAGATGGGTCTCCCGCCCAAAGAGCCAGCAGGGAAAACTATGCCTTGTTCTAAAGCTCTTTGGCAACCGCTTGCATAGCCCCACAGACCTGGGGGCTGCGGGCTTTCCTGCTGCCTTCAGCCTCAAAGCCACCCTTTCCCACTTGGCGCCGCATCAGGCACAAAAATGGCCTATGGCTGGAGATGGGTCTCCCGCCCAAGGAGCCAGCAGGGAAAACTATGCCTTGTTCTAAAGCTCTTTGGGAACCGCTTGCGTAGCCGCACAGACCTGGGGGCTGCAGGCTTTCCTGCTGCCTTCAGCATCAAAACCACCCTTTCCCACTTGGCGCCGCGCCAGGCACAAAAATGGCCTATGGCTGGAGATGGGTCCCATGCCCAAAGAGCCAGCAAGGAAAACTATGCCTTGTTCTAAAGCTCTTTGGGAACCGCTTCCGTAGCCCGACAGACCTGGGGGCTGCGGGCTTTCCTGCTGCCTTCAGCCTCGACAGAACCCTTTCCCACTTGGCGCCACATCAGGCACAAAAATGGCCATATGTCTGGAGACTGGTCCCCTGCCCAAGGAGCCAGCAGGGAAAACTCTGCCTTGTTATAAAGCTCTTTGGGAACCGCTTGCGTAGCCCCACAGACATGGGGGCTGCAGGCTTTCCTGCTGCCTTCAGCCTCGACACCACCCTTTCCCACTTGGCGCTGCGCCAGGCACAAAAACGGCCATACGGCTGGAGATGGGTCCCATGCCCTAAGAGCCATTACGGATAACTATGCCTTGTTCTAAAGCTCTTTGGGAACCGCTTGCGTAGCCCCACAGACCTGGGGGCTGCGGGCTTTGCTGCTGCCTTCAGCCTCGACACCACCCTTTCCCACTTGGGGCCGCATCAGGCACAAAAATGGCCTATGGCTGGAGATGGGTCCCATGCCCAAAGAGCCAGCAAGGAAAACTATGCCTTGTTTTAAAGCTCTTTGGGAACAGCTTGCGTAGCCCCACAGACCTGGGGGCTGCAGGCTTTCCTGCTGCCTTCAGCCTCAAAGCCACCCTTTCCCACTTGGCGCCGGGCCAGGCACAAAAATGGCCATACGGCTGGAGATGGGTCCCCCGCCCAAAGAGCCAGCAGGGAAAACTATGCCTTGTTCTAAAGCTCTTTGGGAACCGCTTGCTTGGCCCTACAGACCTGGGGGCTGCAGGCTTTGCTGCTGCCTTCAGCCTCAAAACCACTCTTTCCCACTTGACGCCGCGCCAGGCACAAAAATGGCCATACGGCTGGAGATGGGTCTCCCGCCCAAAGAGCCAGCAGGGAAAACTATGCCTTGTTCTAAAGCTCTTTGGGAACCGCTTGCGTAGCCGCACAGACCTGGGGGCTGCAGGCTTTCCTGCTGCCTTCAGCCTCGACAGCACCCTTTCCCACTTGGCACTGCGCCAGGCACAAAAATGGCCATACGGCTGGAGATGGGTCCCATGCCCAAAGAGCCAGCAGGGAAAACTATGCCTTGTTCTAAAGCTCTTTGGGAACCGCTTGCGTAGCCGCACAGACCTGGGGGCTGCAGGCTTTCCTGCTGCCTTCAGCATCAAAACCACCTTTTCCCTCTTGGCGCCACATCAGGCACAAAAATGGCCTATGGCTGGAGATGGGTCCCATGCCCAAAGAGCCAGCAAGGAAAACTATGCCTTGTTCTAAAGCTCTTTGGGAACCGCTTCCGTAGCCCCACAGACCTGGGGGCTGCGGGCTTTCCTGCTGCCTTCAGCCTCGACAGAACCCTTTCCCACTTGGCGACGCATCAGGCACAAAAATGGCCATATGTCTGGAGACTGGTCCCCTGCCCAAGGAGCCAGCAGGGAAAACTCTGCCTTGTTATAAAGCTCTTTGGGAACCGCTTGCGTAGCCCAAGAGACCTGGGGGCTGCAGGCTTTCCTGCTGCCTTCAGCCTCGACACCACCCTTTCCCACTTGGCGCCGCGCCAGGCACAAAAATGGCATATGGCTGGAGATGGGTCCCCCGCCCAAGGAGCCAGCAGGGAAAACTATGCCTTGTTCTAAAGCTCTTTGGGAACCGCTTGCGTAGCCGCACAGACCTGGGGGCTGCAGGCTTTCCTGCTGCCTTCAGCCTCGACAACACCCTTTCCCACTTTGCGCTGCGCTAGGCACAAAAATGGCCTATGGCTGGAGATGGGTCTCCCGCCCAAAGAGCCAGCAGGGAAAACTATGCCTTGTTCTAAAGCTCTTTGGGAACCACTTGCGTAGCCCCACAGACCTGGGGGCTGCGGGATTTCCTGCTGCCTACAGCCTCAAAACCACCCTTTCATACTTGGCGCCGCGCCAGGCACAAAAATGGCCATTCGGCTGGAGATGGGTCCCCCGCCCAAAGAGCCAGCAGGGAAAACTATGCCTTGTTCTAAAGCTCTTTGGGAACCGCTTGCGTAGCCGCACAGACCTGGGGGCTGCAGGCTTTCCTGCTGCCTGCAGCCTCGACAGAACCCTTTCCCACTTGGCGTCGCGCTAGGCACAAAAATGGCCATACGGCTGGAGATGGGTCCCCCGCCCAAAGAGCCAGCAGGGAAAACTATGCCTTGTTCTAAAGCTCTTTGGGAACCGCTTGCGTAGCCCCACAGACCTGGGGGCTGCAGGCTTTCCTGCTGCCTGCAGCCTCGACAGAACCCTTTCCCACTTGGCGTCGCGCTAGGCACAAAAATGGCCATACGGCTGGAGATGGGTCCCCCGCCCAAAGAGCCAGCAGGGAAAACTATGCCTTGTTTTAAAGCTCTTTGGGAACCGCATGCGTAGCCCCGCAGACCTGGGGGCTGTGGGCTTTCCTGCTGCCTTCAGCCTCAAAGCCACCCTTTCCCACTTGGCGCCTGGCCAGGCACAAACATGGCCATACGACTGGAGATGGGTCTCCCCCCCAAAGAGCCAGCAGGGAAAACTATGCCTTGTTCTAAAGCTCTTTGGGAACCGCTTGCGTAGCCCCACAGACCTGGGGGCTGCAGGCTTTCCTGCTGCCTTCAGCTTCAAAACCACCCTTTCCCACTTGGCGCCGCGCCAGGCACAAAAATGGCCTCTGGCTGGAGATGGGTCCCATGCCCAAAGAGCCAGCAGGGAAAACTATGCCTTGTTCTAAAGCTTCTTGGGAACCCCTTGCGAAGCCCCACAGACCTGGGGGCTGCAGGCTTTCCTGCTGCCTTCAGCCTCAAAAGTACCCTTTCCCACTACGCACCGCGCCAGGCACAAAAATGACCATACGGCTGGAGATGGGTCCCCCGCCCAAGGAACAAGCAGGGAAAACTGTGCCTTGTTCTAAATCTCTTTGGCAACCGCTTGCATAGCCCCACAGACCTGGGGGCTGCGGGCTTTCCTGCTGCCTTCAGCCTCAAAGCCACCCTTTCCCACTTGGCGCCGCATCAGGCACAAAAATGGCCTATGGCTGGAGATGGGTCTCCCGCCCAAGGAGCCAGCAGGGAAAACTATGCCTTGTTCTAAAGCTCTTTGGGAACCGCTTGCGTAGCCGCACAGACCTGGGGGCTGCAGGCTTTCCTGCTGCCTTCAGCATCAAAACCACCCTTTCCCACTTGGCGCCGCGCCAGGCACAAAAATGGCCTATGGCTGGAGATGGGTCCCATGCCCAAAGAGCCAGCAAGGAAAACTATGCCTTGTTCTAAAGCTCTTTGGGAACCGCTTCCGTAGCCCCACAGACCTGGGGGCTGCGGGCTTTCCTGCTGCCTTCAGCCTCGACACCACCCTTTCCCACTTGGCGCCGCGCCAGGCACAAAAATGGCCATACGGCTGGAGATGGGTCCCATGCCCTAAGAGCCATTACGGATAACTATGCCTTGTTCTAAAGCTCTTTGGGAACCGCTTGCGTAGCCCCACAGACCTGGGGGCTGCGGGCTTTGCTGCTGCCTTCAGCCTCGACACCACCCTTTCCCACTTGGCGCCGTACTAGGCACAAAAATGGCCTATGGCTGGAGATGGGTCCCCCGCCCAAAGAGCCAGCAGGGAAAACTATGCCTTGTTCTAAAGCTCTTTGGGAACCGCTTGCATAGCCCCACAGACCTGGGGGCTGCAGGCTTTGCTGCTGCCTTCAGCCTCAAAGCCACACTTTCCCACTTGGCGCTGCATCAGGCACAAAAATAGCCTATGGCTGGAGATGTGTCACCATGCCCAAAGAGCCAGCAAGGAAAACTATGCCTTGTTCTAAAGCTCTTTGGGAACCGCTTGCGTAGCCCCACAGACCTGGGGGCTGCAGGCTTTCCTGCTGCCTTCAGCCTCGACAACACCCTTTCCCACTTGGAGTCGCGCCAGGCACAAAAACGGCCTATGGCTAGAGAGGGGTTCCACGCCAAAAGAGCCATCAGGGAAAACTATGCCTTGTTTTAAAGCTCTTTGGGAACCGCTTGCGTAGCCGCACAGACCTGGGGGCTGCGGGCTTTCCTGCTGCCTTCAGCCTCGACACCACCCTTTCCCACTTGGCGCCGCGCCAGGCACAAAAATGGCCATACGGCTGGAGATGGGTCCCCCGCCCAAAGAGCCAGCAGGGAAAACTATGCCTTGTTCTAAAGCTCTTTGGTAACCGCTTGCGTAGCCGCACAGACCTGGGGGCTGCGGGCTTTCCTGCTGCCTTCAGCCTCGACAACACCCTTTCCCACTTGGCGACGGGCCAGGCACAAAAACGGCCTATGGCTGGAGATGGGTCCCATGCCCTAAGAGCCAGCAGGGAAAACTATGCCTTGTTCTAAAGCTCTTTGGGAACCGCTTGCGTAGCCCCACAGACCTGGGGGCTGCAGGCTTTCCTGCTGCCTTCAGCCTCAAAAATACCCTTTCCCACTACGCACCGCGCCAGGCACAAAAATGGCCATACGGCTGGAGATGGGTCCCCTGTCAAAAGAGCCAGCAGGGAAAACTATGCCTTGTTCTAAAGCTCTTTGGGAACCGCTTGCGTAGCCCCACAGACCTGGGGGCTGCGGGCTTTCCTGCTGCCTTCAGCCTCAAAAACACCCTTTCCCACTACGCACCGCACCAGGCACAAAAATGGCCATATCGCTGGAGATGGGTCCCCCGCCCAAAGAGCCATCAGGGAAAACTATGCCTTGTTCTAAAGCTCTTTGGGAACCGCTTGCGTAGCCCCACAGACCTGGGGGCTGCGGGTTTTCCTGCTGCCTTCAGCCTCAAAACCACCCTTTCCCACTACGCACCGCGCCAGGCACAAAAATAGCCATACGACTGGAGATGGGTCCCTCGCCCAAAGAGCCAGCAGGGAAAACTATGCCTTGTTTTAAAGCTATTTGGGAACCGCTTGCGTAGCCCCACAGACCTGGGGGCTGCAGGCTTTCCTGCTGCCTTCAGCCTCAAAGCCACCCTTTCCCACTTGGCGTCGCGCTAGGCACAAAAATGGCCATACGGCTGGATATGGGTCTCCCGCCCAAAGAGCCAGCAGGGAAAACTGTGCCTTGTTCTAAAGCTCTTTGGGAACCGCTTGCGTAGCCCCACAGACCTGGGGGCTGCGGGCTTTCCTGCTGCCTTCAGCCTCGACACCACCCTTTCCCACTTGGCGCCGCGCCAGGCACAAAAATGGCCATACGGCTGGAGATGGGACCCCCGCCCAAAGAGCCAGCAGGGAAAACTATGCCTTGTTCTAAAGCTCTTTGGGAACCGCTTGCGTAGCCGCACAGACCTGGGGGCTGCTGGCTTTCCTGCTGCCTTCAGCCTCAAAGCCACCCTTTCCCACTTGGCGTCGCGCCAGGCACAAAAATGGCCTATGGCTGGAGATGGGTCCCATGCCCAAAGAGCCATCAGGGAAAACTATGCCTTGTTCTAAAGCTCTTTGGGAACCGCTTGCTTGGCCCCAGAGACCTGGGGGCTGCAGGCTTTCCTGCTGCCTTCAGCCTCGACAGCACCCTTTCCCACTTGGCTCCGCGCCAGGCACAAAAATGGCCATACGGCTGGAGATGGGTCCCCTGCCAAAAGAGCCAGCAGGGAAAACTATGCCTTGTTCTAAAGCTCTTTGGGAACCGCTTGCGTAGCCCCACAGACCTGGGGGCTGCAGGCTTTCCTGCTGCCTTCAGCCTCAAAACCACCCTTTCCCACTACGCACCGCGCCAGGCACAAAAATAGCCATACGACTGGAGATGGGTCCCCCGCCCAAAGAGCCAGCAGGGAAAACTATGCCTTGTTCTAAAGCTCTTTGGGAAGCGCTTGCGTAGCCCCACAGACCTGGGGGCTGCGTGCTTTCCTGCTGCCTTCAGCCTCGACACCACCCTTTCCCACTTGGCGCTGCGCCAGGCATAAAAATGGCCATACGGCTGGAGATGGGTCCCCCGCCCAAAGAGCCAGCAGGGAAAACTATGCCTTGTTCTAAATCTCTTTGGGAACCGCTTGCGTAGCCGCACAGACCTGGGGGCTGCAGGCTTTCCTGCTGCCTTCAGCCTCGACAACACCCTTTCCCACTTGGCACTGCGCCAGGCACAAAAATGGCCATACGGCTGGAGATGGGTCCCATGCCCTAAGAGCCATTACGGATAAAAATGCCTTGTTCTAAAGCTCTTTGGCAACCGCTTGCATAGCCCCACAGACCTGGGGGCTGCAGGCTTTCCTGCTGCCTTCAGCCTCAAAGCCACCCTTTCCCACTTGGCGCCGCATCAGGCAGAAAAATGGCCTATGGCTGGAGATGGGTCTCCCGCCCAAGGAGCCAGCAGGGAAAACTATGCCTTGTTCTAAAGCTCTTTGGGAACCGCTTGCGTAGCCGCACAGACCTGGGGGCTGCTGGCTTTCCTGCTGCCTTCAGCATCAAAACCACCCTTTCCCACTTGGCGCCGCGCCAGGCACAAAAATGGCCTATGGGTGGAGATGGGTCCCATGCCCAAAGAGCCAGCAAGGAAAACTATGCCTTGTTCTAAAGCTCTTTGGGAACCGCTTCCGTAGCCCCACAGACCTGGGGGCTGCGGGCTTTCCTGCTGCCTTCAGCCTCGACAGAACCCTTTCCACTTGGCGCCGCATCAGGCACAAAAATGGCCATATGTCTGGAGACTGGTCCCCTGCCCAAGGAGCCAGCAGGGAAAACTCTGCCTTGTTATAAAGCTCTTTGGGAACCGCTTGCGTAGCCCAAGAGACCTGGGGGCTGCAGGCTTTCCTGCTGCCTTCAGCCTCGACAACACCCTTTCCCACTTGGCGCCGCGCCAGGCACAAAAATGGCATATGGCTGGAGATGGGTCCCCCGCCCAAGGAGCCAGCAGGGAAAACTATGCCTTGTTCTAAAGCTCTTTGGGAACCGCTTGCGTAGCCCCACAGACCTGGGGGCTGCAGGCTTTCCTGCTGCCTTCAGCCTCGACAACACCCTTTCCCACTTTGCGCTGCGCTAGGCACAAAAATGGCCTATGGCTGGAGATGGGTCTCCCGCCCAAAGAGCCAGCAGGGAAAACTATGCCTTGTTCTAAAGCTCTTTGGGAACCACTTGCGTAGCCGCACAGACCTGGGGGCTGCGGGCTTTCCTGCTGCCTACAGCCTCAAAACCACCCTTTCAAACTTGGCGCCGCGCCAGGCACAAAAATGGCATATGGCTGGAGATGGGTCCCCCGCCCAAGGAGCCAGCAGGGAAAACTATGCCTTGTTCTAAAGCTCTTTGGGAACCGCTTGCGTAGCCCCACAGACCTGGGGCTGCAGGCTTTCCTGCTGCCTTCAGCCTCGACAACACCCTTTCCCACTTTGCGCTGCGCTAGGCACAAAAATGGCCTATGGCTGGAGATGGGTCTCCCGCCCAAAGAGCCAGCAGGGAAAACTATGCCTTGTTCTAAAGCTCTTTGGGAACCGCTTGCGTAGCCCCACAGACCTGGGGGCTGCAGGCTTTCCTGCTGCCTTCAGCCTCGACAACACACTTTCCCACTTGGTGCCGCGCCAGGCACAAAAATGGCCTATGGCTGGAGATGGGTCCCCCGCCCAAGGAGCCAGCAGGGAAAACTATGCCTTGTTCTAAAGCTCTTTGGGAACCGCTTGCATAGCCCCACAGACCTGGGGGCTGCAGGCTTTCCTGCTGCCTTCAGCCTCCACACCACCCTTTCCCACTTGGCGCCGCGCCAGGCTCAAAAATGGCCATACATCTGGAGATTGGTCCCCCGCCCAAAGAGCCAGCAGGGAAAACTATGCCTTGTTCTAAAGCTCTTTGGGAACCGCTTGCGTAGCCCCAGAGACCTGTGGGCTGCAGGCTTTCCTGCTGCCTGCAGCCTCGACAGAACCCTTTCCCACTTGGCACTGCGCCAGGCACAAAAATGGCCATACGGCTGGAGATGGGTCCCCCGCCCAAAGAGCCAGCAGGGAAAACTATGCCTTGTTCTAAAGCTCTTTGGGAACCGCATGCGTAGCCCCGCAGACCTGGGGGCTGTGGGCTTTCCTGCTGCCTTCAGCCTCAAAGCCACCCTTTCCCACTTGGCGCCTGGCCAGGCACAAACATGGCCATACGGCTGGAGATGGGTCCCCCGCCCAAGGAGCCAGCAGGGAAAACTATGCCTTGTTCTAAAGCTCTTTGGGAACCGCTTGCGTAGCCCCACAGACCTGGGGGCTGCAGGCTTTCCTGCTGCCTTCAGCCTCAAAACCACCCTTTCCCACTTGGCGCCGCGCCAGGCACAAAAATGGCCTCTGGCTGGAGATGGGTCCCATGCCCAAAGAGCCAGCAGGGAAAACTATGCCTTGTTCTAAAGCTTCTTGGGAACCCCTTGCGAAGCCCCACAGACCTGGGGGCTGCAGGCTTTCCTGCTGCCTTCAGCCTCAAAAATACCCTTTCCCAATACGCACCGCGCCAGGCACAAAAATGACCATACGGCTGGAGATGGGTCCCATGCCCTAAGAGCCATTACGGATAACTATGCCTTGTTCTAAAGCTCTTTGGGAACCGCTTGCGTAGCCCCACAGACCTGGGGTCTGCGGGCTTTGCTGCTGCCTTCAGCCTCGACACCACCCTTTCCCACTTGGCGCCGCATCAGGCACAAAAATGGCCTATGGCTGGAGATGGGTCCCATGCCCAAAGAGCCAGCAAGGAAAACTATGCCTTGTTTTAAAGCTCTTTGGGAAGCGCTTGCTTGGCCCTACAGACCTGGGGGCTGCAGGCTTTCCTGCTGCCTTCAGCCTCGACACCACCCTTTCCCACTTGGTGCCGCGCCGGGCACAAAAATGGCCATACGGCTGGAGATGGGTCCCCCGCCCAAAGAGCCAGCAGGGAAAACTATGCCTTGTTCTAAAGCTCTTTGGGAACCGTTTGCATAGCCCCACAGACCTGGGGGCTGCAGGCTTTGCTGCTGCCTTCAGCCTCAAAGCCACACTTTCCCACTTGGCGCTGCATCAGGCACAAAAATAGCCTATGCCTGGAGATGTGTCACCATGCCCAAAGAGCCAGCAAGGAAAACTATGCCTTGTTCTAAAGCTCTTTGGGAACCGCTTGCGTAGCCCCACAGACCTGGGGGCTGCAGGCTTTCCTGCTGCCTTCAGCCTCGACAACACCCTTTCCCACTTGGAGTCGCGCCAGGCACAAAAACGGCCTATGGCTAGAGAGGGGTCCCACGCCAAAAGAGCCATCAGGGAAAACTATGCCTTGTTTTAAAGCTCTTTGGGAACCGCTTGCGTAGCCGCACAGACCTGGGGGCTGCAGGCTTTCCTGCTGCCTTCAGCCTCGACACCACCCTTTCCCACTTGGCGCCGCGCCAGGCACAAAAATGGCCATACGGCTGGAGATGGGTCCCCCGCCCAAAGAGCCAGCAGGGAAAACTATGCCTCGTTCTAAAGCCCTTTGGGAACCGCTTGCGTAGCCCCAGAGAACTGGGGGATGCGGGCTTTCCTGCTGCCTTCAGCCTCGACAGAACCCTTTCCCACTTGGCGCCGCGCCAGGCACAAACATGGCCATACGGCTGGAGATGGGTCCCCCGCCCAAGATGCCAGCAGGGAAAACTATGCCTTGTTCTAAAGCTCTTTGGGAACCGCTTGCGTAGCCGCACAGACCTGGGGGCTGCAGGCTTTGCTGCTGCCTTCAGCCTCGACACCACCCTTTCCCACTTGGCGCCGCATCAGGCACAAAAATGGCCATACGGCTGGAGATGGGTCCCCCGCCCAAAGAGCCAGCAGGGAAAACTATGCCTTGTTCTAAAGCTCTTTGGGAACTGCTTGCGTAGCCCCACAGAGCTGGGGGCTGCAGGCTTTGCTGCTGCCTTCAGCCTCAAAACCACCCTTTCCCATTTGGCGCCGCATCAGGCACAAAAATGGCCTATGGCTGGAGATGGGTCCCATGCCCAAAGAGCCAGCAAGGAAAACTATGCCTTGTTCTAAAGCTCTTTGGGAACCGCTTGCATAGCCCCACAGACCTGGGGGCTGCGGGCTTTCCTGCTGCCTTCAGCCTCGACACCACCCTTTCCCACTTGGCGCTGCGGTAGGCACAAAAATGGCCATACGGCTGGAGATGGGTCCCCCGCCCAAAGAGCCAGCAGGGAAAACTATGCCTTATTCTAAAGCTCTTTGGGAACCGCTTGCATAGCCCCACAGACCTGGGGGCTGCGGGCTTTCCTGCTGCCTTCAGCCTCGACACCACCCTTTCCCACTACGCACCACGCCAAGCACAAAAATGGCCATACGGCTGGAGATGGGTCCCCCGCCCAAAGACCCAGCAGGAAAAAATATGCCTTGTTCTAAAGCTCTTTGGGAACCGCTTGCGTAGCCCCACAGAGCTGGGGGCTGCGGGCTTTCCTGCTGCCTTCAGCCTCAAAACCACCCTTTCCCACTACGCACCGCGCCAGGCACAAAAATAGTCATACGACTGGAGATGGGTCCCCCGCCCAAAGAGCCAGCAGGGAAAACTATGCCTTGTTCTAAAGCTCTTTGGGAACCGCTTGCGTAGCCCCACAGACCTGGGGGCTGCAGGCTTTCCTGCTGCCTTCAGCCTCGACAGAACCCTTTCCCACTTGGTGCCGCGCCAGGCACAAAAATGGCCTATGGCTGGAGATGGTTCTCATGCCCTAAGAGCCAGCAGGGAAAACTATGCCTTGTTCTAAAGCTCTTTGGGAACCGCTTGCTTGGCCCCACAGACCTGGGGGCTGCAGGCTTTGCAGCTGCCTTCAGCCTCGACACCACCCTTTCCCACTTGGCGCCCCATCAGGCACAAAAATGGCCTATGGCTGGAGATGGGTCCCCCGCCCAAAGAGCCAGCAAGGAAAACTATGCCTTGTTTTAAAGCTCTTTGGGAACAGCTTGCGTAGCACCACAGACCTGGGGGCTGCAGGCTTTCCTGCTGCCTTCAGCCTCAAAGCCACCCTTTCCCACTTGGCGCCGCGCCAGGCACAAAAATGGCCATACGTCTGGAGATGGGTCCCCCGCCCAAAGAGCCAGCAGGGAAAACTATGCCTTGTTCTAAAGCTCTTTGGGAACCGCTTGCGTAGCCGCACAGACCTGGGGGCTGCAGGCTTTGCTGCTGCCTTCAGCCTCGACACCACCCTTTCCCACTTGGCGCCGCGCCAGGCACAAAAATGGCCATACGGCTGGAGATGGGACCCCCGCCCAAAGAGCCAGCAGGGAAAACTATGCCTTGTTCTAAAGCTCTTTGGGAACCGCTTGCTTGGCCCTACAGACCTGGGGGCTGCAGGCTTTGCTGCTGCCTTCAGCCTCGACACCACCCTTTCCCACTTGGAGTCGCGCCAGGCACAAAAATGGCCATACGGCTGGAGATGGGTCCCCCGCCCAAAGAGCCAGCAGGGAAAACTATGCCTTGTTCTAAAGCTCTTTGGGAACCGCTTGCGTAGCCGCACAGACCTGGGGGCTGCAGGCTTTGCTGCTGCCTTCAGCCTGAAAGCCACACTTTCCCACTTGGCGCTGCATCAGGCACAAAAATAGCCTATGGCTGGAGATGTGTCACCATGCCCAAAGAGCCAGCAAGGGAAACTATGCCTTGTTCTAAAGCTCTTTGGGAACCGCTTGCGTAGCCCCACAGACCTGGGGGCTGCAGGCTTTCCTGCTGCCTTCAGCCTCGACGACACCCTTTCCCACTTGGAGTCGCGCCAGGCACAAAAACGGCCTATGGCTAGAGAGGGGTCCCACGCCAAAAGAGCCATCAGGGAAAACTATGCCTTGTTTTAAAGCTCTTTGGGAACCGCTTGCGTAGCCGCACAGACCTGGGGGCTGCGAGCTTTCCTGCTGCCTTCAGCCTCGACACCACCCTTTCCTACTTGGCGCCGCGCCAGGCACAAAAATGGCCATACGGCTGGAGATGGGTCCCCCGCCCAAAGAGCCAGCAGGGAAAACTATGCCTTGTTCTAAAGCTCTTTGGGAACTGCTTGCATAGCCCCACAGAGCTGGGGGCTGCAGGCTTTGCTGCTGCCTTCAGCCTCAAAACCACCCTTTCCCATTTGGCGCCGCATCAGGCACAAAAATGGCCTATGGCTGGAGATGGGTCCCATGCCCAAAGAGCCAGCAAGGAAAACTATGCCTTGTTCTAAAGCTCTTTGGGAACCGCTTGCATAGCCCCACAGACCTGGGGGCTGCGGGCTTTCCTGCTGCCTTCAGCCTCGACACCACCCTTTCCCACTTGGCGCCGCGGTAGGCACAAAAATGGCCATACGGCTGGAGATGGGTCCCATGCCCTAAGAGCCATTACGGATAAAAATGCCTTGTTCTAAAGCTCTTTGGCAACCGCTTGCATAGCCCCACAGACCTGGGGGCTGCAGGCTTTCCTGCTGCCTTCAGCCTCAAAGCCACCCTTTCCCACTTGGCGCCGCATCAGGCAGAAAAATGGCCTATGGCTGGAGATGGGTCTCCCGCCCAAGGAGCCAGCAGGGAAAACTATGCCTTGTTCTAAAGCTCTTTGGGAACCGCTTGCGTAGCCGCACAGACCTGGGGGCTGCTGGCTTTCCTGCTGCCTTCAGCATCAAAACCACCCTTTCCCACTTGGCGCCGCGCCAGGCACAAAAATGGCCTATGGCTGGAGATGGGTCCCATGCCCAAAGAGCCAGCAAGGAAAACTATGCCTTGTTCTAAAGCTCTTTGGGAACCGCTTCCGTAGCCCCACAGACCTGGGGGCTGCGGGCTTTCCTGCTGCCTTCAGCCTCGACAGAACCCTTTCCACTTGGCGCCGCATCAGGCACAAAAATGGCCATATGTCTGGAGACTGGTCCCCTGCCCAAGGAGCCAGCAGGGAAAACTCTGCCTTGTTATAAAGCTCTTTGGGAACCGCTTGCGTAGCCCAAGAGACCTGGGGGCTGCAGGCTTTCCTGCTGCCTTCAGCCTCGACAACACCCTTTCCCACTTGGCGCCGCGCCAGGCACAAAAATGGCATATGGCTGGAGATGGGTCCCCCGCCCAAGGAGCCAGCAGGGAAAACTATGCCTTGTTCTAAAGCTCTTTGGGAACCGCTTGCGTAGCCCCACAGACCTGGGGGCTGCAGGCTTTCCTGCTGCCTTCAGCCTCGACAACACCCTTTCCCACTTTGCGCTGCGCTAGGCACAAAAATGGCCTATGGCTGGAGATGGGTCTCCCGCCCAAAGAGCCAGCAGGGAAAACTATGCCTTGTTCTAAAGCTCTTTGGGAACCACTTGCGTAGCCGCACAGACCTGGGGGCTGCGGGCTTTCCTGCTGCCTACAGCCTCAAAACCACCCTTTCAAACTTGGCGCCGCGCCAGGCACAAAAATGGCATATGGCTGGAGATGGGTCCCCCGCCCAAAGAGCCAGCAGGGAAAACTATGCCTTGTTCTAAAGCTCTTTGGGAACCGCTTGCGTAGCCCCACAGACCTGGGGGCTGCAGGCTTTCCTGCTGCCTTCAGCCTCGACAACACACTTTCCCACTTGGCGCCGCGCCAGGCACAAAAATGGCCTATGGCTGGAGATGGGTCCCCCGCCCAAGGAGCCAGCAGGGAAAACTATGCCTTGTTCTAAAGCTCTTTGGGAACCGCTTGCATAGCCCCACAGACCTGGGGGCTGCAGGCTTTCCTGCTGCCTTCAGCCTCCACACCACCCTTTCCCACTTGGCGCCGCGCCAGGCTCAAAAATGGCCATACATCTGGAGATTGGTCCCCCGCCCAAAGAGCCAGCAGGGAAAACTATGCCTTGTTCTAAAGCTCTTTGGGAACCGCTTGCGTAGCCCCAGAGACCTGTGGGCTGCAGGCTTTCCTGCTGCCTGCAGCCTCGACAGAACCCTTTCCCACTTGGCACTGCGCCAGGCACAAAAATGGCCATACGGCTGGAGATGGGTCCCCCGCCCAAAGAGCCAGCAGGGAAAACTATGCCTTGTTCTAAAGCTCTTTGGGAACCGCATGCGTAGCCCCGCAGACCTGGGGGCTGTGGGCTTTCCTGCTGCCTTCAGCCTCAAAGCCACCCTTTCCCACTTGGCGCCTGGCCAGGCACAAACATGGCCATACGGCTGGAGATGGGTCCCCCGCCCAAGGAGCCAGCAGGGAAAACTATGCCTTGTTCTAAAGCTCTTTGGGAACCGCTTGCGTAGCCCCACAGACCTGGGGGCTGCAGGCTTTCCTGCTGCCTTCAGCCTCAAAACCACCCTTTCCCACTTGGCGCCGCGCCAGGCACAAAAATGGCCTCTGGCTGGAGATGGGTCCCATGCCCAAAGAGCCAGCAGGGAAAACTATGCCTTGTTCTAAAGCTTCTTGGGAACCCCTTGCGAAGCCCCACAGACCTGGGGGCTGCAGGCTTTCCTGCTGCCTTCAGCCTCAAAAATACCCTTTCCCAATACGCACCGCGCCAGGCACAAAAATGACCATACGGCTGGAGATGGGTCCCATGCCCTAAGAGCCATTACGGATAACTATGCCTTGTTCTAAAGCTCTTTGGGAACCGCTTGCGTAGCCCCACAGACCTGGGGTCTGCGGGCTTTGCTGCTGCCTTCAGCCTCGACACCACCCTTTCCCACTTGGCGCCGCATCAGGCACAAAAATGGCCTATGGCTGGAGATGGGTCCCATGCCCAAAGAGCCAGCAAGGAAAAATATGCCTTGTTTTAAAGCTCTTTGGGAAGCGCTTGCTTGGCCCTACAGACCTGGGGGCTGCAGGCTTTCCTGCGGCCTTCAGCCTCGACACCACCCTTTCCCACTTGGTGCCGCGCCGGGCACAAAAATGGCCATACGGCTGGAGATGGGTCCCCCGCCCAAAGAGCCAGCAGGGAAAACTATGCCTTGTTCTAAAGCTCTTTGGGAACCGTTTGCATAGCCCCACAGACCTGGGGGCTGCAGGCTTTGCTGCTGCCTTCAGCCTCAAAGCCACACTTTCCCACTTGGCGCTGCATCAGGCACAAAAATAGCCTATGCCTGGAGATGTGTCACCATGCCCAAAGAGCCAGCAAGGAAAACTATGCCTTGTTCTAAAGCTCTTTGGGAACCGCTTGCGTAGCCCCACAGACCTGGGGGCTGCAGGCTTTCCTGCTGCCTTCAGCCTCGACAACACCCTTTCCCACTTGGAGTCGCGCCAGGCACAAAAACGGCCTATGGCTAGAGAGGGGTCCCACGCCAAAAGAGCCATCAGGGAAAACTATGCCTTGTTTTAAAGCTCTTTGGGAACCGCTTGCGTAGCCGCACAGACCTGGGGGCTGCAGGCTTTCCTGCTGCCTTCAGCCTCGACACCACCCTTTCCCACTTGGCGCCGCGCCAGGCACAAAAATGGCCATACGGCTGGAGATGGGTCCCCCGCCCAAAGAGCCAGCAGGGAAAACTATGCCTCGTTCTAAAGCCCTTTGGGAACCGCTTGCGTAGCCCCAGAGAACTGGGGGATGCGGGCTTTCCTGCTGCCTTCAGCCTCGACACCACCCTTTCCCACTTGGCGCCGCGCCAGGCACAAACATGGCCATACGGCTGGAGATGGGTCCCCCGCCCAAGATGCCAGCAGGGAAAACTATGCCTTGTTCTAAAGCTCTTTGGGAACCGCTTGCGTAGCCGCACAGACCTGGGGGCTGCAGGCTTTGCTGCTGCCTTCAGCCTCGACACCACCCTTTCCCACTTGGCGCCGCATCAGGCACAAAAATGGCCATACGGCTGGAGATGGGTCCCCCGCCCAAAGAGCCAGCAGGGAAAACTATGCCTTGTTCTAAAGCTCTTTGGGAACCGCTTGCGTAGCCGCACAGACCTGGGGGCTGCAGGCTTTGCTGCTGCCTTCAGCCTGAAAGCCACACTTTCCCACTTGGCGCTGCATCAGGCACAAAAATAGCCTATGGCTGGAGATGTGTCACCATGCCCAAAGAGCCAGCAAGGGAAACTATGCCTTGTTTTAAAGCTCTTTGGGAACAGCTTGCGTAGCCCCACAGACCTGGGGGCTGCAGGCTTTGCTGCTTCCTTCAGCCTCAAAGCCACCCTTTCCCACTTGGCGCCGCGCCAGGCACAAAAATGGCCATACGTCTGGAGATGGGTCCCCCGCCCAAAGAGCCAGCAGGGAAAACTATGCCTTGTTCTAAAGCTCTTTGGGAACCGCTTGCGTAGCCCCACAGACCTGGGGGCTGCAGGCTTTGCTGCTGCCTTCAGCCTCGACACCACCCTTTCCCACTTGGCGCCGCGCCAGGCACAAAAATGGCCATACGGCTGGAGATGGGACCCCCGCCCAAAGAGCCAGCAGGGAAAACTATGCCTTGTTCTAAAGCTCTTTGGGAACCGCTTGCTTGGCCCTACAGACCTGGGGGCTGCAGGCTTTGCTGCTGCCTTCAGCCTCGACACCACCCTTTCCCACTTGGAGTCGCGCCAGGCACAAAAATGGCCATACGGCTGGAGATGGGTCCCCCGCCCAAAGAGCCAGCAGGGAAAACTATGCCTTGTTCTAAAGCTCTTTGGGAACCGCTTGCGTAGCCGCACAGACCTGGGGGCTGCAGGCTTTGCTGCTGCCTTCAGCCTGAAAGCCACACTTTCCCACTTGGCGCTGCATCAGGCACAAAAATAGCCTATGGCTGGAGATGTGTCACCATGCCCAAAGAGCCAGCAAGGGAAACTATGCCTTGTTCTAAAGCTCTTTGGGAACCGCTTGCGTAGCCCCACAGACCTGGGGGCTGCAGGCTTTCCTGCTGCCTTCAGCCTCGACGACACCCTTTCCCACTTGGAGTCGCGCCAGGCACAAAAACGGCCTATGGCTAGAGAGGGGTCCCACGCCAAAAGAGCCATCAGGGAAAACTATGCCTTGTTTTAAAGCTCTTTGGGAACCGCTTGCGTAGCCGCACAGACCTGGGGGCTGCGAGCTTTCCTGCTGCCTTCAGCCTCGACACCACCCTTTCCTACTTGGCGCCGCGCCAGGCACAAAAATGGCCATACGGCTGGAGATGGGTCCCCCGCCCAAAGAGCCAGCAGGGAAAACTATGCCTTGTTCTAAAGCTCTTTGGGAACTGCTTGCATAGCCCCACAGAGCTGGGGGCTGCAGGCTTTGCTGCTGCCTTCAGCCTCAAAACCACCCTTTCCCATTTGGCGCCGCATCAGGCACAAAAATGGCCTATGGCTGGAGATGGGTCCCATGCCCAAAGAGCCAGCAAGGAAAACTATGCCTTGTTCTAAAGCTCTTTGGGAACCGCTTGCATAGCCCCACAGACCTGGGGGCTGCGGGCTTTTCTGCTGCCTTCAGCCTCGACAACACCCTTTCCCACTTGGCGCCGCGGTAGGCACAAAAATGGCCATACGGCTGGAGATGGGTCCCCCGCCCAAAGAGCCAGCAGGGAAAACTATGCCTTATTCTAAAGCTCTTTGGGAACCGCTTGCATAGCCCCACAGACCTGGGGGCTGCGGGCTTTCCTGCTGCCTTCAGCCTCGACACCACCCTTTCCCACTACGCACCACGCCAAGCACAAAAATGGCCATACGGCTGGAGATGGGTCCCCCGCCCAAAGACCCAGCTGGGAAAACTATGCCTTGTTCTAAAGCTCTTTGGGAACCGCTTGCGTAGCCCCACAGAGCTGGGGGCTGCGGGCTTTCCTGCTGCCTTCAGCCTCAAAACCACCCTTTCCCACTACACACCGCGCCAGGCACAAAAATAGTCATACGACTGGAGATGGGTCCCCCGCCCAAAGAGCCAGCAGGGAAAACTATGCCTTGTTCTAAAGCTCTTTGGGAACCGCTTGCGTAGCCCCACAGACCTGGGGGCTGCAGGCTTTCCTCCTGCCTTCAGCCTCGACAGAACCCTTTCCCACTTGGTGCCGCGCCAGGCACAAAAATGGCCTATGGCTGGAGATGGTTCTCATGCCCTAAGAGCCAGCAGGGAAAACTATGCCTTGTTCTAAAGCTCTTTGGGAACCGCTTGCTTGGCCCCACAGACCTGGGGGCTGCAGGCTTTGCTGCTGCCTTCAGCCTCGACACCACCCTTTCCCACTTGGCGCCCCATCAGGCACAAAAATGGCCTATGGCTGGAGATGGGTCCCCCGCCCAAAGAGCCAGCAAGGAAAACTATGCCTTGTTTTAAAGCTCTTTGGGAACAGCTTGCGTAGCCCCACAGACCTGGGGGCTGCAGGCTTTCCTGCTGCCTTCAGCCTCAAAGCCACCCTTTCCCACTTGGCGCCGCGCCAGGCACAAAAATGGCCATACGTCTGGAGATGGGTCCCCCGCCCAAAGAGCCAGCAGGGAAAACTATGCCTTGTTCTAAAGCTCTTTGGGAACCGCTTGCGTAGCCCCACAGACCTGGGGGCTGCAGGCTTTGCTGCTGCCTTCAGCCTCGACACCACCCTTTCCCACTTGGCGCCGCGCCAGGCACAAAAATGGCCATACGGCTGGAGATGGGACCCCCGCCCAAAGAGCCAGCAGGGAAAACTATGCCTTGTTCTAAAGGTCTTTGGGAACCGCTTGCTTGGCCCTACAGACCTGGGGGCTGCAGGCTTTGCTGCTGCCTTCAGCCTCGACACCACCCTTTCCCACTTGGAGTCGCGCCAGGCACAAAAATGGCCATACGGCTGGAGATGGGTCCCCCGCCCAAAGAGCCAGCAGGGAAAACTATGCCTTGTTCTAAAGCTCTTTGGGAACCGCTTGCGTAGCCGCACAGACCTGGGGGCTGCAGGCTTTGCTGCTGCCTTCAGCCTGAAAGCCACACTTTCCCACTTGGCGCTGCATCAGGCACAAAAATAGCCTATGGCTGGAGATGTGTCACCATGCCCAAAGAGCCAGCAAGGGAAACTATGCCTTGTTCTAAAGCTCTTTGGGAACCGCTTGCGTAGCCCCACAGACCTGGGGGCTGCAGGCTTTCCTGCTGCCTTCAGCCTCGACGACACCCTTTCCCACTTGGAGTCGCGCCAGGCACAAAAACGGCCTATGGCTAGAGAGGGGTCCCACGCCAAAAGAGCCATCAGGGAAAACTATGCCTTGTTTTAAAGCTCTTTGGGAACCGCTTGCGTAGCCGCACAGACCTGGGGGCTGCGAGCTTTCCTGCTGCCTTCAGCCTCGACACCACCCTTTCCTACTTGGCGCCGCGCCAGGCACAAAAATGGCCATACGGCTGGAGATGGGTCCCCCGCCCAAAGAGCCAGCAGGGAAAATTATGCCTTGTTCTAAAGCTCTTTGGGAACCGCTTGCGTAGCCCCACAGACCTGGGGGCTGCGGGCTTTCCTGCTGCCTTCAGCCTCGACACCACCCTTTCCCACTTGGCGCCGCGCCAGGCACAAAAATGGCCATACGGCTGGAGATGGGTCCCCCGCCCAAAGAGCCAGCAGGGAAAACTATGCCTTGTTCTAAAGCTCTTTGGGAGCCGCTTGCATAGCCCCACAGACCTGGGGGCTGCAGGCTTTGCTGCTGCCTTCAGACTCAAAGCCACCGTTTCCCATTTGGCGCCGCATCAGGCACAAAAATGGCCTATGGCTGGAGATGGGTCACCATGCCCAAAGAGCCAGCAAGGAAAACTATGCCTTGTTCTAAAGCTCTTTGGGAACCGCTTGCGTAGTCCCACAGACCTGGGGGCTGCGGGCTTTCCTGCTGCCTTCAGCCTCGACAACACCCTTTCCCACTTGGAGTCGCGCCAGGCACAAAAATGGCCTATGGCTAGAGAGGGGTACCACGCCCAAAGAGCCATCAGGGAAAACCATGCCTTGTTCTAAAGCTCTTTGGGAACCGCTTGCGTAGCCCCACAGACCTGGGGGCTGCGGGTTTTCCTGCTGCCTTCAGCCTCGACACCACCCTTTCCCACTTGGCGTCGCGCCAGGCACAAAAATGGCCATACTGATGGAGATGGGTCCCCCGCCCAAAGAGCCAGCAGTGAAAACTATGCCTTGTTCTAAAGCCCTTTGGGAACCGCTTGCGTAGCCCCACAGACCTGGGGGCTGCGGGCTTTGCTGCTGCCTTCAGCCTCAACACCACCCTTTCCCACTTGGCGCCGCGCCAGGCACAAAAAGGGCCATACGGCTGGAGATGGGTCCCCCGCCCAAGGAGCCAGCAGGGAAAACTATGCCTTGTTCTAAAGCTCTTTGGGAATCGCTTGCGTAGCCGCACAGACCTGGGGGCTGCAGGCTCTCCTGCTGCCTTCAGCCTCGACAACACACTTTCCCACTTGGCGCCGCACCAGGCACAAAAATGGCCATACGGCTGGAGATGGGTCCCCTGTCAAAAGAGCCAGCAGGGAAAACTATGCCTTGTTCTAAAGCTCTTTGGGAACCGCTTGCGTAGCCCCACAGACCTGGGGGCTGCGGGCTTTGCTGCTGCCTTCAGCCTCGACACCACCCTTTCCCACTTGGCGCCGCGCCAGGCACAAAAATGGTCATACGGCTGGAGATGGGACCACCGCCCAAAGAGCCAGCAGGGAAAACTATGCCTTGTTCTAAAGCTCTTTGGGAACCGCTTGCTTGGCCCTACAGACCTGGGGGCTGCAGGCTTTGCTGCTGCCTTCAGCCTCGACACCACCCTTTCCCACTTGGCGCCGCGCCAGGCACAAAAATGGCCATACTGATGGAGATGGGTCCCCCGCCCAAAGAGCCAGCAGGGAAAACTATGCCTTGTTCTAAAGCTCTTTGGGAACCGCTTGCGTAGCCGCACAGACCTGGGGGCTGCAGGCTTTCCTGCTGCCTTCAGCCTCGACACCACCCTTTCCCACTTGGCACTGCGCCAGGCACAAAAATGGCCATACGGCTGGAGATGGGTCCCCCGCCCAAAGAGCCAGCAGGGAAAACTATGCCTTGTTCTAAAGCTCTTTGGGAACCGCTTGCGTAGCCCCACAGACCTGGGGGCTGCGGGCTTTGCTGCTGCCTTCAGCCTCGACAGCACCCTTTCCCACTTGGCGCCGCGCCAGGCACAAAAAGGGCCATACGGCTGGAGATGGGTCCCCCGCCCAAGGAGCCAGCAGGGAAAACTATGCCTTGTTCTAAAGCTCTTTGGGAATCGCTTGCGTAGCCGCACAGACCTGGGGGCTGCAGGCTCTCCTGCTGCCTTCAGCCTCGACACCACCCTTTCCCACTTGGCGCCGCACCAGGCACAAAAATGGCCATACGGCTGGAGATGGGTCCCCTGTCAAAAGAGCCAGCAGGGAAAACTATGCCTTGTTCTAAAGCTCTTTGGGAACCGCTTGCGTAGCCCCACAGACCTGGGGGCTGCGGGCTTTGCTGCTGCCTTCAGCCTCGACACCACCCTTTCCCACTTGGCGCCGCGCCAGGCACAAAAATGGTCATACGGCTGGAGATGGGACCACCGCCCAAAGAGCCAGCAGGGAAAACTATGCCTTGTTCTAAAGCTCTTTGGGAACCGCTTGCTTGGCCCTACAGACCTGGGGGCTGCAGGCTTTGCTGCTGCCTTCAGCCTCGACACCACCCTTTCCCACTTGGCGCCGCGCCAGGCACAAAAATGGCCATACGGCTGGAGATGGGTCCCCCGCCCAAAGAGCCAGCAGGGAAAACTATGCCTTGTTCTAAAGCTCTTTGGGAACCGCTTGCGTAGCCGCACAGACCTGGGGGCTGCAGGCTTTCCTGCTGCCTTCAGCCTCGACACCACCCTTTCCCACTTGGCACTGCGCCAGGCACAAAAATGGCCATACGGCTGGAGATGGGTCCCATGCCCAAAGAGCCAGCAGAAAAAACTATGCCTTGTTCTAAAGCTCTTTGGGAACCGCTTGCGTAGCCCCAGAGACCTGTGGGCTGCGGGCTTTGCTGCTGCCTTCAGCCTCGACAGCACCCTTTCCCACTTGGCGCCGTACTAGGCACAAAAATGGCCTATGGCTGGAGATGGTCCCCCGCCCAAAGAGCCAGCAGGGAAAACTATGCCTTGTTCTAAAGCTCTTTGGGAACCGCTTGCATAGCCCCACAGACCTGGGGGCTGCTGGCTTTGCTGCTGCCTTCAGCCTCAAAGCCACACTTTCCCACTTGGCGCTGCATCAGGCACAAAAATAGCCTATGGCTGGAGATGTGTCACCATGCCCAAAGAGCCAGCAAGGAAAACTATGCCTTGTTCTAAAGCTCTTTGGGAACCGCTTGCGTAGCCCCACAGACCTGGGGGCTGCGGGCTTTCCTGCTGCCTTCAGCCTCGACACCACCCTTTCCCACTTGGCGCCGCGCCAGGCACAAAAATGGCCATACGGCTGGAGATGGGTCCCCCGCCCAAAGAGCCAGCAGGGAAAACTATGCCTTGTTCTAAAGCCCTTTGGGAACCGCTTGCGTAGCCCCACAGACCTGGGGGCTGCGGGCTTTCCTGCTGCCTTCAGCCTCGACACCACCCTTTCCCACTTGGCGCCGCGCCAGGCACAAACATGGCCATACGGCTGGAGATGGGTCCCCCGCCCAAGGAGCCAGCAGGGAAAACTATGCCTTGTTCTAAAGCTCTTTGGGAACCGCTTGCGTAGCCCCACAGACCTGAGGGCTGCAGGCTTTCCTGCTGCCTTCAGCCTCGACACCACCCTTTCCCACTTGGCGCCGCACCAGGCACAAAAATGGCCATACGGCTGGAGATGGGTCCCCCGCCCAAAGAGCCAGCAGGGAAAACTATGCCTTGTTCTAAAGCTCTTTGGGAACCGCTTGCGTAGCCCCACAGACCTGGGGGCTGCAGGCTTTGCTGCTGCCTTCAGCCTCAAAACCACCCTTTCCCACTTGGCGCCGCATCAGGCACAAAAATGGCCTATGGCTGGAGATGGGCCCCATGCCCAAAGAGCCAGCAAGGAAAACTATGCCTTGTTCTAAATCTCTTTGGGAACCGCTTGCGTAGCCGCACAGACCTGGGGGCTGCGGGCTTTCCTGCTGCCTTCAGCCTCGACAACACCCTTTCCCACTTGGAGTCGCGCCAGGCACAAAAACGGCCTATGGCTGGAGATGGGTCCCATGCCCAAAGAGCCAGCAGGGAAAACTATTGCCTTGTTCTAAAGCTCTTTGGGAACCGCTTGCGTAGCCGCACAGACCTGGGGGCTGCGGGCTTTCCTGCTGCCTTCAGCCTCGACACCACCCTTTCCCACTTGGCGCCGCGCCAGGCACAAAAAGGGCCATACGGCTAGAGATGGGTCCCCCGCCCAAGGAGCCAGCAGGGAAAACTATGCCTTGTTCTAAAGCTCTTTGGGAACCGCTTGCGTAGCCCCACAGACCTGGGGGCTGCAGGCTCTCCTGCTGCCTTCAGCCTCGACAACACACTTTCCCACTTGGCGCCGCACCAGGCACAAAAATGGCCATACGGCTGGAGATGGGTCCCCTGTCAAAAGAGCCAGCAGGGAAAACTATGCCTTGTTCTAAAGCTCTTTGGGAACCGCTTGCGTAGCCCCACAGACCTGGGGGCTGCGGGCTTTGCTGCTGCCTTCTGCCTCAAAGCCACCCTTTCCCACTTGGCGCTGCGCCAGGCACAAAAATGGCCTATGGCTGGAGATGGGTCCCCTGCCCAAAGAGCCAGCAGGGAAAATTATGCCTTGTTCTAAAGCTCTTTGGGAACCGCTTGCGTAGCCCCACAGACCTCGGGGCTGCGGGCTTTCCTGCTGCCTTCAGCCTCGACACCACCCTTTCCCACTACGCACCGCGCCAGGCACAAAAATGGCCATTTGTCTGGAGATTCTTCCCCTGCCCAAGGAGCCAGCAGGGAAAACTATGCCTTGTTCTAAAGCTCTTTGGGAACCGCTTGCGTAGCCGCACAGACCTGGGGTCTGCAGGCTTTCCTGCTGCCTTCAGCCTCAAAGCCAGCCTTTCCCACTTGGCACTGCGCCAGGCACAAAAATGGCCTATGGCTGGAGATGGGTCCCCTGCCCAAGGAGCCAGCAGGGAAAACTATGCCTTGTTCT
The DNA here is from genome assembly GCF_028500815.1 of Rissa tridactyla. Lineage (NCBI taxonomy): Eukaryota > Metazoa > Chordata > Aves > Charadriiformes > Laridae > Rissa > Rissa tridactyla. Next base: position 281,030 of record NW_026529363.1, read on the forward strand.
AAAGCTCTTTGGGAACCGCATGCGTAGCCCCACAGACCTGGGGGCTGCAGGATTTCCTGCTGCCTTCAGCCTCGACAGCACCCTTTCCCACTTGGCGCCGCACCAGGCACAAAAATGGCCATACGGCTGGAGATGGGTCCCCCGCCCAAAGAGCCAGCAGGGAAAACTATGCCTTGTTCTAAAGCTCTTTGGGAACCGCTTGCGTAGCCCCACAGACCTGGGGGCTGCAGGCTTTCCTGCTGCCTTCAGCCTCAAAACCACCCTTTCCCACTTGGCGCCGCATCAGGCACAAAAATGGCCTATGGCTGGAGATGGGCCCCATGCCCAAAGAGCCAGCAAGGAAAACTATGCCTTGTTCTAAAGCTCTTTGGGAACCGCTTGCGTAGCCGCACAGACCTGGGGGCTGCAGGCTTTCCTGCTGCCTTCAGCCTCGACAACACCCTTTCCCACTTGGAGTCGCGCCAGGCACAAAAACGGCCTATGGCTGGAGATGGGTCCCATGCCCAAAGAGCCAGCAGGGAAAACTATTGCCTTGTTCTAAAGCTCTTTGTGAACCGCTTGCTTGGCCCCACAGACCTGGGGGCTGCGGGCTTTCCTGCTGCCTTCAGCCTCCACACCACCCTTTCCCACTACGCACCGCGCCAGGCACAAAAATGGCCATACGGCTGGAGATGGGTCCCATGCCCTAAGAGCCAGCTGGGAAAACTATGCCTTGTTCTAAAGCTCTTTGGGAACCGCTTGCGTAGCCCCACAGACCTGGGGGCTGCGGGCTTTCCTGCTGCCTTCAGCCTCGACAGCACCCTTTCCCACTACGCACCGCGCCAGGCACAAAAATGGCCATACGGCTGGAGATGGGTCCCATGCCCTAAGAGCCAGCTGGGAAAACTATGCCTTCTTCTAAAGCTCTTTGGGAACCGCTTGCGTAGCCCCACAGACCTGGGGTCTGCGGGCTTTCCTGCTGCCTTCAGCCTCGACAACACCCTTTCCCACTTGGAGTCGCGCCAGGCACAAAAATGGCCTATGGCTAGAGAGGGGTACCACGCCCAAAGAGCCATCAGGGAAAACTATGCCTTGTTCTAAAGCTCTTTGGGAACCGCTTGCGTAGCCGCACAGACCTGGGGGCTGCGGGCTTTGCTGCTGCCTTCAGCCTCGACACCACCCTTTCCCACTTGGCGTCGCGCCAGGCACAAAAATGGCCTATGGCTGGAGATGGGTCCCCCGCCCAAAGAGCCAGCAGTGAAAACTATGCCTTGTTCTAAAGCCCTTTGGGAACCGCTTGCGTAGCCCCACAGACCTGGGGGCTGCGGGCTTTGCTGCTGCCTTCAGCCTCGACACCACCCTTTCCCACTTGGCGCCGCGCCAGGCACAAAAAGGGCCATACGGCTAGAGATGGGTCCCCCGCCCAAGGAGCCAGCAGGGAAAACTATGCCTTGTTATAAAGCTCTTTGGGAACCGCTTGCGTAGCCCCACAGACCTGGGGGCTGCAGGCTCTCCTGCTGCCTTCAGCCTCGACAACACACTTTCCCACTTGGCGCCGCACCAGGCACAAAAATGGCCATACGGCTGGAGATGGGTCCCCTGTCAAAAGAGCCAGCAGGGAAAACTATGCCTTGTTCTAAAGCTCTTTGGGAACCGCTTGCGTAGCCCCACAGACCTGGGGGCTGCGGGCTTTGCTGCTGCCTTCTGCCTCAAAGCCACCCTTTCCCACTTGGCGCCGCGCCAGGCACAAAAATGGCCTATGGCTGGAGATGGGTCCCCTGCCCAAAGAGCCAGCAGGGAAAACTATGCCTTGTTCTAAAGCTCTTTGGGAACCGCTTGCGTAGCCCCACAGACCTCGGGGCTGCGGGCTTTCCTGCTGCCTTCAGCCTCGACAACACCCTTTCCCACTTGGCGCCGCGCCAGGCACAAAAATGGCCATACGGCTGGAGATGGGTCACCCGCCCAAAGAGCCAGCAGGGAAAACTATGCCTTGTTCTAAAGCTCTTTGGGAACCCCTTGCGTAGCCCCACAGACCTGGGGGCTGCAGTCTTTGCTGCTGCCTTCAGCATCAAAACCACCCTTTCCCACTACGCACCGCGCCAGGCACAAAAATGGCCATATGTCTGGAGATTGATCCCCTGCCCAAGGAGCCAGCAGGGAAAACTATGCCTTGTTCTAAAGCTCTTTGGGAACCGCTTGCGTAGCCCCACAGACCTGGGGTCTGCGGGCTTTCCTGCTGCCTTCAGCCTCGACAACACCCTTTCCCACTTGGAGTCGCGCCAGGCACAAAAATGGCCTATGGCTAGAGAGGGGTACCACGCCCAAAGAGCCATCAGGGAAAACTATGCCTTGTTCTAAAGCTCTTTGGGAACCGCTTGCGTAGCCGCACAGACCTGGGGGCTGCGGGCTTTGCTGCTGCCTTCAGCCTCGACACCACCCTTTCCCACTTGGCGTCGCGCCAGGCACAAAAATGGCCATACTGCTGGAGATGGGTCCCCCGCCCAAAGAGCCAGCAGTGAAAACTATGCCTTGTTCTAAAGCCCTTTGGGAACCGCTTGCGTAGCCCCACAGACCTGGGGGCTGCGGGCTTTGCTGCTGCCTTCAGCCTCGACACCACCCTTTCCCACTTGGCGCCGCGCCAGGCACAAAAAGGGCCATACGGCTAGAGATGGGTCCCCCACCCAAGGAGCCAGCAGGGAAAACTATGCCTTGTTCTAAAGCTCTTTGGGAACCGCTTGCGTAGCCCCACAGACCTGGGGGCTGCAGGCTCTCCTGCTGCCTTCAGCCTCGACAACACACTTTCCCACTTGGCGCCGCACCAGGCACAAAAATGGCCATACGGCTGGAGATGGGTCCCCTGTCAAAAGAGCCAGCAGGGAAAACTATGCCTTGTTCTAAAGCTCTTTGGGAACCGCTTGCGTAGCCCCACAGACCTGGGGGCTGCGGGCTTTGCTGCTGCCTTCTGCCTCAAAGCCACCCTTTCCCACTTGGCGCCGCGCCAGGCACAAAAATGGCCTATGGCTGGAGATGGGTCCCCTGCCCAAAGAGCCAGCAGGGAAAACTATGCCTTGTTCTAAAGCTCTTTGGGAACCGCTTGCGTAGCCCCACAGACCTCGGGGCTGCGGGCTTTCCTGCTGCCTTCAGCCTCGACAACACCCTTTCCCACTTGGCGCCGCGCCAGGCACAAAAATGGCCATAAGGCTGGAGATGGGTCCCCCGCCCAAAGAGCCAGCAGGGAAAACTATGCCTTGTTCTAAAGCTCTTTGGGAACCACTTGCGTAGCCCCACAGACCTGGGGGCTGCAGTCTTTGCTGCTGCCTTCAGCATCAAAACCACCCTTTCCCACTACGCACCGCGCCAGGCACAAAAATGGCCATATGTCTGGAGATTGATCCCCTGCCCAAGGAGCCAGCAGGGAAAACTATGCCTTGTTCTAAAGCTCTTTGGGAACCGCTTGCGTAGCCCCACAGACCTGGGGGCTGCGGGCTTTGCTGCTGCCTTCAGCCTCGACAGCACCCTTTCCCACTTGGCGCCGTACTAGGCACAAAAATGGCCTATGGCTGGAGATGGTCCCCCGCCCAAAGAGCCAGCAGGGAAAACTATGCCTTGTTCTAAAGCTCTTTGGGAACCGCTTGCATAGCCCCACAGACCTGGGGGCTGCTGGCTTTGCTGCTGCCTTCAGCCTCAAAGCCACACTTTCCCACTTGGCGCTGCATCAGGCACAAAAATAGCCTATGGCTGGAGATGTGTCACCATGCCCAAAGAGCCAGCAAGGAAAACTATGCCTTGTTCTAAAGCTCTTTGGGAACCGCTTGCGTAGCCCCACAGACCTGGGGGCTGCGGGCTTTCCTGCTGCCTTCAGCCTCGACACCACCCTTTCCCACTTGGCGCCGCGCCAGGCACAAAAATGGCCATACGGCTGGAGATGGGTCCCCCGCACAAAGAGCCAGCAGGGAAAACTATGCCTTCTTCTAAAGCCCTTTGGGAACCGCTTGCGTAGCCCCACAGACCTGGGGGCTGCGGGCTTTCCTGCTGCCTTCAGCCTCGACACCACCCTTTCCCACTTGGCGCCGCGCCAGGCACAAAAATGGCCATACGGCTGGAGATGGGTCCCCCGCACAAAGAGCCAGCAGGGAAAACTATGCCTTGTTCTAAAGCTCTTTGGGAACCGCTTGCGTAGCCCCAGAGAACTGGGGGCTGCGGGCTTTCCTGCTGCCTTCAGCCTCGACAACACCCTTTCCCACTTGGCGCCGCGCCAGGCACAAACATGGCCATACGGCTGGAGATGGGTCCCCCGCCCAAGGAGCCAGCAGGGAAAACTATGCCTTGTTCTAAAGCTCTTTGGGAACCGCTTGCGTAGCCGCACAGACCTGGGGGCTGCAGGCTTTCCTGCTGCCTTCAGCCTCGACAACACCCTTTCCCACTTGGAGTCGCGCCAGGCACAAAAACGGCCTATGGCTGGAGATGGGTCCCATGCCCAAAGAGCCAGCAGGGAAAACTATTGCCTTGTTCTAAAGCTCTTTGGGAACCGCTTGCGTAGCCCCACAGACCTGGGGGCTGCGGGCTTTCCTGCTGCCTTCAGCCTCCACACCACCCTTTCCCACTACGCACCGCGCCAGGCACAAAAATGGCCATACGGCTGGAGATGGGTCCCATGCCCTAAGAGCCAGCTGGGAAAACTATGCCTTGTTCTAAAGCTCTTTGGGAACCGCTTGCGTAGCCCCACAGACCTGGGGGCTGCGGGCTTTCCTGCTGCCTTCAGCCTCGACACCACCCTTTCCCACTACGCACCGCGCCAGGCACAAAAAGGGCCATACGGCTAGAGATGGGTCCCCCGCCCTAAGAGCCAGCTGGGAAAACTATGCCTTGTTCTAAAGCTCTTTGGGAACCGCTTGCGTAGCCCCACAGACCTGGGGTCTGCGGGCTTTCCTGCTGCCTTCAGCCTCGACAACACCCTTTCCCACTTGGAGTCGCGCCAGGCACAAAAATGGCCTATGGCTAGAGAGGGGTACCACGCCCAAAGAGCCATCAGGGAAAACTATGCCTTGTTCTAAAGCTCTTTGGGAACCGCTTGCGTAGCCGCACAGACCTGGGGGCTGCGGGCTTTCCTGCTGCCTTCAGCCTTGACACCACCCTTTCCCACTTGGCGCCGCACCAGACACAAAAATGGCCATACGGCTGGAGATGGGTCCCCTGTCAAAAGAGCCAGCAGGGAAAACTATGCCTTGTTCTAAAGCTCTTTGGGAACCGCTTGCGTAGCCCCACAGACCTGGGGGCTGCGGGCTTTGCTGCTGCCTTCTGCCTGAAAGCCACCCTTTCCCACTTGGTGCCGCGCCAGGCACAAAAATGGCCTATGGCTGGAGATGGGTCCCCTGCCCAAAGAGCCAGCAGGGAAAACTATGCCTTGTTCTAAAGCTCTTTGGGAACCGCTTGCGTAGCCCCACAGACCTCGGGGCTGCGGGCTTTCCTGCTGCCTTCAGCCTCGACAACACCCTTTCCCACTTGGCGCCGCGCCAGGCACAAAAATGGCCATACGGCTGGAGATGGGTCCCCCGCCCAAAGAGCCATCAGGGAAAACTATGCCTTGTTCTAAAGCTCTTTGGGAACCCCTTGCGTAGCCCCACAGACCTGGGGGCTGCAGTCTTTGCTGCTGCCTTCAGCCTCGACACCACCCTTTCCCACTTGGCGCCGCGCCAGGCACAAAAATGGCCATACGGCTGGAGATGGGTCCCCCGCCCAAAGAACCAGCAGGGAAAACTATGCCTTCTTCTAAAGCTCTTTGGGAACCGCTTGCTTGGCCCTACAGACCTGGGGGCTGCAGGCTTTGCTGCTGCCTTCAGCCTCGACACCACCCTTTCCCACTTGGCGCCGCGCCAGGCACAAAAATGGCCATATGTCTGGAGATTGATCCCCTGCCCAAGGAGCCAGCAGGGAAAACTATGCCTTGTTCTAAAGCTCTTTGGGAACCGCTTGCGTAGCCCCACAGACCTGGGGGCTGCGGGCTTTGCTGCTGCCTTCAGCCTCGACAGCACCCTTTCCCACTTGGCGCCGTACTAGGCACAAAAATGGCCTATGGCTGGAGATGGTCCCCCGCCCTAAGAGCCAGCAGGGAAAACTATGCCTTGTTCTAAAGCTCTTTGGGAACCGCTTGCATAGCCCCACAGACCTGGGGGCTGCTGGCTTTGCTGCTGCCTTCAGCCTCAAAGCCACACTTTCCCACTTGGCGCTGCATCAGGCACAAAAATAGCCTATGGCTGGAGATGTGTCACCATGCCCAAAGAGCCAGCAAGGAAAACTATGCCTTGTTCTAAAGCTCTTTGGGAACCGCTTGCGTAGCCCCACAGACCTGGGGGCTGCGGGCTTTCCTGCTGCCTTCAGCCTCGACACCACCCTTTCCCACTTGGCGCCGCGCCAGGCACAAAAATGGCCATACGGCTGGAGATGGGTCCCCCGCACAAAGAGCCAGCAGGGAAAACTATGCCTTCTTCTAAAGCCCTTTGGGAACCGCTTGCGTAGCCCCACAGACCTGGGGGCTGCGGGCTTTCCTGCTGCCTTCAGCCTCGACACCACCCTTTCCCACTTGGCGCCGCGCCAGGCACAAAAATGGCCATACGGCTGGAGATGGGTCCCCCGCACAAAGAGCCAGCAGGGAAAACTATGCCTTGTTCTAAAGCTCTTTGGGAACCGCTTGCGTAGCCCCAGAGAACTGGGGGCTGCGGGCTTTCCTGCTGCCTTCAGCCTCGACAACACCCTTTCCCACTTGGCGCCGCGCCAGGCACAAACATGGCCATACGGCTGGAGATGGGTCCCCCGCCCAAGGAGCCAGCAGGGAAAACTATGCCTTGTTCTAAAGCTCTTTGGGAACCGCTTGCGTAGCCGCACAGACCTGGGGGCTGCAGGCTTTCCTGCTGCCTTCAGCCTCGACAACACCCTTTCCCACTTGGAGTCGCGCCAGGCACAAAAACGGCCTATGGCTGGAGATGGGTCCCATGCCCAAAGAGCCAGCAGGGAAAACTATTGCCTTGTTCTAAAGCTCTTTGGGAACCGCTTGCGTAGCCCCACAGACCTGGGGGCTGCGGGCTTTCCTGCTGCCTTCAGCCTCCACACCACCCTTTCCCACTACGCACCGCGCCAGGCACAAAAATGGCCATACGGCTGGAGATGGGTCCCATGCCCTAAGAGCCAGCTGGGAAAACTATGCCTTGTTCTAAAGCTCTTTGGGAACCGCTTGCGTAGCCCCACAGACCTGGGGGCTGCGGGCTTTCCTGCTGCCTTCAGCCTCGACACCACCCTTTCCCACTACGCACCGCGCCAGGCACAAAAATGGCCATACGGCTGGAGATGGGTCCCATGCCCTAAGAGCCAGCTGGGAAAACTATGCCTTGTTCTAAAGCTCTTTGGGAACCGCTTGCGTAGCCCCACAGACCTGGGGTCTGCGGGCTTTCCTGCTGCCTTCAGCCTCGACAACACCCTTTCCCACTTGGAGTCGCGCCAGGCACAAAAATGGCCTATGGCTAGAGAGGGGTACCACGCCCAAAGAGCCATCAGGGAAAACTATGCCTTGTTCTAAAGCTCTTTGGGAACCGCTTGCGTAGCCGCACAGACCTGGGGGCTGCGGGCTTTCCTGCTGCCTTCAGCCTCGACACCACCCTTTCCCACTTGGCGCCGCACCAGACACAAAAATGGCCATACGGCTGGAGATGGGTCCCCTGTCAAAAGAGCCAGCAGGGAAAACTATGCCTTGTTCTAAAGCTCTTTGGGAACCGCTTGCGTAGCCCCACAGACCTGGGGGCTGCGGGCTTTGCTGCTGCCTTCTGCCTGAAAGCCACCCTTTCCCACTTGGTGCCGCGCCAGGCACAAAAATGGCCTATGGCTGGAGATGGGTCCCCTGCCCAAAGAGCCAGCAGGGAAAACTATGCCTTGTTCTAAAGCTCTTTGGGAACCGCTTGCGTAGCCCCACAGACCTCGGGGCTGCGGGCTTTCCTGCTGCCTTCAGCCTCGACAACACCCTTTCCCACTTGGCGCCGCGCCAGGCACAAAAATGGCCATACGGCTGGAGATGGGTCCCCCGCCCAAAGAGCCATCAGGGAAAACTATGCCTTGTTCTAAAGCTCTTTGGGAACCCCTTGCGTAGCCCCACAGACCTGGGGGCTGCAGTCTTTGCTGCTGCCTTCAGCCTCGACACCACCCTTTCCCACTTGGCGCCGCGCCAGGCACAAAAATGGCCATACGGCTGGAGATGGGTCCCCCGCCCAAAGAACCAGCAGGGAAAACTATGCCTTCTTCTAAAGCTCTTTGGGAACCGCTTGCTTGGCCCTACAGACCTGGGGGCTGCAGGCTTTGCTGCTGCCTTCAGCCTCGACACCACCCTTTCCCACTTGGCGCCGCGCCAGGCACAAAAATGGCCATACGGCTGGAGATGGGTCCCCCGCCCAAAGAGCCAGCAGGGAAAACTATGCCTTGTTCTAAAGCTCTTTGGGAACTGCTTGCGTAGCCGCACAGACCTGGGGGCTGCAGGCTTTCCTGCTGCCTTCAGCCTCGACAGCACCCTTTCCCACTTGGCACTGCGCCAGGCACAAAAATGGCCATACGGCTGGAGATGGGTCCCATGCCCTAAGAGCCAGCAGGGAAAACTATGCCTTCTTCTAAAGCTCTTTGGGAACCGCTTGCGTAGCCGCACAGACCTGGGGGCTGCAGGCTTTCCTGCTGCCTTCAGCCTCGACACCACCCTTTCCCACTTGGCACCGCGCCAGGCACAAAAATGGCCATACGGCTGGAGATGGGCCCCATGCCCAAAGAGCCAGCAGGGAAAACTATGCCTTGTTCTAAAGCTCTTTGGGAACCGCTTGCGTAGCCCCACAGACCTGGGGGCTGCAGGCTTTGCTGCTGCCTTCAGCCTCGACACCACCCTTTCCCACTTGGCGCCGCGCCAGGCACAAAAAGGGCCATACGGCTGGAGATGGGTCTCCCGCCCAAAGAGCCAGCAGGGAAAACTATGCCTTGTTCTAAAGCTCTTTGGGAACCGCTTGCGTAGCCCCACAGACCTGGGGGCTGCAGGCTTTGCTGCTGCCTTCAGCCTCAAAACCACCCTTTCCCACTTGGCGCCGCATCAGGCACAAAAATGGCCTATGGCTGGAGATGGGCCCCATGCCCAAAGAGCCAGCAAGGAAAACTATGCCTTGTTCTAAAGCTCTTTGGGAACCGCTTGCGTAGCCCCACAGACCTGGGGGCTGCAGGCTTTCCTGCTGCCTTCAGCCTCGACAACACCCTTTCCCACTTGGAGTCGCGCCAGGCACAAAAACGGCCTATGGCTGGAGATGGGTCCCATGCCCAAAGAGCCAGCAGGGAAAACTATTGCCTTGTTCTAAAGCTCTTTGGGAACCGCTTGCGTAGCCCCACAGACCTGGGGGCTGCGGGCTTTCCTGCTGCCTTCAGCCTCCACACCACCCTTTCCCACTACGCACCGCGCCAGGCACAAAAATGGCCATACGGCTGGAGATGGGTCCCATGCCCTAAGAGCCAGCTGGGAAAACTATGCCTTGTTCTAAAGCTCTTTGGGAACCGCTTGCGTAGCCCCACAGACCTGGGGGCTGCGGGCTTTCCTGCTGCCTTCAGCCTCGACAACACCCTTTCCCACTTGGAGTCGCGCCAGGCACAAAAATGGCCTATGGCTAGAGAGGGGTACCACGCCCAAAGAGCCATCAGGGAAAACTATGCCTTGTTCTAAAGCTCTTTGGGAACCGCTTGCGTAGCCCCACAGACCTGGGGGCTGCGGGCTTTCCTGCTGCCTTCAGCCTCGACACCACCCTTTCCCACTTGGCGTCGCGCCAGGCACAAAAATGGCCATACTGCTGGAGATGGGTCCCCCGCCCAAAGAGCCAGCAGTGAAAACTATGCCTTGTTCTAAAGCTCTTTGGGAACCGCTTGCGTAGCCCCACAGACCTGGGGGCTGCGGGCTTTGCTGCTGCCTTCAGCCTCGACACCACCCTTTCCCACTTGGCGCCGCGCCAGGCACAAAAAGGGCCATACGGCTAGAGATGGGTCCCCCGCCCAAGGAGCCAGCAGGGAAAACTATGCCTTGTTCTAAAGCTCTTTGGGAACCGCTTGCGTAGCCCCACAGACCTGGGGGCTGCAGGCTCTCCTGCTGCCTTCAGCCTCGACAACACACTTTCCCACTTGGCGCCGCACCAGGCACAAAAATGGCCATACGGCTGGAGATGGGTCCCCTGTCAAAAGAGCCAGCAGGGAAAACTATGCCTTGTTCTAAAGCTCTTTGGGAACCGCTTGCGTAGCCCCACAGACCTGGGGGCTGCGGGCTTTGCTGCTGCCTTCTGCCTCAAAGCCACCCTTTCCCACTTGGCGCCGCGCCAGGCACAAAAATGGCCTATGGCTGGAGATGGGTCCCCTGCCCAAAGAGCCAGCAGGGAAAACTATGCCTTGTTCTAAAGCTCTTTGGGAACCGCTTGCGTAGCCCCACAGACCTCGGGGCTGCGGGCTTTCCTGCTGCCTTCAGCCTCGACAACACCCTTTCCCACTTGGCGCCGCATCAGGCACAAAAATGGCCATATGTCTGGAGATTGGTCCCCCGCCCAAAGAGCCAGCAGGGAAAACTATGCCTTGTTCTAAAGCTCTTTGGGAACCGCTTGCGTAGCCCCACAGACTGGCGGCTGCAGGCTTTGCTGCTTCCTTCAGCATCAAAACCACCCTTTCCCACTTGGCGCCACGCCAGGCACAAAAACGGCCATTTGTCTGGAGATTCTTCCCCTGCCCAAGGAGCCAGCAGGGAAAACTATGCCTTGTTCTAAAGCTCTTTGGGAACCGCTTGCATAGCCCCACAGACCTGGGGGCTGCAGGCTTTCCTGCTGCCTTCAGCCTCAAAGCCACCCTTTCCCACTTGGTGCCGCATCAGGCACAAAAATGGCCTATGGCTGGAGATGGGTCCCCTGCCCAAAGAGCCAGCAGGGAAAACTATGCCTTGTTCTAAAGCTCTTTGGGAACCGCTTGCGTAGCCGCACAGACCTGGGGTCTGCAGGCTTTCCTGCTGCCTTCAGCCTCAAAGACACCCTTTCCCACTTGGCACTGCGCCAGGCACAAAAATGGCCTATGGCTGGAGATGGGTCCCCTGCCCAAGGAGCCAGCAGGGAAAACTATGCCTTGTTCTAAAGCTCTTTGGGAACCGCTTGCGTAGCCCCACAGACCTGGGGGCTGCAGGCTTTGCTACTGCCTTCAGCCTCGACACCACCCTTTCCCACTTGGCGCCGCGCCAGGCACAAAAATGGCCATACGGCTGGAGATGGGTCCCCCGCCCAAAGAACCAGCAGGGAAAACTATGCCTTCTTCTAAAGCTCTTTGGGAACCGCTTGCTTGGCCCTACAGACCTGGGGGCTGCAGGCTTTGCTGCTGCCTTCAGCCTCGACACCACCCTTTCCCACTTGGCGCCGCGCCAGGCACAAAAATGGCCATACGGCTGGAGATGGGTCCCCCGCCCAAAGAGCCAGCAGGGAAAACTATGCCTTGTTCTAAAGCTCTTTGGGAACCGCTTGCGTAGCCGCACAGACCTGGGGGCTGCAGGCTTTCCTGCTGCCTTCAGCCTCGACAGCACCCTTTCCCACTTGGCACTGCGCCAGGCACAAAAATGGCCATACGGCTGGAGATGGGTCCCATGCCCTAAGAGCCAGCAGGGAAAACTATGCCTTCTTCTAAAGCTCTTTGGGAACCGCTTGCGTAGCCGCACAGACCTGGGGGCTGCAGGCTTTCCTGCTGCCTTCAGCCTCGACACCACCCTTTCCCACTTGGCACCGCGCCAGGCACAAAAATGGCCATACGGCTGGAGATGGGCCCCATGCCCAAAGAGCCAGCAGGGAAAACTATGCCTTGTTCTAAAGCTCTTTGGGAACCGCTTGCATAGCCCCACAGACCTGGGGGCTGCAGGCTTTGCTGCTGCCTTCAGCCTCGACACCACCCTTTCCCACTTGGCGCCGCGCCAGGCACAAAAAGGGCCATACGGCTGGAGATGGGTCCCCCGCCCAAAGAGCCAGCAGGGAAAACTATGCCTTGTTCTAAAGCTCTTTGGGAACCGCTTGCGTAGCCGCACAGACCTGGGGGCTGCAGGCTTTCCTGCTGCCTTCAGCCTCAAAGCCACCCTTTCCCACTTGGCACTGCGCCAGGCACAAAAATGGCCATACGGCTGGAGATGGGTCCCATGCCCTAAGAGCCATTACGGATAATTATGCCTTGTTCTAAAGCTCTTTGGGAACTGCTTGCGTAGCCCCACAGACCTGGGGGCTGCAGGCTTTCCTGCTGCCTTCAGCCTCGACACCACCCTTTCCCACTTGGCGCCGCATCAGGCACAAAAATGACCATACGGCTGGAGATGGGTCCCATGCCCAAAGAGCCAGCAAGGAAAACTATGCCTTGTTTTAAAGCTCTTTGGGAACAGCTTGCGTAGCCCCACAGACCTGGGGGCTGCAGGCTTTCCTGCTGCCTTCAGCCTCAAAGCCACCCTTTCCCACTTGGCGCCTGGCCAGGCACAAAAATGGCCATACGGCTGGAGATGGGTCCCACGCCCAAAGAGCCAGCAGGGAAAACTATGCCTTGTTCTAAAGCTCTTTGGGAACCGCTTGCGTAGCCCCACAGACCTGGGGGCTGCGGGCTTTCCTGCTGCCTTCAGCCTCGACACCACCCTTTCCCACTTGGCGCCGCGCCAGGCACAAAAATGGCCATACGGCTGGAGATGGGACCCCCGCCCAAAGAGCCAGCAGGGAAAACTATGCCTTGTTCTAAAGCTCTTTGGGAACCGCTTGCGTAGCCGCACAGACCTGGGGTCTGCAGGCTTTCCTGCTGCCTTCAGCCTCAAAGACACCCTTTCCCACTTGGCACTGCGCCAGGCACAAAAATGGCCTATGGCTGGAGATGGGTCCCCTGCCCAAGGAGCCAGCAGGGAAAACTATGCCTTGTTCTAAAGCTCTTTGGGAACCGCTTGCGTAGCCCCACAGACCTGGGGGCTGCAGGCTTTGCTACTGCCTTCAGCCTCGACACCACCCTTTCCCACTTGGCGCCGCGCCAGGCACAAAAATGGCCATACGGCTGGAGATGGGTCCCCCGCCCAAAGAACCAGCAGGGAAAACTATGCCTTCTTCTAAAGCTCTTTGGGAACCGCTTGCTTGGCCCTACAGACCTGGGGGCTGCAGGCTTTGCTGCTGCCTTCAGCCTCGACACCACCCTTTCCCACTTGGCGCCGCGCCAGGCACAAAAATGGCCATACGGCTGGAGATGGGTCCCCCGCCCAAAGAGCCAGCAGGGAAAACTATGCCTTGTTCTAAAGCTCTTTGGGAACCGCTTGCGTAGCCGCACAGACCTGGGGGCTGCAGGCTTTCCTGCTGCCTTCAGCCTCGACAGCACCCTTTCCCACTTGGCACTGCGCCAGGCACAAAAATGGCCATACGGCTGGAGATGGGTCCCATGCCCTAAGAGCCAGCAGGGAAAACTATGCCTTCTTCTAAAGCTCTTTGGGAACCGCTTGCGTAGCCGCACAGACCTGGGGGCTGCAGGCTTTCCTGCTGCCTTCAGCCTCGACACCACCCTTTCCCACTTGGCACCGCGCCAGGCACAAAAATGGCCATACGGCTGGAGATGGGCCCCATGCCCAAAGAGCCAGCAGGGAAAACTATGCCTTGTTCTAAAGCTCTTTGGGAACCGCTTGCATAGCCCCACAGACCTGGGGGCTGCAGGCTTTGCTGCTGCCTTCAGCCTCGACACCACCCTTTCCCACTTGGCGCCGCGCCAGGCACAAAAAGGGCCATACGGCTGGAGATGGGTCCCCCGCCCAAAGAGCCAGCAGGGAAAACTATGCCTTGTTCTAAAGCTCTTTGGGAACCGCTTGCGTAGCCGCACAGACCTGGGGGCTGCAGGCTTTCCTGCTGCCTTCAGCCTCAAAGCCACCCTTTCCCACTTGGCACTGCGCCAGGCACAAAAATGGCCATACGGCTGGAGATGGGTCCCATGCCCTAAGAGCCATTACGGATAATTATGCCTTGTTCTAAAGCTCTTTGGGAACTGCTTGCGTAGCCCCACAGACCTGGGGGCTGCAGGCTTTCCTGCTGCCTTCAGCCTCGACACCACCCTTTCCCACTTGGCGCCGCATCAGGCACAAAAATGACCATACGGCTGGAGATGGGTCCCATGCCCAAAGAGCCAGCAAGGAAAACTATGCCTTGTTTTAAAGCTCTTTGGGAACAGCTTGCGTAGCCCCACAGACCTGGGGGCTGCAGGCTTTCCTGCTGCCTTCAGCCTCAAAGCCACCCTTTCCCACTTGGCGCCTGGCCAGGCACAAAAATGGCCATACGGCTGGAGATGGGTCCCACGCCCAAAGAGCCAGCAGGGAAAACTATGCCTTGTTCTAAAGCTCTTTGGGAACCGCTTGCGTAGCCCCACAGACCTGGGGGCTGCGGGCTTTCCTGCTGCCTTCAGCCTCGACACCACCCTTTCCCACTTGGCGCCGCGCCAGGCACAAAAATGGCCATACGGCTGGAGATGGGACCCCCGCCCAAAGAGCCAGCAGGGAAAACTATGCCTTGTTCTAAAGCTCTTTGGGAACCGCTTGCTTACCCCTACAGACCTGGGGGCTGCAGGCTTTGCTGCTGCCTTCAGCCTCGACACCACCCTTTCCCACTTGGCGCCGCGCCAGGCACAAAAATGGCCATACGGCTGGAGATGGGTCCCCCGCCCAAAGAGCCAGCAGGGAAAACTATGCCTTGTTCTAAAGCTCTTTGGGAACCGCTTGCGTAGCCGCACAGACCTGGGGGCTGCAGGCTTTCCTGCTGCCTTCAGCCTCGACAGCACCCTTTCCCACTTGGAACTGCGCCAGGCACAAAAATGGCCATACGGCTGGAGATGGGTCCCATGCCCTAAGAGCCAGCAGGGAAAACTATGCCTTGTTCTAAAGCTCTTTGGGAACCGCTTGCGTAGCCCCACAGAGCTGGGGGCTGCGGACTTTGCTGCTGCCTTCAGCCTCGACACCACCCTTTCCCACTTGGCGCCGTACTAGGCACAAAAATGGCCTATGGCTGGAGATGGGTCCCCCGCCCAAGGAGCCAGCAAGGAAAACTATGCCTTGTTCTAAAGCTCTTTGGGAACCGCTTGCGTAGCCGCACAGACCTGGGGGCTGCAGGCTTTCCTGCTGCCTTCAGCCTCAAAGCCACCCTTTCCCACTTGGCACTGCGCCAGGCACAAAAATGGCCATACGGCTGGAGATGGGTCCCATGCCCTAAGAGCCATTACAGATAATTATGCCTTGTTCTAAAGCTCTTTGGGAACCGCTTGCGTAGCCGCACAGACCTGGGGGCTGCAGGCTTTCCTGCTGCCTTCAGCCTCAAAGCCACCCTTTCCCACTTGGCACTGCGCCAGGCACAAAAATGGCCTATGGCTGGAGATGGGTCCCATGCCCAAAGAGCCAGCAGGGAAAACTATGCCTTGTTCTAAAGCTCTTTGGGAACCGCTTGCGTAGCCCCACAGACCTGGGGGCTGCAGGCTTTCCTGCTGCCTTCAGCCTCAAAGCCACCCTTTCCCACTTGGCGCCGCGCCAGGCACAAAAATGGCCTATGGCTGGAGATGGGTCACCCGCCCAAAGAGCCAGCAGGGAAAACTATGCCTTGTTCTAAAGCTCTTGGGGAGCCGCTTGCATAGCCCCACAGACCTGGGGGCTGCAGGCTTTCCTGCTGCCTTCAGCCTCAAAGCCACCCTTTCCCACTTGGCGCCGCGCCAGGCACAAAAATGGCCTATGGCTGGAGATGGGTCCCATGCCCAAAGAGCCAGCAGGGAAAACTATGCCTTGTTCTAAAGCTCTTTGGGAACCGCTTGCGTAGCCCCACAGACCTGGGTGCTGCAGGCTTTGCTGCTTCCTTCAGCATCAAAATCACCCTTTCCCACTTGGCTCCACGCCAGGCACAAAAACGGCCATTTGTCTGGAGATTGTTCCCCTGCCCAAGGAGCCAGCAGGGAAAACTATGCCTTGTTCTAAAGCTCTTTGGGAACCGCTTGCGTAGCCCCACAGGCCTGGGGGCTGCAGGCTTTCCTGCTGCCTTCAGCCTCAAAGCCACCCTTTCCCACTTGGCACCGCATCAGGCAGAAAAATGGCCTATGGCTGGAGATGGGTCCCCTGCCCAAAGAGCCAGCAGGGAAAACTATGCCTTGTTCTAAAGCTCTTTGGGAACCGCTTGCGTAGCCCCACAGACCTGGGGGCTGCAGTCTTTGCTGCTGCCTTCAGCATCAAAACCACCCTTTCCCACTTGGCGCCGCGCCAGGCACAAAAATGGCCATACGGCTGGAGATGGGTCCCCCGCCCAAAGAGCCAGCAGGGAAAACTATGCCTTGTTCTAAAGCTCTTTGGGAACCGCTTGCGTAGCCCCACAGACCTGGGGGCTGCAGGCTTTCCTGCTGCCTTCAGCCTCAAAGCCACCCTTTCCCACTTGGCGCCGCATCGTGCAAAAAAATGGCCTATGGCTGGAGATGGGTCCCCCGCCCAAAGAGCCAGCAGGGAAAACTATGCCTTGTTCTAAAATTCTTTGGGAACCGCTTGCGTAGCCCCACAGACCTGGGGGCTGCAGGCTTTCCTGCTGCCTTCAGCCTCAAAACCACCCTTTCCCACTTGGCACTGCGCCAGGCACAAAAATGGCCTATGGCTGGAGATGGTTCCCCTGCCCAAGGAGCCAGCAGGGAAAACTATGCCTTGTTCTAAAGCTCTTTGGGAACCGCTTGCTTGGCCCCACAGACCTGGGGGCTGCAGGCTTTGCTGCTGCCTTCAGAATCAAAGCCACCCTTTCCCACTTGGCGCCGCGCCAGGCACAAAAATGACCATACGGCTGGAGATGGGTCCCATGCCCTAAGAGCCAGCAGGGAAAACTATGCCTTGTTCTAAAGCTCTTTGGGAACCGCTTGCGTAGCCGCACAGACCTGGGGGCTGCAGGCATTCCTGCTGCCTTCAGCCTCAAAGCCACCCTTTCCCACTTGGTGCCGTACTAGGCACAAAAATGGCATATGGCTGGAGATGGGTCCCCCGCCCAAGGAGCCAGCAAGGAAAACTATGCCTTGTTCTAAAGCTCTTTGGGAACCGCTTGCATAGCCCCACAGACCTGGGGGCTGCAGGCTTTGCTGCTGCCTTCAGCCTCAAAGCCACCCTTTCCCACTTGGCGCCGCATCAGGCACAAAAATGGCCTATGGCTGGAGATGGGTCCCATGCCCAAAGAGCCAGCAGGGAAAACTATGCCTTGTTCTAAAGCTCTTTGGGAACCGCTTGCGTAGCCCCACAGACCTGGGGGCTGCAGGCTTTCCTGCTGCCTTCAGCCTCAAAGCCACCCTTTCCCACTTGGTGCCGCGCCAGGCACAAAAATGACTTATGGCTGGAGATGGGTCCCACGCCCAAAGAGCCAGCAGGGAAAACTATGCCTTGTTCTAAAGCTCTTTGGGAACTGCTTGCGTAGCCCCACAGACCTGGGGGCTGGAGGCTTTCCTGCTGCCTTCAGCCTCGACAACACCCTTTCCCACTTGGCGCCGCGCCGGGCACAAAAATGGCCATATGTCTGGAGATGGGTCACCCGCCCAAAGAGCCAGCAGGGAAAACTATGCCTTGTTCTAAAGCTCTTTGGGAGCCGCTTGCATAGCCCCACAGACCTGGGGGCTGCAGGCTTTCCTGCTGCCTTCAGCCTCAAAGCCACCCTTTCCCACTTGGCGCCGCGCCAGGCACAAAAATGGCCTATGGCTGGAGATGGGTCCCCCGCCCAAAGAGCCAGCAGGGAAAACTATGCCTTGTTCTAAAGCTCTTTGGGAACCGCTTGCGTAGCCCCACAGACCTGGGGGCTGCAGGCTTTGCTGCTTCCTTCAGCATCAAAATCACCCTTTCCCACTTCGCTCCACGCCAGGCACAAAAACGGCCATTTGTCTGGAGATTGTTCCCCTGCCCAAGGAGCCAGCAGGGAAAACTATGCCTTGTTCTAAAGCTCTTTGGGAACCGCTTGCGTAGCCCCACAGGCCTGGGAGCTGCAGGCTTTCCTGCTGCCTTCAGCCTCAAAGCCACCCTTTCCCACTTGGCACCGCATCAGGCAGAAAAATGGCCTATGGCTGGAGATGGGTCCCATGCCCAAAGAGCCAACAGGGAAAACTATGCCTTGTTCTAAAGCTCTTTGGGAACCGCTTGCGTAGCCCCATAGACCTGGGGGCTGCAGGCTTTGCTGCTTCCTTCAGCATCAAAACCACCCTTTCCCACTACGCACCGCGCCAGGCACAAAAATGGCCATATGTCTGGAGATTGATCCCCTGCCCAAGGAGCCAGCAGGGAAAACTATGCCTTGTTCTAAAGCTCTTTGGGAACCGCATGCGTAGCCCCACAGACCTCGGGGCTGCGGGCTTTGCTGCTGCCTTCAGCCTCGACACCACCCTTTCCCACTTGGCGCCGCGCCAGGCACAAAAATGGCCTATGGCTAGAGAGGGGTCCCACTCCAAAAGAGCCATCAGGGAAAACTATGCCTTGTTTTAAAGCTCTTTGGGAACCGCTTGCGTAGCCGCACAGACCTGGGGGCTGCGAGCTTTCCTGCTGCCTTCAGCCTCGACACCACCCTTTCCTACTTGGCGCCGCGCCAGGCACAAAAATGGCCATACGGCTGGAGATGGGTCCCCCGCCCAAAGAGCCAGCAGGGAAAATTATGCCTTGTTCTAAAGCCCTTTGGGAACCGCTTGCGTAGCCCCACAGACCTGGGGGCTGCGGGCTTTCCTGCTGCCTTCAGCCTCGACACCACCCTTTCCCACTTGGCGCCGCGCCAGGCACAAAAATGGCCATACGGCTGGAGATGGGTCCCCCGCCCAAAGAGCCAGCAGGGAAAACTATGCCTTGTTCTAAAGCTCTTTGGGAGCCGCTTGCATAGCCCCACAGACCTGGGGGCTGCAGGCTTTGCTGCTGCCTTCAGACTCAAAGCCACCCTTTCCCATTTGGCGCCGCATCA